>NW_026061736.1:12450273-12756557 GCF_023897955.1 Schistocerca gregaria
CCCCAACCGGAAAACGTCAGTTTTCCTACCCCCTCCCCCCTCAGAAGATGACTGTCTACCTACACACCCTCGGAAGATACCTGTCTACTTAACCCCCCCCCCCCCCCCCCCTCGTTTGGAACATGTCTGCCTACCTACCAGCCTCTCAAAATATGTCTTTCTATCTACATCCCCCACCCCCCTCAGAAGATCACTCTCTACCTACTCCGCACGTGGATGATGCCTGTCTCCCTAACCCACCCTTCAGAAGATGTTTGCCTACATACCCCTTCTTGGAAGATGTCTGTTTACCTACACACCTTTGGAAGACGCCTGTCTACCTACCCCCTCCCCACCCCTTGGAAGATGTCTGCCCAGCTACCCTCCATCTAAGAAAATATTTGTCTACATACACCCCCTTCGGAAAATGTCTGTCTACCTACTACTGCTCTGATGATGTCTGTCTCCCTACCCCACCCTTCAGAAGATGTCTGCCTACCTTCTACTCCATGGAAGATGTCTCTATACATACCACCTATCGGGTGATGTTTGTCTACTCGCCCCCCCCCACCCCATAACATGCCAATCTAACATCCCCCCCTGTGAAGATGCCTATCTATCGCGTAGCTCGGAAGCTACCCCAACTCAGAAGATTCCTATCTACCTGCACTTGGAAGATGACTATCTCTCCATCACCTTCAGAAGACTCTTATCTACCCCCTCAGAAGATGGCTGTCTACATACCCCACCCTCAGAATATGACTGTCTCTGATCTCCCACCCTATCTGTCTGTCTACCATTCTCACACATCGAGAGAGGTGGTACAGTGGTTAGCACACTGGACTCGCATTCGGGAGGACGATGGTTCAATCCCGTCTCCGGCCATCCTGATTTAGGTTTTTCGTGATTACCCTAAATCGTTTCAGGCAAATGCCGGGATGGTTCCTCTGAAAGGGCACGGCCAATTTCTTTCCCAATCCTTCCCTAACCCGAGCTTGCGCTCCGTCTCTAATGACCTCGTTGTTGACGAGACATTAAACACTAACCACCACCACCACCATTCTCACAATCAGAAACTGTCTGTCTACCTACCTCCCCCCCCCCCCCCGAAGATGTCTGCCTATCTTCCTAGGTACCGCCATTTAGAAGGTGTCTGCCTACCTACACCCACTTCAAAAGATGTATAACTGACTACCCCACCTCCGAAGATATCTGTCAAACCCTCCTCCCATCCCTGGAGGATGTATGTGTGCAGACCCCCCTCTTGGAAGACATTTGACAACCGAAAAAACCGCTTTGGAAGATGTATGACTTCCTACCACTACCCTCGGAAGGTGTATGTCTACCTAGCACCCCCTCGAAGATGCCTGTCTATCCACCGAACCACGGTATATGCCTGCCTCACCCTGTCAGAATATGTCTGTCTACATACCCCACATGGAAGATGTTTGTCTACTTACCCCCCCCCCCCCCCCTTGGAAGATGTTTGTCTACCTAGCCCCTCTTGGAAGATGTCTGCCCACATAAACACACACTCGGAATATGTATGACTAGCCACCACTCCCCTCGGAACATGTATGTCTACCTACCCCACCTCCGGACATGTCTCTCTACCTACGCCCCCACTCATAAGTTGTGTGTCTACCAACCCGCCATTTGAAGATGTCTGTCAACCTGGCCCTCCCTCAGAAAATGTCTGTCTACCTGCCCACCTTGGAATATTTATGTCTACCAAAACCCGGAGGATGTCTGTCTACCCAACACCCCCCCCCCCCTCTCAGAAGATGATTGTTTACCTACCCCCGGAAGATTTCAGTCTACCTGCCCCCCCTCACTTCTGAAAGATGCCTGTCAATCAACCCCTCCAACAGAAAATGTCTGTCTACCTACCGCCCCTCGAAAGTTGTATGTCTACCACCCCTCCTCGGGAGATGTCTGTCTACCTACCCCCCTTCAGAAGATGTCTATCTACCTACCCCCCATCCCCTCGGTAAATGCCTGTCTACCCAACCCCCTCTCGGGAAAAGTATGTCTACCTATCCCCACTCGGAAGATGGCTGTCTACCTACCACCTCCCTCGGAATATGTCTGTATATCGAACCCGACCTCGGAATATGATTTTCCACCTAATGCATGGGAGATGTCAGTCCACCTGCACCCCACTTTGTAAAATGCCTGTCTACTTTCCACCCCTTTGGAAGATGTCTATCATCCCACCTCGGAAGATGTCTGTCTACCTAACCCCCTCTGAACATGATTGCCTACTGAACCACAACTCAGAAGATGATTGTCTACTGACCACCCAGAAGATGGAAGCCTACCTGCCCCCTCCCACTACAACAGAAGATGACCATCCATCTAACCCCCTTGGTGGATGTCGGTTCATCTCCCCCCCCCCTTGGAGGACTTTGTCTTCCTACCCCCTCGGAAGATGTATGTATTCCATTCGCCCCTCAGAAGAGGTCTATCTTCCAACCCCCCTAAGAAGATTTTTGTCTACCTACCCTGCCTTGGTATATGTATGTCTTCCTACACCCCCTCATACGATGTCTGCATACCTACCCCCCTCGGAAGAAGTCTATCATCCCTCTGTTAGAGAATTTCTGTCTACCTTGCCCCCCCCCTCGGAAGATATATGTCTTCATATCCTCTACCCTTGGTGCCTACATACTCAACCTCAGAAGATGTCTACCAACCTACCCCACCTTATAAGAAATCTTTCTACCTACCCCCCCCCCCCTCATAATATGTGTGTCTACCACCTCATGGAGGATGTATGTCTACTCCCCCCCCCCCTCGTAAAATGTCTATCTTTCCCAGTTGGAAAGATGTCTATCATCCCACTCTTAGAAGGTGTCTGTCTACCTGTCCTCCCACTCTGAAAATGTCTGTGTACCTACCCTCCCTCAGGAGATATCGGTCTAATTGCCCACCGGGACTATGTCTATCTACATACTCTCAGCCTTGGAAAATACGTGCCTACCTACCCCACCCCCTGTAAGATATCTGTCTACCTACAACCTGCCCTCGGATACTGTCTGTCTACATACACCCTCTAATAAGATGTCTGTCTACCTACCCCACACTGTCTGTCTTCCTACCCCAACCATCCTCGGAAGATGTTTGTCTACCTACCCCTCCTTGGAAAATGCCTGTCTACCTAAATCTCGCTTGGAAAATATCTGTCTACCTACCCCCCATCCTTGGAAGGTGTCTTTCCACCAACTCTCCTGTCGGAAGATGTATGGCTACCTAACCCCCCTCAGAAGATGTCTGTCTATCTATCTGCCTGTGGAATGTGTATGTCTACCTAACTCCCTTAGACAATGTCAGTCTACATACCCCCCTCGGAAGATACCTGTCTACCAATACTCTTCCCTCTACATGCCAAAACTAATAAGATAGCTGCCAACCTAACCCACCTCAGAAGGTCTCTGTTTATGCACACAAACTGAACATGTATGTCTATCTACCCCCCAGAAGTTGTCTGTCTACCTGCCCCCTCAGAAAATGTCAGTCGACCTACCCCCCCTTGGAAGATTTCTGTCTACCTATAACACCTCACGGAAAATATCTGTCTACCAGCCCCCTCTCAGAAGATGTCTGTCTACCTACCACCCCCCTCAGAAGTAGTATATCTATCTACCGTACCCTTGGAACATGTCTACCTACCCCCCCTCCCAGTCAGCAGTTGTCTGTCCACCACCTACATAAGTTGTCTATCTACACCCCCTCGGAAGATGTCTGTCCAATACACCACCCTCAGAAGATATCTGTCCTACCCCTCTCGAAAATGTTAGTCTACCTACACCCCAGATAATGAATGTCTACCAACCCCACCTCGGAAGATGTTTGTCTACCTACCCCATGGAAGATGTGTTTACCTACCACCACTCGTAGTATGTGTGTCTACCTACCCCCATTGGAAAATATCGGTCTACCAACTGCCCTTGAAGATGTATGCCTACATACCCAACACCCTCGGAAGACGTCTGGCTACCTAGCTCCCCCCCCACGAAGATATCTGCCTTCATACCCACTTCTCTTGGAAGATGTCTGTCAACGGACCCAAATTCAGAAAACGACTGCCTACCTACCCCACCTCAAAAGATGTCTGCCTACCAACCACCCCTCGGAATATGTATGTCTACCTACACTCATTCGGAATATTGCTTTCTACCACCCCTCCCTCTGAACATGTCTATCTACCTACCTCCCTCAGAACATGTCTATCTACCAACATCCCCCACCTCTTATGAAGTCTCTCTCACTACCCCCCCCCCCCCCTTCGAAAGTGACACCCTACCTACCATCCTCAGGAAATGTCAGTCTTCCTACTCCCCATACCTCAGAAGGTGTGTCTAACTATCCCCATGGACAATGTCTGTCTACATACCCCTAGCCTCAGAAAATACTTGTCTAACTACACCCCTCAGATTATTTCTGTCTACCTACAACCCAGCCTCGGATAATGTCTGTCTACCTACCCCCTCACTAATTGTCTCTCTACCTAAGCTACCTTAGAAGATATCTGTCTACATATCCCTCATCCTCTGAAGCTGTATGTCTACTACCCCTGCTCAGAAGATGTCTGTCTACTTAAAAACCCCTCAGAACATGTCTGTCTAACAACCCCCCCAGTTGTCTGTCTACCTACCCCCTTGAAGATGTCTGTCTACCTACCCCCAGTAAAATGTCTCTGTACCCATCTTCCCCTCAGAAGATGATTGTCTACCTACCCCCATACAGAAGATGCACCCCTTTCAGAAAATGTCTGTCTACCTATCCCATCCACACACGGAAGATTCCTATCCACCCACTTTGGACAATGCCTTTCTACCCCAACTCAGAAATGTCTATCTACTACCATCTCAGAAGATGTCTGTCTACCTACCCCCCATTGAATATATATGCCTACCCAACCCATCTTTGGAAGATGATTGGCTACCTACCCCATGGAAGATGTCAGGCAACCTGCCCGCTCACTTAGGAAGATGCCTACCTCCCCCTTGGAAGTGGTCTATTTTCCACCACTCAGAAGATGTCTGTCTAACTACCCCCTCTGAATGTATATGTCTATCAACTATGTCTGTTTACCTACTCCCATAAGATGTCTATCATCCCCCTCAGAAGGTATCTTCCTATATACTCCCTCCCCTTGGAAGATGTCTGTCTACATACCCAACCTAAGATGATGTCTGGCAATCTACTCCCCCACAGAAGATGTCTGTCTACCTACCACCCTTGGAACATCTATGTCTTTCTACTCCCCGGAAGATGTCTGTCAGTCTGCCCAACTTGGAAAATGTCTGTCTACGTGCCCTCCTTCGGAAGATGTCTATCATCCCCAGCCTCAGGAGAATTATGTCTATTTGTCCCGCACCAACAGTAGATGTCTGTATACCTACCCCCTTAAGAAGAAGTCTGTTTACCAACCCCCCTTCAGGAGATTCTCAAACCACCCACCAGGAAAGTCTCTGTCTACCTATCCCTCCCCCCCCCCTTTGGGAGATATGTGTCTACCTACAACACAACTCGGTAAATGTCTGTCTACCTACCCCTCAGAAGATGTCTGTTTATCCACACCTCCACAGATGATGTCTATCTACCTACCCCCTGCCCCCATCCTCCGAGGATGTCTGTCTTCCTACACCCTCAGAAGATGTCTGTCTACCAACCCCCCTTGGAAGATGTTGGTCTACTTACCCCTCTAGATGATGTCTGTCTATGTACACCCCTCAGAAGATGGCTGTCTACCAATCCACCAATGGGAGATGTCTGTCTACCAACCCCCTCGAAAGGTGCCTTTGTGCCTACCCCCTCAGAAGATTGTCTACCTACGAACACTCAGTAAATGTATGTATACCTACCCCCCCCCCCCTCGGAAGAAGTCTGTCTAATTATTCCCCACCCCTTGGTAATTTCTGTCTACATACAACTCCCTTGCAAGATGTCTGTGTACCTACTCCCTCTTGAAAGATATCTGTTTACCTACATCTTCTGTGGGGAGGTAGGAAGACACACATCTTCCGCGAGGGGTACGTAGACAGACATATTCCAAAGCAGGGTACATGGTCGGACATCTTCTGAAGGGTGGTAGGTAGACAGACATCCTCCAAGAGTGGGGGGAGACATTTTCTGTGGTGATAATGGTAGACAAACAATTCCAAGGAGGGGTAGTTAGACAGTCATCTTCTGAGTGGTTGTTTCTTAGTCAGACGTCTTACACTAGATCGCGTGTTAGACCGACAGTTTCCAAGGGGGGAGACATTTTTCGATTGGGGCCAAATAGGTAAACAGATATCCTTTGAGAGGGAGGTAGACATTTTCCGGGGGGGGGGAGATATTTTCGAGGGGGAGAGTAGATTGACATCTTCTGGGAGGGGGGAGATAGTATTCTTCCATGGGGGGAGGTGAGTTGTCAGACATCTTCAAAGGTTGGGGGGGGGGGGGGTCGGTAGACAGACATCTTCCAAGAAATGTCGGTAAGTAGACAGACATCTTCTGTGGGAAGTGATGGTATGTACACTTACATCTTCTGATGGGTTCGGGTAGATAAACAG
Source organism: Schistocerca gregaria (assembly GCF_023897955.1). Classification (NCBI taxonomy): domain Eukaryota; kingdom Metazoa; phylum Arthropoda; class Insecta; order Orthoptera; family Acrididae; genus Schistocerca; species Schistocerca gregaria. Next base: position 12,456,816 of record NW_026061736.1, read on the forward strand.
GCATCTTTCATGATGGGGGGATAGAGCTCCTCGAAGATGGGGTGTAGATGTCTTTGGCAAGGAGGGTAGATAGACATATTCCGAGAGGGGGTTAGATAGATTTCTTCCATAGCGGGGATAGATAGACTTGTCCCGAGTTTGTGAGGTAGACAGACATACAGACATCTTCCTAGAATTTGGAGGTAGACAAACATATTCAGAATGGGCAGTAGACACATTCCAAATGAAGGGAGGCTGTAGAAATCTTCTGAGTCTAGGATAAATGTTCTCTGAGAGGAGGGGCTAGATGGAAATCTTAACAGGGGTGGGGTAGGTAGTCAGACATATTCTGAGAGGAGGGGGTTGATAGACAGGCATCTTTCATGAGGTGAGTTATAGACATCCGCCTGGGGGATAGACATCTTCTGAGGTGGGGATAGGTATCTTCCAGTGGGTGTAGATATCTGTGGGTGGGGTAGATAGACATCTTCTGAGGTGTTGGTTGATAGTCACCTTCCTAGTGGAGGGAAACAGATATTTTCCGCCTGGGCTGGGTAGATAATCTTCTGAAGGGGGGTAGACGTCTTCCAAGGGGGGGTAGAGAGACAGCTTCTGAGGGGGGTAGATAGACATTTTCCAAGGATGGGGGCAGATACACATCTTCTGAGGGGGTAGATACACCTCTTCCGAGGAAGGTATGGATAGATAATCTTATGAGGTGGGTGTTGGTAGGCATCAGCTGAAGGGGGCTAGATTGGCATCTTCCGATGTGGAAGGGTTTAGGTAGGCATTTTTAGAGGGAGGGATATCTTCCCAGGGGTTTAGATAGGCATCTTCCAAGTGGGTGTAGAATGACATCTCAGAGAGGGGGTAGACAAAATCTTCCGAGAGGGGGTAGGTAGAAAGACATCTTTCGATGGAGAGTAGGTAAGCAGACATCTTTTGAGTGGGGTTGGTAAACTGACATCTTCCAAAGGGGCAAGGTAGACATATAGTTTCTGAGGGTGGGGCATAGGTAGACTGACACTTTCCGATGTGTGGTAAGTAGAATTACATCTTCTGAAGTGATGGGGTAGGTAGACAGACATTTTCCGAAGGGGTGTAGGTATACAGACATATACCTAGGGGAAAGGTAGACAGACATGTCCCGAGTGGTGGTAGGTAGACAGCCATCTTCCAGTTGGGTAGGTACACAGACATCATCCAAGGAGGTTAGAAGGACAGACATTTTCCATGTGGGGGTTGGTAGACATAAATCATCTGAGGGGGGAGAGACATCTTTTGAGGGGAGGGTACATAGACGGACATCTTCAGAGAGGAGGTAGTCATCCTCCGAGAGGGAGATAGTCATCCTCCGAGAGGGGGAGTAGATGTCTTCCGAGATGGGAGGCAGTTGTACATCTTCCACTGGTCTTAGCTAGGCAGACATCTTCTGAGGGAGGGTATGTAGACAGACATCTTCTGAGGGGGATAACGTCGACAGTCATCTTCTGATCGGGGTGGGTGGGTAGACAGACATCTTCCGAGTGGTGGTAGGTATGGAGACATCTTCTGAGGCTGGATTCGGTAGACAGGCATCTTCCAAGGGGGGGTGTTGGAAGACAGATATTTTTCAAGGGGTGGGAAACATCTTCTAAAGGATGCAGTTTGGTAAGCAGTATCCTCCGAGAGAGGTCTAGACATTCTGTGAGGGGGATAACGTCGAAAGTCATCTTCTGATTGGGGGGGGGGGGGGTAGGTAGAAAGACATCTTCCGAGGAGTGTTAGGTATGGAGACATCTTCTGAGCCTGGGTGCGGTAGAAAGACATCTTCCAAGGGGTGGAGGGGGGTGTTGGAAGACAGACATTTTCCAAGGGGTGGGAAGCACCTTCTAAAGGATGCAGTTTGGTAGACAGACATCCTACGAGAGAGGATGTAGACATTCTCAGATGGGGAGTGTATATCTTCTGAGAGGAGTGGTAGATTGACATCTTCCGAGAGGGGGGAGATACTTTTCTTCCATGGCGGCAATAGATAGATATCTTCCGAGAGGAGGTACATAGATAGACATGTTTAAATGTGTGGTGAATGTACACAGACAACTTTCGAGAAGGGGGGTAGGTATACAGACATCCTCAGAGGGGGTGGGTTGGGAGACAGACATCTTCCGAGATAGGGATAAGATAGAGACAAATCATTCAAGGTGTGGTAGATAAATATACAGATTCTGAGGGGTTTAGGTAAACATTCATATTATGACGGGTTGTGGGTGTAGGTAGACAGAAACCATCCGAGGAGGGGTATTTAGGCAGATAATGTCTGAGAGGGTTTATGTAGACTGGCATCTTCTGAGGGGTTGTAGGAGGACAGATATCTTCCAAGTGGAGGGTTGGTAGACAGACATCTTCAGATGTGGGGTGGGGTAGGTAGCCAGACATCTTCCAATAGGGGGTTGGTAGGCAGACATATCATGTGAGGGGATGGTTTAGACAGCCTTCTTCTGATGGGTGGGTGGGTAGACTGACATCTTCCATGATGGGGCGTAGGCAGAGAGACATTGTCCGAGGCAGGGTGACTATAGACATTTTTCGAGAGGGGGGGGGGGTAGTTAGACAGACTTCTTCTGGGGGGTTGTAGGTAAACTGACCTCTTCAGAGGGGTGGCGTAGAATGACATTTGCCAAGAGGGGTAGGTAGAGAGACATTTTCCGATGGTGGAAAGTAGACAACATCTTCTGATGAGTGTAGGTAGACAGACATCTTCCGAGGGGGATGTGTAGGTGGACATACATCTTCCGATGGTTGGTGGGTACATAGACAGACATATTCCAATGGGTGCGGTAGGTAGACAAACATCTTCCAAGTGCGGGCGTCGTAGACAGATATCATACAAAAGTTCATGTAGGTAGACACACATCTTCTGAGGGGGTGTAGGGAGACAGACATTTTCCGAGGGGTGTACATAGACATACATTTTCCACGTGGGGTCTAGGTAGACAGACATCTTCAGATGAGGGGGTAATTAGACAATCATCTTCTGGGGTAGGCTGACAGACATATTCAGAAGTATGGGTTGGTAGACAATACTTTATGACTGGAGGGATGTAGAGAGACATCTTCCAAGGGGTGTAAGTAGGTAGACAGACCTCTTATGTTGTGGGATTTGTAGGTAGGCAGACATCTTCCGAAGCAGAGGTGTTGGTAAACAGACAATTATCATGGACAGGGTTAGGTAGGCAGACATCTTCCCAGTGAAGTTTTGTAGACAGACATCTTCCAACGAGGGGTTAGGTAGACTGACACCTTCTGAGGCAGGGTAGGTAGATAGTCATCTTCGGAGGAGTGTTTGGTATACAGACATCTTCCGAACGGGTGTAGGTATACAGACATATACCTAAGGGGGAGGTAGACAGACATCATGGGAGTGGGGGTACGTAGACAGACAGGTGGGTAGGTATACAGACTTCTTCCGAGGGGGATTAGGAGGACAGACATTTTCCATTTGAGGGTTGATAGACTTACATCATCTGAGGGAGGAGAAATATCTTTTGAGAGGAGGGTATGTAGACAGACATTTCAGAGAGAGGGTAGACATCATCCGAGAGGGAGGTAGTCATCCTCCAACACAGGGGTAGATATCTTCTAAGAGGGGTGTAAATAAATATCTTCCAAGATGCGAGGTAGATGGACCTCTTCCGAGGGTTTTAGGTAAGCAGACATGTTCCGAGGTGTGGCATGTAGACATACACCTTCTGAGGGGAATAAGGTAGACAGTCATCTTCTTATGGGAAATGGGTAGGTAGACAGACATATTCCAAGGGAGGGGGGGTAGGTAAGGAGGAGATATATTCTGAGGGTGAGTTCAGTACTCAGACATCTTCTGAGGGGTGTTCATGGTAGACAGACATCTTTCAAAGGGGGGGAGACATCTTCCAAAGTATGCGTTTTGGTATACAGACATCCTCCAAGAGGGGTGTGGACATTCTCTGATGTGGGAGTAGATATCTTCCCAGAGGAGTGGTAGTTTAACAACTTCCGAGAGGGGGGGGGGGGTTGGGTAGGCAGACAGATATCCTCAGAGGTAGGGGTAGGGAGACAGATATCTCCCACAGGAGGGATAAAATCGAATCATTTGAAGGGGGTAGATAGGCATACATCTTCTGAGGGATTTAGGTAGACATTCATCTTATGACAGGGGAAGGGGGTAGGTAGACAGATCATGCGGGGGGGGGGGGGGGATATGTAGACAGATATCTTACGAGAGGGGGGTAGTTAGGCAGACATATTCTGAAGAGTTGTAGGAGGACGGACATATTCCAAGGGGGTAGGTAGACAGGCATCTACAGAGGGGGTTAGGTAGACAGTCTTATCAGAGGTGTATAGGTAGACAGACATCTTCTAAGGGGTTTGGTAGACCAACATTTCCTAAGGAGTGGCAGGTAGACAAACTTCTTCCGAGTGTGGGTGGGTATGTAGACAGACACCAGTAAGGAATTGTAGGCTGACAGACATCCTTTGTGATAGATGGTAGGTAGGCAGAAATATTCCGAAGGGAGGGTTGGAAAACATACATCTTCCAATGGAAGGGGTAGGTAGTCATACATCTTCTGAGGGCTGGGTTTAGGTATACAGAGATCTTTCCAAGGGGGGGGCAGGTAAGTAGACAGACATATACTCAGGGTAGGGGGATGAGAGACAGACATTTTCCGAGGGGGAGGGGTAGGTAGACAGACATCTTCTGATGGTTGGGTAGGTAGACAGACATCTTCCGGGGTGGACAGCTAATCGGACATGGTTTGAGGGAGCTTAGGTAGACAGACATTTCCGATGGGGAGTGTAGGTAGACAGACATATTCTAAGGGTGGGGAGATGAGAGACATTTTCTGATGTGGAGATAGGTAGACAGACGTCTTCTGAGGGGTTGTAGGTAGACAGACATCTTCCAAGCGGGAGCTGTAGGTAGACAGACATCTTCAGAAGGAGATTGTAGGTTGATGGACATATTTTGTGCAGGTAATGATAGATAAACAAATTCCAAGGGGTGGTAGTTTAACAGACATCTTCCCAGGGGGGCTGAGTAGATAGACAGACATCATCCAACGTGGGTAGACAGACATATTCCAGGTGGAGTAGACATCCTCCAAGGGGTAGACATCTTCGAATGGTGGTGAGGGTAGGTAGACATCCTATGAGAGTGGGGTTAGAGATTCTCTGAGAAGGAGGTGTAGATAGCTACCAAGAGTGGAGGTAGATAGACATATTCCGAGTGGGGGGGGGGGGTTGGATAGAAATCTTCTGGGGGTTGAAATTTGGCAGTTGGTAGACTGGGCTTTTCTGAGACTGTGTTTGGAAGACATTTTCCGAGGTGGGAGGTAGACAGATATATTCCGAGGCAGTTGGTAGGTAGACAGACTAATTCCAGGGTGGTTGGTATGCTGACAGACATCTTCTGAGGCGGGGGGGGGGGGGGGTAGACAGACATCGCCTGAGGGGCTGGAAGACACCTTCCAAAGTTTGGGGGTCTCTAGACATCTTCCGAGACAGGGGTAAACAACTTCCGAGTGGGGGGGCTGAGTAGGGGTTGGGATAGGTAGACAGACAAATTCCGAGAGGGCAGGTAGGTAGATAGACTTCTCCTTAGTGTGGGGGGGGGGGGGGGGGTGTTGAGAGACATCTTTCAGGGTGATAGACATCTTACGAGGTGGGGAGAGAGTTTTTGTGGGGGTATAGATAGACATCTTCACAGGGTGAGGTAGGTGGACAAACATCTTCCTTAGGGGGGTGAGGTAGGCAGACATCTGACGAGGGGGCAGGTAGACAGACATCTCCTGTGGAGAGTTACGTAGACTGACATTTTATAAGGAGCAAGTAGGTAGAATTACATATTAGGTGGTGGGGCGATGAGAGACAGACAGCTTTCGATGGGGTAGAGGTAGTATGAAATCTTCCGATGTGGGAGGTGTAGGTAGATATCATCTGAGAGGGGTAGGTACACAGACATCTCCCGAGGGGTGGGGTAGGTAGACATTCATATTCTGTGGGGAGGGGTAGGTAGTCATACATATTCTAAGGGGGGGGGGGGGATTTAGGTAGACACACATATTCCAAGGGTGTGGGTAGGTACACAGACATCATCTGAGGGGGGAGGGGCGGTGCAGGTTGACAGAGATCTTCCATGGATGGGTAGCTCGGTAGATATCTTCTGAGGGGGATAGATAGGCATATTTCGAAGGTGGGGTAGATAGCCACCTTCCCAGGGGGGGAGGGGGGCAGATCATCATGGGTGTGACGTCACGTGAGCTGCACTGCTGTTGAAATAGCTTGTTAATGTTTTATAAATTTTAGACTTCATTTACGTATTTTAAAGTTTTTTTGTGTTATTATTTTTGCCGTAAAAGCAAATTATTAGTGGATATTCATTTATCTCAGTGTTTCTTCCTGTGGTATTGACTCGAGTGGTCTATTATGTGTAAGTGTGCTTCCATGGTTCGTCTAAGCCTCGCGCCTCATCAGCGTGTTTACATTTTGCGGCGTGCACTGCATCTGCAGCGGTTATAAGCTAAGTACTGACGAACTTGTTTGTGCTCTGTAATACGTTTTTAAACTGAATAGATTGCAGTGGTGTTGCTTGCCATTTTTGGCGAAATAATGACTTAATAAACTCTTGTAATCGTTCGCTCGCTGTGTTTTATAGAGTTTTCAGTGTGTTGAAGTCGTTTAGTAAATTTCGTGCTTTAGTTTTCAACTGGCGTTTAGTTTAAATTTTTTGGTTTTAGCCAATAATTTTGTGAAGTTTTGCTGGTATTGGTATCGGCTGTGTTGTAGTAGTATTAATACAAGTAGCTGCTTTCTTAGTAGGCAGAGAATTTCGAGACCATAGTTGTTAGTTCTTAAATAGTGCTGCTTTTGTAACTGAACTTTGGTAACGTAGACGTATAGTTTTTTTTAGTAACTGTAAAATTTTATCGTGAGTGAGAAGTGATTGCTATGTCGTAGGTTTGTGAGTAGTGGATTAAGCTGTGGGATTTGTTCAAAGTATTTTCATTGGGGGGAATGCGGTGGGGAAGCCAGTGGTCATTTGAGGGTGATCCTGTCCTGGGAATGTAGAATCTGTAATAGAAACAAGTTAATAGAGGAGCAGGAGCGTAAGATCTGTGCCCTTCAGGTGCAGTTACAATGCGCAAAGGAGGAACTAGATAAGTTGAGGAGGGTGAAGGGTGCTGGGGAATGGGAACTGGCAGTTGACAAGAAGATAGATAGGAAAAGGAGGTAGTCAGACAGTTTTACTTTGCATACATGCAATAGATACGACAAACTGTCAAAGTTGAGCGGAGAGGAGCCTCGTGTAGCTGTATATGGAGGTAACTTGCAGCCGTCCTCAGCAATTAGGAGGCCTAGGTTCTGCTGCTAGGTAGTTACCGGGTAGAGGTGTGGGCCAGCATTTGCAAGAAGTTTTGTGGAGTGAGTACCAGGTCACAAGCATTGTGAAGCCTAATGCAGGGTTGGCTCAGGTGGCTGAAAGCATAGGGGAGTTATGTAAGAATTTTACAAAGGAGGATCAGGTAGTGATAGTGGGTGGTGCTGGGAGCAGTCGCAATAGGGACAGGGGGTATGATGTCAGTGGTGACTTGGTTAAGATAGCTACTCAAACTGGTGGCACTAATGTGCTTTTCGTGCAACTGTTTCAGCATAATGATCGGCCACACCTTAATGCGGCTGTTGGGGGCGTAATTGTGGGGCTGGGGAGTGCAGTGATGGGAGAGGGCATGGATCACATCTCAGTGGTGCCAGTTGGGTCTATCAGTAGATGGGGTTTCACTAGGCATGGCCTGCACCTCAATAGGTATGCGAAGGAGAGGCTACCTAAGCTTATAGGTGACAGTGTAGTGGGTGGTGGTGGCGGTAGTGGTGTCACTCATGGAAAAATTCCTGTAGTATTTGGTGTTAGAGCTGCACCTTTTTAATACTGAAGTCAGCTGATTGGTATACCAGCTTAAAGGAAGTGCCTCTAAGGTTCAAAAATGGTTCTAATGGCTCTGAGCACTATGCAAATTAACATATGGGGTCATCAGTCGCCTAGAACTTAGAACTAATTAAACCTAACTAACCTAAGGACGTCACACACATCCATGCCCGAGGCAGGATTCGAACCTGCGACCGTAGCAGTCGCGCGGTTCCGAACTGAGCGCTTAGAACCGCAAGACCACCGCGGCCGGCGTGCCTCTAAGGGCTCTCCTCCAGAGGATGTAATGTTTCCAAGTACAGAAGGAATTGGCATATTTCATCAGAATATAAGAGTTATTAGAGATAAAGTTAGTGAACTGCTAACAGATGTTAACGCTGAAATTATTTGTATATCAGAGCACCACTTCAATAAATTGATAATTTATAGGCTTCCTTTACCAGGCTACATATTACCTGGCTGTTTCTCAAGGAGTTCCTTGCGGGGTGGGGAGGTGTCTCCGTACATAAAAAACAGTACGTTACTTGAGTCCATAGACTTATCACGACACTGCACTGAACAGATATTTGAAAGTTGTGCAGCATTTGTTGAATTTAGTGAAACTCAACTTCTAATTGCTGGTGTTTATAGGGCCTCTAACTCAAACTTCAGAGCATTTTTGCTTAAGCTAGAGAGGGTTCTTGATTCACTTTGTAGGAAGTACCAGAAAGTAGTTATATGTGGGGACTTCAATATTAATTTTGTATATGATTGTGCAAGAAAAAGGGGGGTTGGGTTGTTTGGGGAAGGAGACCAGACAGCGATGTCATTGGTCTCATCGGATTAGGGAAGGATGGGGAAGGAAGTCGGCCATGCCCTTTGAGAGGAACTAACCCAGAATTTGCCGGGAGTGATTTAGGGAAATCACGGAAAACCTGAATCAAGATGGCTGAACGCGGGACTGAACCGTCGTCCTCCCGAATGTGAGTCCAGTGCCTTAACCACTGCGCCACCTCGCTCGGTCCCAAGAAAAATGATGTTGGTAGATCTCCTAAATTCATATGATCTGATGCCAACTGTGTTTTGTTTTTTTTTTTCAAACTAGGGTGCAGGCGAATAGTAGCACAATTATAGACAATATTTTTATTCGTTCTTCAATACTAGATGGGCATCCTGTTAGTAAAAAAGGGAATGGCCTTTCAGACCATAATGCACAAATTTTAACACTAAAAGGTTTTTGTACTCAACCCAATGTCATATTTAGTTACAAAGAACGTAGGAAAGTCAATCCAACAGCAATAGAGTGTTTTTAAAACTTGTCAAAGAACAAGAGTGGCAAGATGTTTATAGTGCCAATAATACAGATGATAAATACAATGCTTTCCATGGCACATTTCTCATGCTCTTTGAGAGTTGTTTTCCATTAGAACATTCTGAATGGGGTACTAGCAGTAATAGACAGCACAGTTGGCTGACTAGTGGGATAATGATTTCATGTAGAACATAGGGCGAATTATATCAAAATGTTAGAAGTAGTCACAATCAAGCTAAATAAAAATTTAGTTTCAACAGGAAATCATACAAATTTCTTCGCAAATACCTTTCTGAGATTGACGTCTGAAATACTCCTCTGTGATACAAACAAGAGAGAGATTGAGTCAATAACTATATCACTGAAGACTAAGGACTCTCATGGATATGATGGAGTGCCTAGAAGCATATTAAAGTACTGTGCTGCACATGTTAGCCCTGTATTTAGCCATATTTGCAATTTTTCCTTTAGAGTTGGTCAGTTTCCTGACCGATTAAAGTACTCATCAGTAAAGCCGCTTTATGAAAAGGGAGAAAGGGATAATATAGATAATTTTAGACCTACTTCTATGCCATCAGTGTTTGCAAAAGTTACCGAAAAGGCTGTGCATGTAAGGTTAATTGATCACTTGATATCACACAATTTGCTGTCAAATGAACAGTTCGGTTTTAGAAGCCGTCTGACAACTGAAAAGGCTGTATTCTGGCGTACAGACGTACTTTTATGCAAAATCGTAAGGTCCTAGCTCTTGTCCAATGCACCAAAGCCGACAAATAAGGGAATAACCGATAACTAAAACTTGAATAGTACTGCTTCTTACTGGCTACTACATCTTCTTAGAAGATATTTCTGTGTTATAATATGATGTTTTCAGTTTTCTCAGCATACCGCAACACGCGACATAATTTTGCAGACGATAAATGTAACCGTTTCAGAGAGAAAAGCGGCCAATGTGAAGATGTGGCAATAAAGTCGATTCGATAGCAAATGACGAAAGCGGGCGGATTTCTGAAGTTTTTACTACGTATGAACAGTTTCCACATTCTCCCGTGCAACGTGGTTTCCAGGCGTGGTTTCATGCTGAATCTTTAGGTCGTCGGTCATGTGCAATGTACCAAAGCCGGCAAATAAGTGAATAACCGATAACTAAAACTTGACTACTACTGCTTGTTACTGGCCGATAAAATCTTCTTAGAAGCTTCTTCTGTGTTCTACTATGGTGCTTTTAGTGTCTCCGCATACAGCGGCAAGAGACATAACTTTGCAGACGATGTATGTGACCGATTCAGAGAGAAAATCGACCAATATGACGATCTGGCGTTAAGTCGATTCTTTTGGCAAATGACGAAAACGGGCGGATTTCTCATGGTGTTACTACATATGAAAGCTTTTCTCATTCTCCCGTGCAACGTGGCGTACAGACGTACTTTCATGCAAAATCTTAAGAACTTAGCTCATGTCCAATGTACCAAAGCCGGCAAATAAGTGAATAAACCGATATTTAAACTTGAATAGTACTGCTTCTTATTGGCTATTACATCTTCTTAGAAGCTTTTTCTGTGTTCTAATATGATGTTTTCAGTTTTTTCTGCATACCGCAACACGCGACATAATTTTGCAGCCGCTAAATGTAACCGTTTCAGAGAGAAAAGCGGCCAATATGACGATCTGACATTAAGTCGATTCGATGGAAAATGTCGAAAACGGGCGGATTTCTCATGTTGTTACTACATATGAACATTTTTTATATTCTCCCGTGCAACGTGGCGTACAGACGTACTCTCATGCATAATCTTAAGGTCCTAGCTCATGTCCAATGCACCAAGGCGGCAAATAACTGAATAACCGATAACTAAAGCATGTATATTACTGCTTCCTACTTTCGATTATATCTTCTTTGAAGCTTTTTCTTTGTTCTAATATAATGTTTTCAGTTTTTTCCGCATACCCCAACACGCGACATAACTTTACAGACGATAAATGTAACCGTTTCAGAGAGAAAAGTAGCCAATATGACGATCTGACAATAAGTCGATTCAATGGCAAATGTCGAAAACGGGCGGATTTCTCATGTTGTTAGTACATATGAACACTTTTCACATTCTCCCGTGCAACGTGGCGTACATACGTACTTTCATGCAAAATCTTAAGGTCCTAGCTCATGTCCAACCGTGCGACTGCTAAGGTCGCAGGTTCGAATCCTGCCTGGGGCATGGATGTGTGTGATCTCCTTGGGTGAGTTAGGTTTAAGTAGTTCTAAGTTCTAGGGGACTAACGACCTCAGCAGTTGAGTCCCATTGTGCTCAGAGCCATTTGAACTGATGTTTAATGCACCAAAGCCGGCAAATAAGTCAATAGTATAGTTCTGCTTGCTACTTTCGATTACATCTTCTTAGAAGCTTTTTTTGTGTTCTAATATGATGTTTTCAGTTTCTTCCGCATATTGCAATACGCGACATACATTTCCAGACGATAAATGTAACTGTTTCAGAGAGAAAAGCGGCCAATGTGACGATCTGGCATTAAGTCGATTCGATGGCAAATGACTAAACCGAGTGGATCTCTCAAATTTTTACTACATATGAACAGTTTTCACATTCCCCCGCGCAATGTGATTTCCAGACGTCGTTTCATGCGAAATCTATAGGTCGTCGGTCATGTCCAATATACCAAACCCGGCAAATAAGTGAATTACCGATATCTAAATCTAGAATAGTACTGCTTCTTATTGGCGATTACATCTTCTTCGAAGCTTTTTCTGTGTTCTAATATAATGTTTTCAGTTTTTTTTCCGTACCGCAACACGCGACATAATTTTGCAGACGATGGATGTAACCTGTTCAGAGAGAAAAGCGGCCAATGGGACGATCTGGCAATACATTCGACTCTATAGCAAATGATGAAAGCGATCGGGTTTCTTAGGTTTTTACTACATATGAACGCTTTCCACATTCTCCCGTGCAACGTGTCGTACAGACGTACTTTCTTGCAAAATCTTAACATCCTAGCTCATGTCCAAGGCACAAAAGCCGGAAAATAAGTGAGTAACCGATAACTAGAACTTGACTAGTACTGCTCGTTACTGGCCAATTACATCTTCTTAGAAGCTTCTTCTGTGACTACTATAGTGATTTTAGTATCTGCGCATACCGCGGCAAGCGACATAACTTAGCATACGATGAATGTAACCGTTTCAGAGAGAAAAGCCACCAGTGTGACGATCAGTCATTAAGTCGATTCGATGGCAAATGACGAAAACGGGCGGATTTCTCATAGTGTTACTACATATGAAAACTTTTCTCATTCTCCCGTGCAACGTGGCGTAGAGACGTACTTTCATGCAAAATCTTAAGAACTTAGCTCATGTCCAATGTACCAAAGCCGGCAAATAAGTGAATAAACCGATATTTGAACTTGAATAGTACTGCTTCTTATTGGCTATTACATCTTCTTAGAAGCTTTTTCTGTGTTCTAATATGATGTTTTCAGTTTTTTCTGCATACCGCAACACGCGACATAATTTTGCATACGATAAATGTAACCGTTTCAGAGAGAAAAGCGGCCAATGTTACGATCTGGCATTAAGTCGATTCGAACGCAAATGACGAAAACGGGCGGATTTCTCATGTTGTTACTATTATGTACAACTTTGTCATTCTCCCGTGCAACGTGGCGTACAGACGTAATTTCATGCAAAATCTTAAGGTTATAGCTCACGTCCAATGCACCAAAGCTTGCAAATAAGTGAATAACCGATAGCAAAAACTTGAAAGTACTGCTTCCTACTTTCGATTACATCTTCTTAGAAGCTTTTTTGTGTTCTGATATGATGTTTTCAGTTTTTTCCACATATTGCAAACACGTGGCACAAATTTCCAGACGATAAATGTAACCGTTTCAGAGAGAAAAGCGGCCAATGGGACGATCTGGCAATACATTCGATTCGTTAGCAAATGACGAAAGCGATGGATTTCTCAGGTTTTTACTACATATGAACACTTTCTACATTCTCCCGTGCAACGTGGCGTACAGACGTACTTTCATGCAAAATCCTAAGGTCCTAGCTCATGTCCAATGCAATAAAGCCGCAAATAAGTGAATAACCGATCGCTTAAACTTGAATAGTACTGCTTCCTACTTTCGATTACATCTTCTTAGAAGCTTTTTTTGTGTTCTAATAAGATGTTTTCAGTTTTTTCCGCATATTGCAATACGCGACATACATTTCCAGACGATAAATGTAACTGTTTCAGAGAGAAAAGCAGCCAATGTGAAGATGTTGCAATAAAATAGATTCGGTAGCAAATGAAGAAAGCGGGCGGTTTTCTCCAGTTTTTACTACATATGAACAGTTTCCACATTCCCCCGTGCAATGTGGTTTCCAGACGTCGTTTCATGCAAAATCTTTACGTCGTCGGTCATGTCCAATGTACCAAAGGCGGCAAATAAGTGAATAACCGATAACTAAAACTTGAATAGTACTGCTTCTTATTGGCGATTACATCTTCTTAGAAGCTTTTTCTGTGTTCTAATATGATGTTTTCAGTTCTTTTCCGCATATTGCAACACACGACATAAATTTCCAGACGGTAAATGTAACCTTTTCAGTGAGAAAAGCGGCCAATATGACGCTCTATCATTAATTCGATTCGATGGCAAATGTCGAAAACGGGCGGATTTTTCATGTGGTTACTACATGTGAACACTTTTCACATCCTCCTGTGCATCGTGGTTTCCAGACGTCGTTTCATGCAAAATCATTAGGTCGTCGGTCATGTCCAATGTACCAAAGCCGGCAAATATGTGAATAACTGATAACTAACACTTGAATAACACTGCTTGTTACTGGCCGATTACATTTTCTTAGAAGCATCCTCTGTGTTCTACTATTTTGCCTTTAGTGTCTGCGCATACGGCGGCAATCGACGTAACTTTGCAGACTATGAATGTAACAGTTTCAAAGAGAAAAGCGGCCAATGTGACGATCTGGCATTAAGTCGATTCGAAGGATAATGTCGAAAACGGTCGGATTTCTCATGTTGTTACTACATATGAACATCTTTTACATTCACCCGTGCAACGTGGCGTACAGACGTACTCTCATGCAAAATCTTAAGGTCCTTGCTCATGTCCAATGCACCAAGGCGGAAAATAAGTGAATAACCGATAACTAAAGCTTGTATATTACTGCTTCCTACTTTCGATTACATCTTCTTAGAAGCTTTTTCTGTGTCCTAATATAATGTTTTCAGTTTTTTCCGCATATTGCAATAAGCGACATAAATTTCCAGGCGATAAATGTAACTGTTTCAGAGAGAAAAGCGGCCAATGTGAAGATCTGATAATACTTTCGATTCGATAGCAAACGACGAAAGCGATTGAATTCCTCAGGTTATTACTACGTATGAACACTTTCCACATTCTCCCGTGCAACGTGGCGTACATACGTACTTTCATGCAAAATCTTAAGGTCCTAGTTCATGTCCAACCGTGCGACTGCTAAGGTCGCAAGTTCGAATCCTGCCTGGGGCATGGATGTGTGTGATCTCCTTAGGTGCGTTAGGTTTAAGTAGTTCTAGGTTGTAGGGGACTAATGATCTCAGCAGTTGAGTCCCATTGTGCTCAGAGCCATTTAAACTGATGTCCAATGCACCAAAGCCGGCAAATTAGTAAATAACCGATAGCTAAAACGTGAATAGTACTGCTTCCTACATTCGATTACATCTTCTTAGAAGCTTTTTTCGTGATCTAATATGATTTTTTCAGTTTTTTCCTCATATTGCAATACGCGACATACATTTCCAGACGATAAATGTAATTGTGTCAGAGAGAAAAGCTGCCAATGTGAAGATGTGGCAATATAATAGATTCGGTAGCAAATGACGAAAGCTGGCGGTTTTCTGTAGTTTTTACTACATATGAACAGTTTCCACATTCCCCCGTGCAAAGTGGTTTCCAGACGTCGTTTCATGCAAAACTTTAGGTCGTCGGTCATGTCCAATGTACCAAAGGCGGAAAATAAGTGAATAACCGATAGCTAAAACTTGAATAGTACTGCTTCTTACTTGCGATTACATATTCTTAGAAGCTTTTACTGTGTTCTAATATGATGTTTTCAGTTTTTTCCTCATACCGGAAATCACGTCAAAATTTTGCAGATGATAAATGTAACCGTTTCAGAAACAAAAGCGGCCAATGTGAAGATGTTGCAATAAAATAGATTCAGTTGCAAATGACGAACGCGGGCATTTTTCTCTAGTTTTTACTACATATGAACAGTTTCCACATTCCCCCGTGCAATGTGGTTTCCAGACGTCGTTTCATGCAAAATCTTTAGGTCTTCGGTCATGTCCAATGTACCAAAGGTGGCAAATATGTGAATAACCGACAACTAAATCTTGAATAGTGCTGCTTCTTATTGGCGATTACATCTTCGTAGAATGTGCTTCTGTATTATACTATCTTGCTTTTGTGTCTCCACACACTGCGGCAAGCGACATATCTTTGCAGACGATGAATGTCTTTACTACATATGAACACTTTTCACATTTTCATATGCAACGCGTCTGCTAGACCTCCCCTCATGCAAAATCTTAAGGTACTAACTCATGTACAAGGCACCAAAGTCGGCTAAATATTCAATTTTCGGTAATTAAAACTTGAATTGTATTGCTTCTTGCCGGCTACTACATCAACTTAGAAGCTTCTTCTGTGTTCTACTATGGTGCTTTTAGTGTCTCCGCATACCTCAGAACGCAACATAGCTTTGCACACGATAAATGTAACCGTTTCAGAGAGAAGAGCAGCCAATGTGACGATTTGGCATAAAGTAGATTCGATAGCAAATGACGAAAACGAACGAATTTCTCTGGTTTTTACTACATATGAACACACTTCACATTCTCCCATGCAACGTGGCTGCTAGTCCTCCCTTCATGCAAAATCTTAAAGTTCTAGCTCATGTCTAAGGCACCAAAGCCGGCTAAAATATCACAAGTCGATAACTGATTTTGAGTCGTACTCCTTCTTACTGGTTATTAATTCAACTTAAAAGCTTCTTCTGTGTTCTACTATGGTACTTTTAGTGTCTCCGCATTCCGCAGCACGCGACATAGTTTTGCACACGATAAATGTAACCGTTTCATACAGAAGAGCGGCAAATGTGACTATCTGACACTCAGTCGATTCGATAGCAAATGACGAAAACGGGCGGATCTCTTACGTTTTTACTACATATGAATTCTTTTCACATTCTCCCGTACAACGGGCTGATAGTCCTCCCTTCATGCAACATCTTAAGGTCCTTGCTCATGTCCAAGGCACCAAAACCGGCTAAAAAATCAAAAATCGATAACTAAAACTTAAATTGTACTGCTTCTTACTGTCTATTACATAAACTTAGAAGTTTCTTCTGTGTTCCACTACTGTGCTTTCAGTGTATCCGCATATCGCAGCACGCGACATAGCTTTGCACACGATACATGTAACCGTTTCAGAGAGAAGTGTGGCCAAAGTAAGGATCTGACATTAAGTCGATTCAATAGCAAATGACGAAAACGGGCGGATTTCTCAGGTTTTTACTACATATGAACACTCTTCACATTGTCCCGTGCAACGTGGCTGCTAGTCCTCCATTCATGAAAAATCTTAATGTCCAAGCTCATGTCCAAGGCACCAAAGCCGGCTAAAAAGTCAAAAATCGATAACTAAACTTGAGTTGTACTGCTTCTTACTTGCTATTACATCAACTTATAATCTTATTCTGTGTTCTACTATGGTGCTTTTAGTGTCTCCGCATATCGCAGCACGCAACATAGCTTTGCACACGATAAATGTAACCGTTTCAGAGAGAATAGCGGCCAATGTGACCATCTGACATTAACTCGATTCGATAGCAAATGACGAAACGGGCAGATTTATTAGGTTGTTTCTACATATGAACACTTTTCACATTCCCACGCGCAACGTGGCTGCTAGTCCTCCCTTCATGCAACATCTTAAGGTACTAACTCATGTCCAAGTCACCAAACCAGGCTAGTGAGTCAATAATCGGTAACTAAAACTAGAATTGTAGTACTCCTTACTACCCGATTATATCAACTTAGAAACTTTTTCTGTGTACGACCATGATTCATTTAGTGTCTCCGCATACTTCAAAACGCTACATAGTTTGGAAAACGATAAATGAAACCGTTTCAGAGATATGAGCCTCCAATGATTCGATCGTTCATTAAGTCGATTCGATAGCAAATGAAGAAATCGGGAGGATTTCTGAGGGTTTTACTACATATGAACACCTTTCACATTCTCCCTTGCAACGTGGCTTCTATTCCTCCATTCATACAAAATTTTAAGGTCCTAGCTAATGTCCAAGGCACCAAAGCCGGCTAAAAAGTCAAAAATCAATAACTAAAACTTGAATTGTAAAGCTTCTTACTGGCTATTACATCACCTTAGAAGTTTCTTCTGTGTTCGACTATGGGGCTTTTAGTATCTCCGCATTCCGCAGCACGCGACATAGCTTTGCACACGATAAATGTAACCGTTTCAGGGAGAAGAGGAGCCAATGTGACGATCTGACATTAAGACGATTCGATAGCAAGTGAAGAAAACGGGCGGATTTCTTAGGTTTTTACTACATATGAACAATTTTCACATTCTCCCGTGCAACGTTGCTGCTGGTCCTCCCTTCATGCATAATATTAAGGCCCTAGCTCATGTCCAAGGCACCAAAGCTGCCTTAAAAGTAAAAAATCGTTAACTACAACTTGAATTGTACTGCTTCATATTGGCTATTACATCAACGTAGAAGCTTTTTCTGCGGTCTACTATGGTGCTTTTAGTGTCTCCGCATTCCGCAGCACGCGACATAGCTTTTCACACGTTAAATGTAACCGTTTTAGAGAGAATAGCGGCCAATGTGACCATCTGCCATTAAGTCGATTCGATAGCAAATGACGAAAACGGGCGGATTTCACAAGTTTTCACTACATATTAACACTTTTCATATTCTCCCATGCAACGCGGCTGCTTGACCTCCCTTCATGAAAAATCGTAAGGTCCTAGCTCATGTCCAAGGCACCAAAGCCGGCTAAAAAGTCAAAAATCGTTCACTAAAACTTGAATTGTACTGATTCTTATTGGCTATTACATCAACTTAGAAGCTTCTTCTGTGGTCTAGTATGGTGCTTTTAGCGTCTCCGCATTCCGTAGCACGCGACATAGCTTTGCACACGTTAAATGTAACCGTTTCAGAGATAAGAGCGGCCAACGTGGCCATCTGACATTAAGTCGATTCGATAGGAAATGACGAAAACAGGCAGATTTATTAGGTTGTTACTACATATGAACACTTTTCACATTTTCCCGTGCAACGTGGCAGCTAGGTGTCCCTTCATGCAAAATCTTAAGGTCCTAGCTCATGTCCAAGGCACCAAAGCCAGCTCAAAAGTCAAAAATCGATAACTAAACTTGAATTGTACTGCTTCTTACTGGCATTTACATCAAATTAGAAACTTCATCTGTGTTCTTTTATGGGGATTTTAGTGTCTCCGCTACCGCAGCAGGCGACATAGCTTTGCACACGTTAAATGTAACCGTTTCAGAGAAAAGAGCGGCCAATGTGACCATCTGACATTAAGTCGATTCAATAGCAAATGACGAAAACGGACGAATTTCTCAGGTTTTTACTACATATGAACACTTTTCAGATTCTCCCGTGCAACGTGGCTGCTAGTCCTCCCTTCATGCAAAATCGTAAGGACCTAGCTCACGTCCAAGGCACCAAAGCCGGCTTAAAAGTCAAAAATCGATAAATAAAACTTGAATTGTACCGTTTCTTACTGGTTATTACATCAACTTAGGAGCTCCTTCTGTGTTCTACTATGGTGCTTTTAGTGTCTCCGAATTCCGCATCACGCCACATAGTTTTGCACACGATAAATGTAACCGTATCAGAGAGAAGAGCGGCCAATGTGACCATCTGACATTAAGACGATTCGATAGCAAATGACGAAAACGGGCGGATTTCCTAGGTTTTTACTACATATGAACACTCTCCACATTCTCCCGTGCAACGTGGCTGCTAGTCCTCCCTTCATGCAAAATCTTAAGGTCCTAGCTAATGTCCAAGGCACCAAAGCTGCCTAAAAAGTCAAAAATCGTTAACTAAAACTTGAAATGTACTGCTTCTTATTGGCTATTACATCAACATAGAAGCTTCTTCTGTGGTCTACTATGGTGCTTTTAGTGTCTCCGCTTCCCACAGCAAGCGACATAGCTTTGCACACGTTAAATGTAACCGTTTCAGAGAAAAGAGCGGCCAATGTGACCATCTGACATTAAGTCGATTCAATAGCAAATAACGAAAACGGGCGGATTTATTAGGTTGTTATTACATATGAAAACTTTTCACATTCACCCGTGCAACGTAGCTGCTAGTCCTCCGTTCATAGAAATTCTAAAGGTCCTAGCTCATGTCCAAGTAACCTAAGCCGGCTAAAAATTCAATAATCGATAGCTAAAACTATTATTTTACTGCTTCTTACTGCCTATTACATCAACTTAGAAGCTTCTTCTGTGTTCTACTATGGTGCTTTTAGATTCTCCGCATTCCGCAGCACGCGACAAAGCTTTGCACACGATAAATGTAACCGTCTCAGAGAGAAGAGCGGCCAATGTGACGATCTGACTTTAAGTCGATTCGATAGCAAATTTATTTATTTATTTATTTATATTTTTATTTAACCTGACAAGATTAGGGCCATCAGTCCCTCTCTTACATCTAACCAGGCATTCTACTTATTTTACAGTCATATGTTGTAGTAGGCATGTTAAACTACATCTAATACAAAAAGTGAGATAAACAATTAGAAAGGTACACCTCGAAAAATACATTATTGAAGAGAAAGATTTCAGTTAGGAGTGCTGGCAGCAGGGAGTGTGGGGGGAACTCATGGTGAAGGGAGGAGAGGAATAGAGGGACATGATGAAACATAATTAAGGAAAATATAAAGGAAAAGAAGACTTCGTGGCTAATAGAGATAGATGAAGAGGAAGGCATCTCAGAAGCAAGATAGGAGACGCTAGCTTTGCTATTTGACATATGAGAGAATTGGCCTTGCACATTAATTTTGTGGAGAATTTTCATGCGGATGATAGTAGGAAATGCTTCAACTTCTTCTTAAAAGCAACAGGAGATTGAATTTTCCTCAAGGTGAGGGGCAGTTTGTTCCAGAGGCGAACAGCGGCAACTGAGAAGGAGTTTGCAAAAGTTTTTGTTTTGTGAGTGGGCACAGCTAGGATACCAGATAAGAGCGACCTCGTGTTTCGATTATGATGGCATTACACGTTTTTAATCTCTGAAGCTAGGTACTGGGGTGCTTGCGCGACGAGGAGTCGGTGAAGTAGACATATAGTGTGGTAGTCACGCAGTTTGTCCGGCCGCAGCCACCCTAGCTCGGAGTATGAAGCACTAACATGATCATATCGGCGAATGTTGCAGGTGTAACGCACACAGGCATTCATGGTTAGCTCTAGCCGTCTTTTGTTTTCACTACTCATGCCTTGTTGAATCACATCACAATAGTGGAGGTTCAGTAGAACGAGTGCTTGCACGAGCTGGCGTTTCAAGTTCTGTGGGAATATGTTCCGAAACTTTTTGAGAGCATAGAGAGAAGCAGACGTCTTTCGGCACACTGCGACTGTATTCTCCGCCCAGTTGAGATGCTCGTCCAAAGTTACACCCAAGTTTTTCACTGTTTTCTGATATGGTATTGGAGTACCTTCGAGCAGAATAGGAGGTAGCCGTTCGCGGAAATCTGAACTTATTAATTTCTGATGGGCTATTAAGATTACTTGCGTCTTTTTTGCGTTTAATTTAAGCCCCTGGTTTTTCGCCCATGTCACTACTGAAGACAGATCATCATTCATCAGAGCGATTGCAGTGTTTACGTCTTCAGGTCTGACGCTTAGGTAGAGCTGGAGGTCGTCGGCATATGTTTACAGGAGGACAAAACCGACGAAAACAACAGTGGTCCTAAGACTGATCCTTGTGGCACTCCCGAAGAAACATGTTTCGAGGAAGATTTTTCATTTGCGCAGACAACACATTGCTGTCTGTCTTTTAAGTAGCTTTCAAACCATCTCATTGCACTATCAGAGAAATTAAGCTGTTGCATTTTTCTGAGTAATATGTCAAAGTTAACAGTGTCAAAAGCTTTGCTGAAGTCCAGTAGCGTCAATATTGTTGCCTTTCGATTGTCGATGGCATATTTCAGGTCATCAGTTACTTTAATTAGAGCAGTGTTTGTGCTGTGATGTTTACGGAAACCAGATTGAAATTTGTCATATAGACTGAATTCATGCAAGTGTTCAGTGATTTGGTCATGAACAATATATTCAAGTGCTTTGGAAACAGCTGGCTGTATGCTAATTGGTCGGTAATAACTAGGCAGTTGCGGGTTTTCGATCTTAGGGATGGGTCGAATTATGCTTCTTTTCCATGCAGTGGGGTATATTCCGTTCACGAGGGAAAAATTAAATATGTCAGTTAAGACAGGTACTAAGATATCGGCAACATTCTTAATCATGGTTATACCGATAATGTCGTTGCCTATTGCATCAGAAGAGATTCTCATTATTGCTATTCTTGCCGTATTTTTTGTTACATGTTTTAGATGGAAGTTATCGTTGTTAGTTATCCTGTTTGGGGATTCTTGTGGACGGTAATTATCAGCCGTGCTGGTAATCAGAGGTGCAGAGACGAATTCATTTAATTCGTTAGCTGACACATGAAAAGTAGTTTCCGATTTTGCCTTTCCGACCCCCAAGCTACGGAGATTCTTCCATAGAGTCGTGGGTTTCAGATCGCTGCATACAAGGGAGCGAGCGTGCCTGATTTTGGCATTGCGAATGCATTGTTTCACTCTGTTCCGTAGCTTTCTATATTCTTCGAAACGCTCGGGGCAGCATGCTGTGGGCAGCATCATTATTAGTCATCCTTTGACGTAATTCAGCTGTCAGCCATGGAGCAGGAGATTTTCTTACACGGACTGTGTGCGCAGGTGCATGTTTGTCATAGAGGGCAAAGAGTTTATCACCAAGTTCATTAATTTTGCCGTCGATTGAAGGTTCTCTGATTATTTGATGCCATGAGATTTCTGAGCAATCGGCTGTTAGAGCGTCAAGGTCAATACTTTTCATGTTCCTACAAGTTATGTAACGCGTAAAGTCAAAAATCGATAAATAAATTTGAATTGTACTGCTCCTTACTGGCTGTTACATCAACGTAGAATCTTCTTCTGTATTCTACTATGGTGCTTTTTGTGTCTCCGCATATCGCAGCACGCGACATAGCGTTGCACACGATAAATGTAACCGTTTCAGAGTGTAGAGCAGCCAATGCGACGATCTGACATAAACTCGATTCGATAGCAAATGACGAAAACGGGCCGATTTCTTATGTTTTTACTACATATGAATATTTTTCACATACTACCGTGCAACGTGGCTGCTAGTCCTCCCTGCATGCAAAATCTTAAGTTCCTAGCTCATGTCCAGTGCCCCAAAGCCGGCTAAAAAGTACAAAATCGATAACTTGAATTGCACTGCTTCTTACTGGCTAGTACATCAACTTAGAAGTATCTTCTGTGTTCTACTATGGTGCTTTTAGTGTCTCCGCATTCCGCAGTACACGACATAGCTTTGCACACGATAAATGTAACCGTTTCAGAGAGAAGAGCGGCCAATGTGACCATTTGACATTAAGTCGATTCGATAGCAAATGACGAAAAGGGGCGGATTTGTTAGGTTTGTACTACATATGAACACTTTTCTCATTGTCCCCTGCAACGTGGCTGCTAGACCCTGCATGCAAAATCTTAAGGTCCTAGCTCATGTCCAAGGCTCCAAAGAAGGCTAAAAAGTAAAAAATCGATAACTAATCTTGAATTGTCCTGCTTCTTACTGGCTATTACATCAACTAAGAATCTTCTTGTGTTCTACTATAGTGCTTTTAGTGTCTCCGAATATCGCAGCACGCGTCATAGCCTTCCACACGATAAATGTAACCGTTTCAGAGAGTAGAGCTGCCAATGTGACGTTCTGTCATTAAATCGATTCGATAGCATATGACGAAAACGGGCGGATTTCTTAGGTTTTTTCTACATATAAATAGATTTCAAATACTCCCGTGCGACGTGGCTGCTAGTCCTCCCTGCATGCAAAATCTTAAGCTCGTAGTTCATGTCGAAGCCCCAAAGCCGACTAAAGAGTCAAAATCGATAACTTGAATTGTACTGCTTCTTACTGGATATTACATCAACTTAGAAGCTTCTTCTGTGTTCTACTATGGTGCTTTTAGTGTCTCCGCATATCGCAGTACGCGACATAGCTTTGCACTCGATAAATGTAACCGTTTCAGAGAGAAGAGTGGCCAATGTGACCATCTGACATTAAATCGATTCGATCGCAAATGACGAAAACGGTCGGATTTGTTAGGTTTTTACTACATATGAACTCTTTTCTCATGGTCCCCTGCAACGTGGCTGCTAGACCTCCCTGCATGCAAAATCTTAATGTCCTAGCTCATGTCCAAGGCTCCAGAGAAGGCTAAAAAGTAAAAAAATCGATAACTATACTTGAATTTTACTGCTGCATACAGGCTATTACATCTACTTAGTAGCTTCTTCTGTGTTCTACTATGGTGCTATTAGTGTCTCCGCATATCGCAGCACGCGACATAGCCTTCCACACGATAAATGTAACCGTTTCAAAGTGTAGAGCGGCCAATGTGACGAACTGACATAAAGTCGATTCGATAGCAAATGACGAAACCTGGCGGACTTCTTAGGTTTTTACTACATATGATCACTTTTCACATTCTCCCGTGCAACGTGGCTGCTAGTCGTCCCTGCATGCAAAATGGTAAGGACCTAGCTGATATCCAAGGCACCAAAGAAGGCTAAAAAGTCAAAAATCGATAAATAAACTTAAATTGTACTGCTTCTTACTGGCTATTACATCAACTTAGAAGCTTCTTCTGTGTTCTACTATGGTGCTTTTAGTGTCTCCGCATATCGCAGCACACGACATAGCTTTGCCCACGATAAATGTAACCGTTTCAGAGAGAAGAGTGGCCATTGTGGCGATCTGGTATTTCGTCGATTCGATAGTAGATGCCGAAAACGGGAGGATTTCTTAAGTTTTTACTACATATGATCAGTTTTCACACATTCTCGTGTAACGTGGCTCCCAGACCTCGTTTCATGCAAAATCGTAACGTCGTCAGTCATATCCCTGGCTCCATAGGCGGCTAATAATTCAATAATCGATAGCTAAAACATGAATTGTACTGCTTCTTACTGGCCGATTACATCAACTTAGAGCCGGCCGCGGTGGTCAAGAAGTTCAGGCGCTCAGTCCGGAACCGCGGGACTGCTACGCTCGGAGGTTCGAATCCTGCTCGGGCATGGATGTGTTTAATGTCCTTAGGTTAGTTAGGTTTAAGGAGTTCTACGCTCTAGGGGACTGATGAAAACAGATGTTAAGTCCCATAGTGCTCAGAGCCATTTGAACCAATAACTTAGAAGCTTCTTCTGTGTTCTATGGAGTTGCTATTAGTGCCTCCGCATGCCGCAGCCAGGGACATAAGTTTCCAGACGATAAATGTAACTGTTTTATAGAGAAAAGCATCCAATGTGACGATATGTCATTACGTCGATTCGACGGCAATTGACGAAAACGGGACGATTTCTTAGGTTTTTACAACACATGAACACTTTTCCAATTCTATCGTGTAACGTGTCTTCCAGACTTCGTTTCATGCCAAATCTTAAGGTCGTCGGACATGTCTGAGGCACCAAAGCCGGATAATAAGTCAATAATCGATTACTAAAACTTGAATTTTACTGCTTCTTACTGGCTGATTACATCAACTTATAAGTTTCTTCTGTGTTTTACTGTGTTGCTATTAGTGCCTCCGCATACCGCAGCACACAAAGTAAGTTTGAAGACGATGAAGGTAACCGCTTCACAGAGAAATTTCAAATTCTGTGTCTGTGTCTATTGCCTGCTCATATTGTTTAAAGCAGGTTGCTCTAAATGCCCAGTGGATCTGATTCCATTGATACCTATTCTAAACAATCTCGGATTGGTAAAGACCAAGCTCTGCTTATACTTATAGTCTGGGAAGTTGACATATCTTAGACAGTAAAATATGATGGTTAAAGATGTCCACTGAGTATTCCCATATACACTGAAGTTAGCTTTGAACAACAAATTATTAATTGGCCACCTACTCTTGACTCAATAGCTACTAAGATCTTTCACTAGTGAAGGAGGTGACGACGTTGTTATGTCCACTAGAGGCTTCTGTAGTTTGCTGAAAATTATGTGATATAATTGTGCCTTGTGATTTTCTGTGGAGTTCCAGAGTAAGTTCTATACTGGTGCAGGACATTCATTCGTGCTGTTCTCATTCGAGGCAATCCTGGATTCTGAATCTCAAGCACCAGAGGATTATAAACAGCAATGCAACCTCTGTCTTCCTGGCTGTGCACTATTTCAAAGTGCTCTGGTTGACAGTCTCTTCTCATTGTGCAGTGCTTGTAGATTATTGTAAATGGATTATCTGCATTATTTAGAACATCTCATTCTAAACTTTCTAAAGAACGAGACTTTTCTGTCATTACCACTTTTTGTGTGAGGTGATAAATACCAGGAATTTGATTGCATTTTGAGAACCTAATGGTAACTAACATTATTGTCTATGTAAATTAATGGAACTGGATTTTTCCTGAGGTCAGCAGTTTTCCGAAGGTCGTCGTTTTTCCCGAGGTCGTCGTTTTTCCCAAGGTCGGCGTTTTTCCCCGAGGTCGGCGTTTTTCCCCGAGGTGGGCGTTTTTCCCCGAGGTCGGCGTTTTCTCCCAATAGCGGCGTTTTTCCCCGATGTCGGCGTTTTTCCACGATGTCGTCGTTTTTCCCCAAGGTCGGCGTTTTTCCACGATGTCGTCGTTTTTCCCAAGGTCGGCGTTTTTCCCCGAGGTCGGCGTTTCCCCCCGAGGTCGGCGTTTTTCCCTGAGGTCGGCGTTTTTGCCCCGAGGGCGGCGTTTTTCCCCGAGATCGGCGTTTTTGCCCTAAGGTCGGCGTTTTTCCCCGAGGTCGACGTTTTTTCCCGAGGTCTGCGTTTTTGCCCCGAGGTCGGATCAAAGATTTTTTTTCCCGAGGTCTAGAAATCTATCGATATATTGAAAATCCAAAGTATTTTCATGTATGTAGACTATACTGTTATGTCATGTCATCTTGAAACATTTATCCGACCACTAGATAATGGTATTTATCAAGATAGCGATATATTTCGTTATATCTATTTATTTCGATAATCGTTTTCTTAGGGGTACAGATTTATTTTGAGACGTCCATACTTTTCCCATTATCGATTCAATTCGATATATCGACTTACGTAGATGCGCACATTAAATCATGATATCGATTTATTTCGAGATATCTATCTATATTGAGGAGTCTATTTATTTCGAGATATCGATTGATTTAGAGTATCCGATTATATCGAGATATCGATTTATTTTGATATACCGACACAATTAAGGTTGTCTTTATATTTCCAGGTATCGATATATTTCCATGTATTGGTGTACTACAGATATCGATTCTTATCGAGATATCGATATAATTCAAGGTACCTCCATATCTCTAGTAATCCATAAATTTCTAGATATCGCTATTTTGAGAGATATCTTTATATTACGTGGTACTAATATATTTCGAGATATCGATATATTTCTGTACCTCAATTTATCTCGATATGTCGACTAGCATCGAGATTTCTGTCTATATGGTAAGCCGAAATGCGTCTAGATGTCGATATGCTTCGGGATATCGACTCATTTCGGTGTAGCGGTTGTTTGGAGGTGTCGATTTATTTCGAGGTTTCGATTTATTTCACGGTGTCGATTTATTTCGAGGTTGCGATTTTTCGAGGTTGCGATTTATTTCGAGGTGGCGATTTATTTCGAGGTGGCGATTTATTTCGAGGTGTGGATTTATTTCGAGGTGTCGATGTATTTCTAGGTGACGATATATTTCGATGTTACTTGTCGACTGCATCAGCTTAGAACCTATTTCGTACAGAGTGGTGCGACTGCATACCTCAGCAGGCGACATTGATATCCAGACGATGAATTTTACCGTTTCCGAGAGAAAAGCGTGCGATGTGATGAATTGGCACTACTTCATTATGAAAACAAATGACGAAAACGTGAGGTTTTCTTCGGTTTTTCTGCCACTGCTGCCAACTTTCAGCCCACCCCCTCCTCCCCTTCCCCAGTCGTGGCGATCAGCTTTTGTGATGGAAATGGACACAGGAAAGTAATAACGTTCCATGAAATCCCATTCTAGGGACGTTCAAGGGTAAATGTTCCAGACGGTTTATTTGCATTAAGACACGCATACTGCGTATCTACAATGTCACATCTGCCAGATCGTTTCTATTGTCAACAGTGGAAAACAAAACAGCGTACTGAAGAAGCCATAGTGAGACGCGGTTTTTGGTAGACGAAATAATAGGAATACTCTAGCCATTGATAATGATGATCTAATGAGAATTCTGTTATTGTTTTGAAAGATGCATTTAAATATGCATTGAACGTAGCTCCAAATTATTTTGAGAATTATAATTGCGGTATTATGAATCTACATTGGAGATTTTGTAATGCAAAACATTTCGATCTGAGAATACTTTACGTGATAGTACGGCATTGACCTTGTGTGTCATTAGGGTAAAGTTAATTTGCCGCAATTCACATAAAATTTATCCGCCATTAACATAAAATCTATTTTTCAGCGTACTGCAATAAGGACTCACTTCAGATGATTGGACAATTAAAGAGAACTCAAACCGTTATTTTAATAGTATTCGTAGGTCCATTGCAGCATTTACCGTGGACAGTCCCTGAGCCTAGACTGTCAGTTTTATGTAGGGAGTACTACTTTAAAAAAGCACTCCGTTTTCAGGTCACAAGTGGCCAATCAGGACCATCCGACCTCCACGTCATTCTCACTGAGGGTGGAGGAGGAGCTGGCTCTCCCACTCGTTGTGGTAGTTTCCTTTGACTGGAGCCGCTACTATTCGGACGAGTAGTTCCTCAATTGGCATCGGAAGGCTGAGTGCAACCCGAAAAATGCCAACAGCGCATAGCGGCCCATATGGTCACCCATCCAAGTGCCGACCACGCCCGAAAGTGCTAAACTTCAGTTATCTGACGGGAACCGGTGTATCCACTGCGGCAAGGCCATTGCCCCTACCACTTTTTATGATATTTTTGATCGTAGTTCAGGTCTGATGGCTGGGAAGAATGGACGTTTACCATGTTATGCACATTTATATTTTCACTACGTCGACACAGCTGGTCCAATTACGACCACAGGTGATGGTAGCCATAATGATCGTGCCAAGCATCCCGTGTACATTAGTTACACCCAAGTGTGTGGGCATCACAGCATTCGTGACATTTAAATTTGTTACTTCTTTGCTACTATATTCGCAATAAATTTTGCAGACAGTATCCGCATATGACGCTGAATGTACCTACAAAATTATATCATTGTACGACACATGTTTCGGGAGATACGTCATAAAAACTCAGGACAAGGCCAGACGCTGCATAGTACGGACGTGGACGCACAGCTCTAAATAAATGCCTGGTCAACACCAAGCTTTTCCGCTAGTCATCTATAAAGATAAAAAATCCCCAATATTGTCTACCAGCGTATTTTTGAAAAACCTTTATTTTGTCATCGATTTTTTTCCTGTAAAAATCGTAAAAGCCGTGCATCATTGTGTTTTTAAAAAGCGTTTCTTATTGTCATCTCTTTTTATGTATTTTAAACCATCTATCGCTTGTGTAACCTGTGGCTACAAGTCCATTCCCTTTATGGTGTAATCGAAATAATAAACAACGCAAAAAAGTGTGGGTCAATTTCTTCCTCATTTTTCGGAACTTCTGATAATAGTAAATCGTTGGCTCTTTGAGGGCGTGGTAGGTACATACAAGAGATTAGTGTAAGATTAGAATTTGGGTTAGATGCAGTGCCAGGAGGTTCTGTTTCTATCTGGCTAGCTTCAGAGTACTTCACCATCTACTAAGTGATGCGTTTCATTGTGAATGGTGTGTTCTGTGCTAGGTCTACCCTTTTACTGCACAATGCTGTTCCTTCGATGCTATTAAAACCAGGATGTTATCAAAATATATGCACAGTGGCAGACTGGAGTCTGCAGAAATATTTCCAGTGGTGGGGAGGGGGGAAGGCGGGTCGGGGCTGGAGTGCATGATTCTGAAACTGGCACTCTGTGTACAAATCAGCTGGTCAGTTACGAGGTGCATCAAGCTACAAGACCCTAACTCTATAAGCGCTACAACTGGCCAAAGCTAAGGTTTATCAGTATTGTGGAGAATTCTTATCTGGAAGAGTATACTGTAACGAATAAAAACTCTTTATCCAGATTCCAGGGAGGGTTGGGGGCGATGGGTGAAAGTGCCCTTTTGCCTATCCTCCCCTCCCGACCTCCTCCCCTCCCCCTCCCCTTCACCCTCGCAGACGCCAATGGCTGGCCCGTTCATTTTGAGAACATCAGAGCTCCAGTAACCTTTCTGAGAAACTCTTCTTGTTGTCCTTGTGCGTCAATCTTACCACTCAGAACACCAGTGGGAATGTTGGTTATCGCTGAAATAACTGGTTTTCGGCTCTTATCAGTTTCCCAACCCTTCTTTAAGCTAATTGTTAAAGCCCGTCACAATACCAGTTCTTGTAATAACCGATTTTCAGTCTTTTATTTACATTATTTTCTCTAGTAAACGTAGAAATCAAACAAAGATTAAACAATTTTTACTTTCTCAGTTTCTTGATAAATGGAATCAAAATGTCAAATTAAATACCCTTATGATGACCTGCAGCCGTTCAGAACGAAATTAGAATTATATTAATACCGTCAGCTGCTCACGTGTGTCGATATATATCAACGGCGACAGGTGACAATGTGTGCACGTCTGGGACTCGAACCCAGGATCTCCTGCTTACATGGCAGGTGCTCTGCCCATCTGAGCCACCGAGGGCACAGACGATAGTGTGACTGCAGGTACTATCTCGCGCACACCTCCCGCGAGACTCACATTCTCACCTTGCATGTCCACACACTACATTCGTAGTGTCCCACACCGACACACTCATTACTCGTGGAACACATTCTTACCAAGTCCAGTTCGGGGAATACGTGTGCATCTTCACAGAAGAAGGTCATGGCTGGTATTGCCAGAACCATATACTTATATTGATATGGACATTTCTTCCACGAGGAATGAGTGTGTTGGAGTGGGACTCTACGACTGTAGTGTATGGACATTCAAGGTGAGAATGTGAGTCTCGCAGGAGGCGTGCGCGAGATAGTCCCTGCAGTCGAACCATACACTGTGTCCTCTGTGCCTCAGATGGATAGAGCGTCTGTCATTTTAGCAAGAGATCCCGGGTTCGAGTCCCGGTCGCGGCACACATTTTCACTTGTCCACGTTGATATTTATCAACGCCCGCGAGCAACTGACGGTATTAATATAATTCTAATTTCTTTAAATTAAATAGTCAAATAAAACTTTGTCCGATCTTCGCTGCTGGCGAGTGCTTCTATACTACAGAAAACTGGCAATATTATCCTACTGATTATAGTTTTTAGAAGCTCTGCTCAAAAATTATATTGTAATCGGTTATCACAGCACTATGCAGGCATTACGTATAGTCCAGCGATAAAGAGTGAAAACTGCGGCAGGAGAACTCTCTTTTTCGTTTTAATTTCTCTGTTTTTAAGGGCTAAAAGCAGATAACGGCATACTACGTAGACACAGCAGCAGATCAGGCACTTTCTACTTTTATCCAGAACTATGAATGATTTGTTAAATTTTAACTTTTTTCCTTGTATGATGTCGCAAGTCGACCAAATCTAACTTTGTTCTTCACTCGTACCGCATATCGTAAAATACTTCCAGACTTCCAGATGGTGCCATTCTATGTTACAACTGACGTTCGACAACAGCGAGAAACTGTGTCCAGTCTCGCGCTCTGCTTGTATAACAGGCACAGTATTGTCTCGGCAATGTTGGACCAATCCATTTGTTGCTCGTTTCTATCAGCAGTGTTATTAAAGTGGCATACATAACTTTTCCCATTTTTTTCTGTAATAACGCCGTATTTCAGTGCTATGGAAATCTTACGAATAAAAATTACTCGTCTTTTTTTAAAAAGGTTTATTTGAAAACTAAAAATTTTACTACGACATCTGTGGCTAATTGATATATCTGTTTTTACGTGGTTA
Source organism: Schistocerca gregaria (assembly GCF_023897955.1). Lineage (NCBI taxonomy): Eukaryota > Metazoa > Arthropoda > Insecta > Orthoptera > Acrididae > Schistocerca > Schistocerca gregaria. Next base: position 12,488,406 of record NW_026061736.1, read on the forward strand.
TCAGGAAAAAATGAAAAGATACTTGTTATAACCGAGAGCAAACAAATACTGAAAGACATCGGTTATTCAGAACTAAAATACCCATGTCGTTTTAACTGATCGGTTTTTCTATCTATAAACTGCAGTGTCGCCATAGAAAAGTGTGTCGCTCCATCAATGTCCATAGCAACTTTGAGATATGTGTTTATGCGCAATATCGGCAAATGGAAACACGAAGAGGTAATAAGCACCTGAGCGATAGAATTTATTTCACAGTCAGAAAAGTCGAGTGACAGGCAAGACTGAATCACTGTAATAGAAATTATATGGAAAGCTGTGTAAAGGAAAATTTCCAGTTCTTTCGTGGATTCCAAAATTGAAGCAAATTCCGGGACATCAAGGTGACATAGTCTTATACGGATAGTATTCCATGACTAACGTAATTGGCCCATATACTGTACTGGTATACGGATAATATTACACGACTAACGTAATTTACCTGAAATAATTTACAAACATGTTACTGTAACATTCGCTACTACTCATTACGCTAATTCACCTTCAGCCATTAAGCGCAAATCTCAGTTATGATACGTGCGCCAAACAAAAATTTATCAACCTAGTAACTCAAGACAACTACAAACGATCATTGTGTGCAAAATAAATAGAACACTTCATAAGAAGAACATGACGGGTTTGAATCATTCCCACCGCAAAGGATGAAAAATTCAGGCTCGCACACAAGACCACTTGATAACTAACCAGAAATTCAGATTAGTTGTAGCTTCGGTGACAATCGCCTTTTTTACATTTTCCCCGTAAACTAGATAATTATGAAACGTAAGCAACTACTGTAAAATATCTGCGGCAACGGCCTTGCCGCGGAGGTTGCATCGGTTCACGTGGGATCACCGAAGTTAAGTGCGTTGTCGGGCGTTGAAGGCACTTGGATGGGTGATCATCCAGGCCGCCATGCGCTCTTGCCATTTCTCGGGGTGCACTCAGCCTCAAGATGTCAATCGAGGAGTTACTCGACCCAATAGTAGCGGCTCCGGTCAAAAAATACCAACATAACGACCGGGAGAGCAGTGTGCTGACCCCCGCCCCTCCTGCTCGCATCCTCCACGGATGATGACACGGCGGTCGGATGGTGCTGTCCCAGTAGGTCACTCGTGGCCTGAAGACGGAGTGCTTACAAAGCAAACTACTCTCCAGTGGATGGTCGTACTACTGAGACCTTGATGCCTGGCATCAATAACAGATGGCAGCACAAGAGGTTGGCTTACGCCTACTGCCGAATTTTACGATCTGTCGTAAGCCTGCGTAAGCACGTAGGGCCTTCCGTCTTAAGTGCAAGCATATCCATTGCGTTTTCTGTCACGCGACTTGAGTGGAATATTTCATTATTTCTGAAATTTTATAGAAATGTTTTTCGTTGTATATCCTCACCATCGGTACTGAATTTACTGTAAAATTACTTGCTCACTTTTCGGAACTTCCGTTCATAGTAAATCGATACTATTTGAAGCCGTGGTAGACACGAGTCTAGTGTGCTTCACCTTCAGCACCTTCTGTGTCAGTCTCGGTTAATATGTCGCTGATTTCACAACGAACAGTTCGTTGTCTACTGAGTATACTGTCTGTTGCACGACACTATCCCTCCCACGCTGCTAAATGTAGGTCGTCGGCAAAATATGACTGCAGTGGAACAAGGGCGTCTGCAGAAATTTCCCCAGGAGGTGGTGGTGGCATTGGTAGTGGTGTGTGTGTGTGTGTGTGTGTGTGTGTGTGTGTGTGTGTGTGTGTGGAGGACTATTACTATGAAACTCACACAGTCCAGACCGCCAAGGAAAATAAACCTTGAGATTTGGAAAGAGTGTTGATCTTATACCGCTTATACTGCATATTTCAAAATTCCACCTCTAAGGGGGAGACACAGGACATGAAAGGATTTCTGAATCATGTAGCTATTAAGGTAATTTTGAAGCTAGGCATACGAACATTTGTATCTGGTTTCTAGGTCAGAAATAAAGAAATATGTGTTCCAGTATCTTTGGGAATTTAACCTCTATGAGGTGAAATAGTGGATGAACATTTTATTTTGAGATAAATAATTATGGAAGAACTATGAAAGTATTTTTAAGGCTACATCTACGAAAATTGGTATTTGACTTCAAGGCTACAAATAAGAAAATACGTGTTTCGGTGTTTTTGGAAGTTCAACCCCTAAGGGGATGAAATAGAGTGAGCTGGTGCGTTTCTGGCACCAGTTTCCGTCGATCGTTGTTTCGATCTTTGAGTCGCGGTCCAGAGGACACTGCTCCCTAAGCGACTGTAGTAGTTCTCTGTGCAGCCCAACATCGGGCTTACCACGCTTACACTGGACACAGTTGCCAACAAATCGCCTGCCATCGCGATATAGGTTGGGCCAAAACATGTATTCCTGAACTCGGTTCAAGGTCTTGAAGAACCCCAAATGACCCCCGTCCGCCGAATCGTGGAAATATCTGAGTGCCATGCTAACTCGTTCCTGTGGAATACAGACCTTCACTTGGCCACGGTTGGCTCCCCCTTTACACAAGAGGCCCGCACGAAGGCAACAGCTAGTGACGACGTCGCCATCCACAAACTGCTGCATATTCGGTCCCCACCCGGCGTCCTCGGCCTGTTTGCCGGCTAAGTCGAAGAAGAAGCCGGGTGTCTCGGAGAGAAGGAAATTCACCCCCAGATCCGGCTCCACGTTTCTGAAAATGGTTCATTATGAAAGCATTATGAAAGCATATCTGACAATTCGTATTCGGCTAATCTGTTACAATTTTTAAAAACTACGTGTTTCACTGGTTTTTAACTTCGAGCATAAGGGGATGAAAATTTTAATGAAATATTTATTGCGTTATATTAAAATATTTTAAATCTGCATCTACGAAAACCGGTATTTCACTTCTCAATTAGATATAAAGAAATATGCGTTATACAAGCAAGAATACAAACGGCTTGATTAACAAAAACCTTGGACCCCAGCTGTCAGCATTGCTTTTTGGTCATTCAGCAAAAGACCATGCTTCAACGGCGTTAAGTTTAGAAAAGTTTAGAAAGTGTTGCAGTTTATAAAAGACATAAAAAAACGATTAAAGAAAAAATGCTTTGCAGACCATGAACGGTCTAAGTAAGTAAAGAAGCGGATGATAAGCTAGCTCTTTATGCAAATAAGTTGGTCAGTTTAAGTTCCGAGACATGTCATGCAGCAGGAACGGAATCCTATAGTTGCTACGATTGGCTAAAGGAAAAGTTTTGCAGAATCACGCGAAATCACTTCTGCAAGTGGCTGAGAATCTCGTAATGAATAAAAATTCTGTACTGAGAATTCCAAGGTGGGAGAGGCGAGATTCCTCCCCCCCCCCCCCTTCCCCCTTCTCAGAATCCTATCCTTCTTTACCTACAGCAAAAAATAAATAAATAAATAAAACTAGAGAAATTTCTACTGTGAAACTATTTGCATACAAGAGAACGGCCATTAAAATTTAACTCTTCAAAGTTTTAAGCCCTGGCCCGTTCGAAAATTCAATTTCTTTGTAGTTGCATTTTTTAAAGGTGTACTTGTCTAGACTCCTGGAACGGAAAGGTTTTTTTTTTTAATCCGTGCTTTACAAAAGTTTCTACAGTCCATTGTTTGAAGCAGTGTCACGGCTGCCATGAGCCGCGCGGGGTACCCGCCATGTGTCCAACGCCTTGTCACGGTTCGCGCGGCTCCCCCTGTTGGAGGTTCGAGTCCTCCCTCGGGCATGGTTGTGTGTGTGTTGTCCTTAGCATAAGTTACTGTAAGTAGTGTGTAAACATAGGGACTGATGGTTCAAATGGCTCTGAGCACTTTGGGACTTAACATCTGAGGTCATCAGTTTCCTAGAACTTAGAACGACTTAAACCTAACTAAATTAAGGACATCACACACACCCATGCTCGAGGCAGGATTTGAACCTGCGACCGTAGCGGTCGCGTGGCTCCCGACTGAAGCGCCTACAACCGCTCGGCCACATCGGCCGGTCTATCATGTATTCTAGAAGAGTTGCAAGGTCGTCAGTGGCGCCTGTTCTTTCGAGAGCAGTTACTATCTTTATATCTATGGTTAAACGTTACCCAGCCATTGACCTTCGTCTGTGCGAATGCGCACAGGTTGCCGGAACTCTTACGGGAATCGTCACCTTAGTGTGAGCCAGTAATGAGTGGATGGACAAATACCTATTAAGTACATTACGTATGCGGATTGTGGACGGTTGGGGATGTGAGTCTCACGGGAAGCGTGCGAGGGATAAATTCCTGCAGTCGTGCTGTTCATGTGTGCCCTCGATGGCTCAGATGGATTGAGCGTCTGCCTTGTAAGCAGGAGATTCTGGGTTCGAGTCCCAGTAGGGGCACACTTTTCAGCTGTCCCCATCGAAGTATATCAACAACACCTGTCGGCAGCTGAGGGTTTCAATTAATTATCAGTTGTGAAGGTGATTCGATGAACCCTTTGCCAGGCACTTAAATGTGTTTTGCAGGGTATCCATATAGATGTAGATGATAACTCGTCCCGTGTCGCACGTGCTCAAAATGATTCATACTGCAGAATGCATGCAAACATACTCACCGAAAATACGGACGAATATCAAGTGCAGGCTGCCGAGTGCTGCATATCCAGCTTTGACAGATCGGCTTTTCCTGCCAAGAAGAACAGGAAGTTGCTGTCTAGGAACAATCAGAGGTAGAGGAAGGGTTGATAAATACTCCTTGACTTGCAGACTAAACGTAAATAACGAAAATACATTGCCCTCCGTATTGGATTAGCTGTTTTGAATATTGAAAATCTGACTTCAGATTCGTTTTCAGCGACATTAAAAATATATATGTAACACTCAGTTCATGCAAATCGAAGTAATAATATAACTAAATGTTTTCCCTAAACTTTGAACACATTTTTTTCGGGTAACTATTTTCTCAGAACGGCATGCAGCATAAATTAAAAGTGGTTCGTTCTCTTAACATCTACCTCTGACCCCTAAAAGTAAACACTTTTCTTAGGAACTTATAGCTATAATATGACATTTGTTAATATTAACTAATTTTTGTGTAGGCATAAGGAGTGAAACAAACCCCTCAAAATCGAACTCAAAGTTCGAATTAGCACTGTATCGTTAAATTTAAGGTTGTTTCATTGCGGTTAGGTATGCGCTCCCATTAATTTTATGTATTATCGACTGATGTTATCCATTTTCAAGTTCAGAGAAATAATGTAGTATCAACTGATGTTACCCATTTTTGAATTCAGGTAACATCTGAGGTGCCACACTGCACGCACTCTGCGTACTCCAGTCTCGCAAGCCCTTGATCAAATCATAATTACGGGCGCCATTTTTTATTGAAAATCTAAAATTAAGCTCATAGTATTGTCACTCGTAATTCCCAAACAGATCGTTCGAATGTATTTTCATTGTCTCAAAAAAATTTCAAATTTACCCTTTTTTGCTCATTTGTATGAGAACCTGGCTGTAACGCCGGAATATAGTCACTAGATTTTTTTTCAGAGACGCTGTACGTTCGCGAGAAGACTTTCGTTCTGCGCGTGTCGAAGGACATTCCTCAGATATTACTGTGTGTGTGCGCTACTCAGTCGTGCCATTTAAGTGTACATCTTTGCATAGTTTTCCTTTCACGATGTAAACAGTGTTCCGCTCAGTTGCTAACTGGCCAGTGAGTGGTTCCGAAGGTGTCGGATGTGCGGTGCGTTCGGTCTGCTAGGACAACAGCAGACTGGCGTGGTGCGATGGCAGAAGCAGACACTGAGGGAGCTAGCTGCTGGGACGCCAGCGAACAATTTATGCCAAGTAAGACGAAGAGGACTATTCTAAAATTACGAGCCGTCTAAAAAGTGTTTACCATTGGTAAATCTTGCTGTTGAGTCTGACAAAACTGACAGTTTTTCCTAGAGATACAGGAAATCCCCCCACCCCCACTCAATGAATATTTGGTTGTGATGACAGGCCGATTGGTAGTGTAGCCCGAGATCTAAGTTAGGTTGGATGGTGGTAATTTGATTGAGAGTTGTTTACGCCAACGATTATGAATGCCGACTAAACGTTGTGCGAGCAGATTGCCCTGTAGCGTAGCCTAGTGTTTCCGTCCGCGCCACATTTAACACACTTTCTCTAACTGTGTACAAAAGTCTCACAACAGCCACGATAACTACGTTTCTGGTGGGGGGAGGGTAGAGTCCACTATGTAACTTTCACGGCAAATTTTAGTAACCGCATAAACTAACCGAAATAGAAGCGTCATTTTAACTATATTTCCTTTTGTGGGAAAATAATGGTTCTCCTCTTTTGGCAGCAACTGTAATATGTAGGCGACTTATTAGTTTTTTTTAACTCTGAATCATGAGCTCAATAGACGCAGTGCTTTTTTTACGTTACTTGATTTGTGGTCTATAGTAAACAATGCAACGAATTGGTAAATTCTTTGAAGTTTGACGTGTGTTACATAGACGACGTCTGCAATGTTCGTAAGGCCAAGTTTGCATATATTCGGTGTCTGTTTTTTTGGCCATGTACTGTATAATTAAGGGGAGGAGGATTATGTTCAAGGAGCAGTGCACTAGCAGTCTATGGAGAAATTGAGAATTTGGATCTAAAGAACGGCATGCTCGGGCAGTTCGTGCTATTCTGTTGACCACTGTGTAATTCGGACACAGTGATCATTGCCTCTCCCTCGTAACCAGGGGACTCGGGTGCTAATCCTGGTCTGGCACAAATTTTCAACAGTGCCCATTGACTAAAGTCTGTGCCCATTGTCAGCTAATATCATTGTTTCGGTGTTAAATAGTATTTTGTTCGCGATACGTGGTTTAGCTTTTTCATGGATAACAGCTTTGAAAAGCGTACAGGTTATATTGATATTCGCTCGTCGTTAGTCCAAGGCAACTATAGCGATTTATAAACACAGTTGTAGTTCGTATTAAGCCCACATACGTAATTGTGTCCTGTGTTTCTTTACCAAGAACTACTCCGTAAGTAATTCCCCTGTAGTGGTATTTTGTTATAGTATTTTGTTTAAATATTTATAGACTGCAGGCTTGGATGAAATATGAAACACATGTCCGAAGTTCCTGTTGATATTGCAGATACTGTTTCATCCGTTCTAGGGGCCAAAACATTTCATCAAATACAGAAGGACACAATTTGTCTCGAGATTTAGCAATTTTTCGTAATAGAGGCCTTGCGTCGATATGTTTTTCTCTAATTCTTGTTTGGATTTAATCTTAAAACACACTAACTCGTCCACCACTTATTCGATATGTGTTTTCATCCCTTTCGTAGCCTAGAGTTCCTAAAGGGTCGATAATATTAATAATTTCCTTTCTCAATTTTATTTTCTGTAAAATCTCCTGTTTATGGTTATTGCTAACATGTTTCACGTTCTCACTTTTATTATTTTTATTTTTCTAGTTTTGTGCCTTGTAACCAAATTTTCTTTGAATCTGGTTTTCAATTCTGAAATAGTAACAGTTGAAGGTCAAGAGAAGATTGCGGTCTATTTGAGGAGAGTGGCTTGGAGATTTTTTATAACAGACGTATACAGGTCATGGGGATCCTTACCTATATACATTTACTTCGAGTGTGATGTAGCCCATTCTCTTGTCATGATCTCGGCTGTATCGTAGCACATTGTCTCGGTTAGGTTGGAGATTTCTGTTGAGAGTTGCCGAAGTCAACGAAAGTGATTACAAAGTAAAGACTGTGCTAACAGAACGATCTCTAGCGTAGTCCAACACGTTCTTTCTGTCCTTTTAAAGCCTCTTTTAATTAAAAATAACTAAAGCTGCAAGATACAATCACAAAAACTGTATTACGTAATAGAGTAATCCCAGACTATTGTTGTGTAAGTTGTGTGCGTACACTATTTTTTTTGTTAGTGAATATACACTTTTTTACTCATTTGATGGGTTTCAGTTTTCCCCGTTTTCTGGCAAAAAACCTTTTCCTGTGAAGGGCCCATTAGCTTGTCGGTTATATTTGTGACATTCTCGACGGTCAGTAATTTCGTGATAGTCCATCCACCGGCGTCATTGTTAACATCTGATATAGATTTAATTATTAGGAAGGCTAATATGAAGCTAATGCATGAGTAGGTCTAATAATTAATAAAAATAGGAATGCGGGTAAGCTACTACATACAGCATAGTGAACGCATTGTTGTGGCCAAGATAGCCACGAATCCCACGCCTACCAAAGTCGTAAAAGTAGTCCTCAGATGATGAAGAAATTGATGGAATGTGTGATGAGATAAAAGAAATCATTCAGATAGTGATGGGAGATGAAAATTTAATATTAATGGGTGACTGGAATTCGACAGTAGGAAATGGAAGAAAAGGAAACGTAGTAGGTGAATATGGAATGGGGGTAAAAAATTAAAGAGGAAGCCGCCTGGTAGGCTTTTGCCCAGAGCATAACTTAATCATAACTAACACTTGGTTCAAAAATCATGAAAGAAGGTTGTATACGTGGAAGAGACCTGGAGATACTGCAATATTTCATGTAGATTATATAATGGTAAGACAGAGATTTAGGAACCATATTTTAAATTGTATGACATTTCCAGGGGCAAATGTGAACTCTGATCACAATATATTGATTATGAACTGTAGATTAAAACTGAAGAAACTGGAAAAAGGTGGGAATTTAAGGAGATGGGACCTGAAAGAACTGACAGAATCAGAAGTTGTACAGTGTTTCAGGAAGAGCATTAGGGAACGATCTACGGGAATGGGGGAACGTAATACAGTGTGATGGGGGATCTGAGTGGTGTACTGTCAAGGGGAGGGGGTTCCTCAGGGATCAGTGTTGGGGCCGCTATAGTTCCTTATTTATATAAATGATATGCCCTCAAGTATTACGGGTAACTCTAAAATATTTTTGTTTGCTGATGACACTAGCTTGGTAGTAAAGGATGTTGTGTGCAACATTGACTCCGTTTCAAGTAGTGCAGTACATGACCTCAGTCCATGGCTTGTAGAAAATAAACTAACGTTAAATCACAGTAAGATTCAGTTTTTACAGTTTCTAACACACAATTCAACAAAACCTGACGTTTTAATATCACAGCATAGGCATATGATTAGTGAAACTGAACGGTTCAAATTGCTAGGTGTTCAAATAAATAGTAAGGTGTTGTGGAAAGCCCACGTTCAGGATCTTGTTCAAAGACTTAATACTGCCATTTTCACTATTCGAACGGTACCGAAAGTGAGTGATACTTCGACAAGTAAATTAGTCTACTTTGCTTATTTCCATTCACTTATGTCGTATGGTATTATGTTTTTGGGTAACTCTTCCCCTTCTAGAAGGATATTTTTGGCTCAGAAACGAGAGGTTCGGGCAAAAAGTGGTGTGAGTTCACGAACCTCTTGTCGACCTCTGTTCAGGGAGTCTGGGTATTTTGACATTGGCCTCTCAATATGTATATTCCTTATTGTCGTTTCTTGTTACCAATATTAGTTTATTTCCAACAATAAGCAGCTTTCACTCGGTTAATACTCGGGAGAAATCAAACCTCCATTTGGATCGGACTTCCTTAACTCTTGTGCAAAAATGTGTGCAGTATACTGCTGCATCCATTTTCAATAAGCTGCCACTCGAATTCAAAAATCTTAGCAGTAATCCACGCGCTTTCAAATCGAAACTGGAGTGTTTCCTCATGGGTCACTCCTTCTATTCTGTCGAGGAGTTAATTGAAAAATTAAGCTGATTCTCATTGTACTGCTGATAGAGTTTGCTTAAACTTATGGACTGATTTTCTCTCAGGTTCATGAACATGTATTTTTATCTGTTATTACTTTTATGTTGTAAGTTCATGTGTCGCCCTAACCGCCATCTGCTTCACGTCTGCTGTGCAGCGAGCTACCTTAATTTAAGTATTAACTGTATTTTTCTTACTTGTCACTTCTTCTTCCGTGTGTTTTTGCTTTTGCTGCCTCGGAGTGTAGCGGCAGTGGGGAGTCTAGTGCGTCGCATGGTGCACCCCAGGTGTTAGATGCTTCACCCACTGTCCCTGCTGTCGAGACATCTTCGCGGGTACCGGGCGCGGCTGGCCACCCTCTCCCCAAGGGGAGTGGCGGGTTCAGCGGCGTTCGCGGCGCACGAGGCGGAGGGTCAATGTGGAGGCTGGCCGTGTGGCATCGCCCGCTCTGCCTGTGAATGGACATGTGGCTGCTCCTTCAGCAAGGTCCGAGCAGGCACACGGGGGGAGGGGTTTATTAGTTATTGGGAGCTCCAACGTTAGGCTGGTGATGGAGCCCCTTAGGGAAATAGCGGAAAGGTCGGGGAAGAAGGCCAGTGTTCACTCTGTGTCTCATCCGAGATGTGGAGGGGGCCCTACCGGCGGCGATAGAGAGCACTGGGTGCACCCGACTGCAAATTGTTGCTGATGTCGACACCAATGACTCCTGCCGTCTGGGTTCAGAGGTCATCCTCAGTTCGTACAGGCGGTTGGCGGAGTTGGTGAAGGCGGAAAGCCTCGCTCGCGGGGTGGAATCAGAGCTAACTATTTGTAGTATCGTTCCCAGAACCGATCGCGGTCCTCTGGTTTGGATCCGAGTGGAAGGCTTAAACCAGAGGCTCAGACGATTCTTCGGAGAGCTGGGGTGCAAATTTCTCGACCTCCGCAATGGGGTGGAGAAATGTATGGTCCCCCTGAATAGGTCAGCCGTGCACTACACGCCGGAAGCGGCTACGAGGGTAGCGGAGTACGTGTGGAGTGCACATGGGCTTTTTATTAGGTTAGAGAATTCCCTCCCTAGGCCCGACAAGACGCCTCCTGAGACGCGGCAAGGCAGGAGTAGGCAAAATGCGACAGGGAATAACAATATTAATGTGCTAATAGTAAACTGCAGGAGCGTTTATAGAAAGGTCCCAGAACTGCTCTCATTAATAAACGGTCACAACGCCCATATAGTACTAGGGACAGAAAGTTGGCTGAAACCACATGTAAACAGTAATGAAATCCTAAACTCCGATTAGAATGTATATCGCAGAGAAAGGCTGGACAGTAAAGGGGGAGGCGTGTTTATAGCGATAAGAAGTGCAATAGTATCGAAGGAAATTGACGGAGATTCTAATTGTAAAATGATTTGGGTGAAGGTCACGGTTAAAGCAGGCTCAGACATGGTAATTGGATGTCTCTATAGGCCCCCAGGCTCAGCAGCTGTTGTGGCTCAGCACCAGAAGAATAATTTGGAAAATATTTCGAGTAGATTTCCCCACCAAGTTATAGTTCTGGGTGGAGATTTTAATTTGCTGGATATAGACTGGGAGACTCAAACGTTCATAACGGGTGGCAGGGACAAAGAATCTAGTGAAATATTTTTAAGTGCTTTATCTGAAAACTACCTTGAGCAGTTAAACAGAGAACCGACTCGTGGCGATAATATATTAGACGTTCTGGTGACAAACAGACCCGAACTATTTGAATCAGTTAATGCAGAACAGGGAATCAGCGATCATAAAGCGGTTACTGCAACGACGATTTCAGCCGTAAATAGAAATATTAAAAAAGGTAATAAGATTTTTCTGTTTAGCAAAAGTGACAAAAAGCAGATTACAGTGTACCTGACGGCTCAACACAAAAGTTTTGTCTCAAGTACAGATAGTGTTGAGGATCAGTGGACAAAGTTCAAAACCATCGAACAATATGCGTTAGATGAGTATGTGCCAAGGAAGATCGTAAGAAATGGAAAAGAGCCACCGTGGTACAACAACCGAGTTAGAAAACTGCTGCGGAAGCAAAGGGAACTTCACAGCAAACATAAACATAGCCAAAGCCTTGCAGACAAACAAAAATTACGCGAAGCGAAATGTAGTGTGAGGAGGGCTATGCGAGAGGCTTTCAGTGAATTCGAAAGTAAAGTTCTATGTACTGAATTGGCAGAAAATCGTAAGAAATTTTGGTCCTATGTCAAAGCGGTAGGTGGATCAAAACAAAATGTCCAGACACTCTGTGGCCAAAATGGTACTGAAACATAGGATGACAGACTAAAGGCCGAAATACTAAATGTCTTCTTCCAAAGCTGTTTCACAGAGGAAGACTACGCTGTGCTTCCTTCTCTTGAAGTCGCATAGTTGACAAAATGGTAGATATCGAAATAGACGACAGAGGAATAGAGAAACAATTAAAACCGCTCAAAAGAGGAAAGGCCGCTGGTCCTGATGGGATACCAGTTCGGTTTTACACAGTGTACGCGAAGGAACTTGCCCCCCTTCTTGCAGCGGTGTACCGTAGGTCTCTAGAATAGCGAAGCGTTCCAAAGGATTGGAAAAGGGCACAGGTCATCCCCGTTTTCAATAAGGGACGTCGAACAGATGTGCAGAACTATAGACCTATATCTCTAACGTCGATTAGTTGTAGAATTTTGGAACACGTATTATGTTCGAGTATAATGACTTTTGTGGAGACTAGAAATCTACTCTGTAGGAATCAGCATGGGTTTCGAAAAAGACGGCCGTGTGAAACCCAGCTCGCGCTATTCGTCCACGAGACTCAGAGGGTCTTAGACACGGGTTCACAGGTAGATGCCGTGTTTCTTGACTTCCGCAAGGCGTTTGACACAGTACCCCACAGTCGTTTAATTAACAAAGTAGGAGCATACGGACTATCAGATCAGTTGTGTGCTTGGATCGAGGAGTTCCTAGATAACAGAACGCAGCATGTCATTCTCAATGGAGAGAAGTCTTCCGAAGTAAGAGTGATTTCAGGTGTGCCTCACGGGAGTGTCATAGGGCCGTTGCTATTCACAATATTCATAAATGACCTGGTGAGTGACATCGGAAAGTCTCTGAGGCTTTTTGCAGATGATGCTGTGGTGTATCGAGAGGTTGCAATAATGGAAAATTGTACTGATATGCAGGAGGATCTGCAGCGAATTTACGCATGGTGCACGGAATGGCAATTGAATCTCAATGTAGACAAGTGTAATGTGATGCGAATACATAGAACGATAGGTCCCTTATCATTTAGCTACAAAATAGCAGGTCAGCAACTGGAAGCAGTTAATTCCATAAATTATCTGGGAGTACGCATTAGGAGTGATTTAAAATGTCGACTGTCAATGGTAAGAAAAGTGTTTCTAAAGAAGAAAAATTTGTTAACATCGAGTATAGCTTTAGGTATCAGGAAGTCTTTTCTCCGAGTATTTGTATGGAGTGTAGCCACGTATGGAAGTGAATAATGGACAATAAATAGTTTGAACAAGAAGAGAATAGAAGCTTTCGAAATGTGGTGCTACAGAAGAATGCTGAAGATTAGATGGGTAGATCACATAACTAATGTGGAGGTATTGAATAGGATACTGGAGAAGAGAACTTTGTGGCACAACTTGACTAGAAGATGGGGTCGGATGGTAGGACACGTTCTGAGACATTAAGGAATCACCAATTTAATATTGGAGGGCAACGTGAAGGGTAAAAATCGAGGAGGGAGACCAGGAGATGAATACACTAAGCAGATTCACAAGGATGTAGGTTGCAGTTGGTACTGGGAGATGAAGCTTCCACACGATACAGTAGCATGGAGAGCTACATCAAACCAGTTTGTGGACTGAAGACAACAACAACAACAACAACAAGGTATTTGTCTCATGTGTAACCTTCAACAGAAGTGGGGCAGACGAGAGGGTTAGATTATATGTACTTTCCATTGAAATTGATCCATAATGGGGAGATACTCAATGGGAAAATAATATGCTAATTTATTATCCACAGACCGCAAATGGACTGATCATGAACGAGGAATGAAAATTTGGTCACACTTCTGATAGTACACGTATTATTTGACCCCCCCCCCCCCTCTCTCTCTCTCTCTCTCTCTCTCTCTCTCTCTCTCTCTCTCTCTCTCTCTCTCTCTCTCTCTCTCTCTGTCTCTCTCTCTCTCTCTCTCTCTCTCTCTCTCTCTCTCTCTCTCTCTCTCACACACACACACACACACACACACACACACACACACACACACACACACACACACACTCAATCGCGCGCGCGCGCTTGTTCTACTAAGTAATTCAATTCATTAATGGTGTCGGAAGAGATGGTTAGCAAGAAATCCTTTAGGCTCCTCGTAAACTGAAATCTGTCAGTAGTAAAGCTTTTTATGGCTGCCGGCAAGTTATTGAAAACATCGTTCTCCTTAATGATGGAGACTTTCTTGCACCAAAGTAATTAACTTACCAATTTTTGTGGAGATTATTCACTTCTAGTTATGACTTCATGAAATGAGCTGTTGATTTGAAAATATTCATTTGTTTTTAAACACAATATTCACGGGGAGAACGTATCTTCCATCTCCACCATGTTAACTGATCTATTTATATGACCCTTATCCTAAGTTGTGTTATTTTAACGGTAAAACACAAAACATTTCTTACATGCATTTCCACTATTTTCCAACAAGCTGACAATTTTTCATGAATAATATATTAATAGTGAAATTTTTAGAAAAATTTTGAAAGACAGGTTTTGCGGGCAAATTTCAAAAATTAAAAGACCATAGTGTTCATTATAATACAATTTCTCCATGGTTTTTAATTCCTACTCCGAAGTTTTCTTTTGTTTCCTTTACTGCTTGCTCAGCAAACAGATTGAATAACATCGGGGATAGGCTACAACCCTGTCTCACTCTCTTCCCAACCACTGCTTCCCTTTCATATCCCTCGACTCTTCATGCCCTCGAGTAAGAAAACTGGTCGTTAGAATTCCATGGTTCTGGGATAAATGGTTTGAGAGGAAAGGTACATTTAGTTAGAAAAGTTACGGAAAATTTAAAGTTGTATTGCACTTACCGTCGTACATGCACTCATTTAAATTCATAGTTTCTTTCACTTTCCAATAGTACGCATGCTGTACATAAACATAACATTTGTTTCATGATATTTACTTTTTTATTTCTTGCAAGTCTTCTAGAACTTCTTTCGAAAACTTTGTGGGTAGATCTTGGCATTTGTTTTGTTCAGAAACGTTATTACTCTAGCAAACAACTGACTACGAGACAAGAAAAAATGTATTCAATAGGTGAAAGCTCAAAGCTACGGGTAAAATGTCCCTAGGCTTATCATCTCAAAGAAGAGATGGCACAGAGAAACAAGTGGGCATGTCTTACATAGCAAGCTGCCATTTAAACCGACATTTAGAACCTTCAAATACGGATTTGGACTAAAATACTTTCATATTCACACTAAGTGTAAATAAAACTGGTACAATCACCAATAAACAAAATTATTTTCATTGTTTTCGGGGTTCCTTTTGCCTTTCGGAATAAATATATTGCGAATCAGTAGTTAACATGCCTGGTTCCCCAAACAGGAGACGACTAGAAACTTCCGAAATGTGGTGGTGTAGAAGAATGCTAAAAAAGTTTTGATCGAATAGCTGATGGGGAGATACGAAATCAGATTAGGGAGCAGAGAAATTAATGGCACAAATTGACAAAAAGAAGCGATCGTGGGTAAATGTCATATTTCGATTCCACCCATCCGCTGTGACCCACGACGTTCTGCATGACGTTGATTAGTTGCATTTCGAAGGATACCAGTGGCCTTATTAAATGTTAACTGCGATTGCCTTCGTGTCTAGAGCAATTTATAATGTTCGTTAACTATGATTTTTTTCGGAATATATCGTGATGAACTCTGGGAGGAACCACAGAACACAGCTTAAATTGTCGTTGAAGAAACGAGTAGTGATTGTATTTTTATCTTTCTTATCCGACACGTTGGGGAATCCAAGGTATAATGGGGTACACAGTTGAAAACTTTGATTAAATGTACAAAATTGATAAATAAGAGAGTTACAAATTTTTATATGAACACATTATGATGTATTAATCACAAAAATACAAGAACATTGCCATAAAATAAAACAACAATATTTTCTCACTCAAAAACAGAAATTTATAACATTTGCACGCGTCACAATGGGGTGGTAAATACAAGTGATTACAAAAACGTATAAAATTATCCGAAATGCAGAAAATATTGGCTTGCTCGTTATTTTTTTTTAGTTTAAAGTGAGTATTAATGTCAAACTACAGTTTTCATGAATCGTATCCTTTTCTTGAGGCTGTTTACAAAATTCACACACGGGGAGACACTCATCATCTTCGCTATCTATTCCTGCACAAGAATCGTGTGTCAGTTTTTTGCAGGTGGAACAAGCGACCCAACTTCCAACTGATTTTGAATATAACCCACCACAATATACACATTGACAGCCAGAACTTTCCTCATAATCACTCTCGTTAGTATTGTATTCTCTCTCCTTTTTTCCATTTACCTTCAGAATCTTTCTCTCTTTTTTGAGTTCTTAATTTTATTCTCTTTCGCAAAAAGTTTTCTGTTTGCTCTTTCTTCTTTGTCAATGTTCTTTTTTCTATTTCTCCCATTAATGACTTTTAACTCTTTTTTTGTACGGCGAATCAGTTAAAACAACGTTGTTCCCCCTTTTCAGTCTCGCTCTTTTCTTGCTTTCGTTAACTTTTGACAAGAAAATCAGAATCTCAGGTGAAATATGAAATGAGGAGGTTGTGTTGTCAGTTGTCATCCAAGAGCACCCAAGATTAGAACAATTAGCCCCAATAACTTTGTTATTCTTAGGCGGCAGTTCATTGTAACAATTCGCTGAAACCTCGTCCCCTTGATTATCCAGCCCGTTTGAGTCGTCTTTTTCAGCTGGTGTGCTAGGTGAAGGCAATTCCAATTGTTCAGATATAATAACCTCTTTATCTGACGGCCTATCACGTCCGCTGTCAGTTGTGTGTGCCGGGAGGAAGTGTGCGTCGTGAATATGGATGGGTCCGTGGGCCATATTGCAGTAGCTTCGAAACCTTTAATAGCGGTTTTCATTGTTGCGCTTTAGACGAAAGCTGAACCAAAAAGCGTTGAAATTTGAAAGATAGTTACGACTTTCGCTGCATGGTTCCGTAGCCATTTTCGAAGCTGATCACTATAACGAGGATTTATAAAACAAACATCAAGCGGCTGAAGTCTGTGAGAGCAATGTGGTGGTAAAGAAACGCCACTCTCCCTCGCGTAGTCCATAACGTCAATGTTCGTGGTATGTGCTGAGTGGCCATCTGATATAAGGAGAACTGGGACCTGCTTTGATGCCTTAGAAAATACCACTAATTGTGGAAACCATACAAAGAAGGACTCTGTGGCCATACATGCTGTGCTGTGGACCTCAGCGCAACCTCCTGCTGCCTGTCCTAACTCAAATTCTTTCTGCTTCTTCTTTCGTGGAAAAATAATCGTAGGAGGAATGTCAGCTCCGCTTGCTGACGTACTAATGAGGCTGGTTGCAGTTTCGCCCCTTTCTGCAGATGTTAACGATTGCACTGGACGGTTCCCTTTGCAAGCTGCGATGTTCGATTAGTTTTTAGCATTAACCGAGACGCCTGTTCCATCACAATTAGTTATTTGAGAAGTCATTAGTTTGTGATAGTCAGTTACATCTGTAAGCAACGAAAAAAACCTATCGACAGCTACTTTATTAAAATCCATGATTCTTGTACCAGATGTTGCTTCGGGCTTGCTAACAAACCCGCATTTGCTTCTTCATTGTTTCATGATGTAATAAAGATTTCGATTTGTTTTGCTCGAAATTTTCGAAAAGGTATCTGTGAAACGTGCAAAAATTGAAATGGCAAAACTGTGCACCTGCCGAAATACGAGTGCGTATACTCATTTGAAAAAATGTTCCTAAACTGCTTCTGATACGCTAGAGGTTACCTCACAGTAAACAGCAATTGTAGTTGACCATTTGCCTGCACCGTATAAAGTACGGCCAATAAAATATTTTTGTAGGGAGGACACATCATCTCATCCTAAATGGAGAGTTCATCTATACGTGTAAAAGTAACCACTTGTGCCAGAGGGAAGCGTGTTGGGAGCCTTACTGTTCATGTTGTATATTAACATTACAGATAATATAAGAAAGCTCACATATTTCGAAAATGATGCCGATATCGACATTGAGGTAACAAAGGTCGTGTGAAGCGATATGCACGTACAGGGGATAGTAAAAATGTGACCACCTATACTTGCATCTACATGGATACTCTGCAAATCACATTTAAGTGCCTGGCAGGTTGTTCATCGAACCACCTTCACAAGTCTCTATTATTCCAATCTCGCATAGCACCCGGAAAGAATGATCACCTGTGTCTTTCCATACGAGCTCTGACTTCCCTTATTTTATCGTTGTGGTCGTTTCTCCCTACGTAGGTCGGTGTCAACAAAATATTTTCGCATTCGGAGGAAAAAGTTGGTGATTGGAATTTCGTGAGAAGATTCCGTCGCAAAGAAAAACGCTTTTCTTTTAATGATGTCCAGCCAAAATCCTGTATCACTTGTGTGACACACTCTCTCATATTTCGCGATAATAGGAGGACGTGCTGCCTTTCTTTGGACTTTTTCGATCTACTCCGTCAGTCCGATCTTTTAAGGATCCCACATTTCCCAGCAGTATTCTAAAAGAGGACGGACAAGCGTAGTGTAGGCAGTGTCCTTTGTAGGTCTGTTACGTTTTCTAAGTGTTGTGCCAATAAAACGCAGTCTTCGGTTAGCCTTAACCGCAACATTTTCTATGTGTTCTTTCCAATTTAAGTTGTTCGTTATTGTATAATAATAATGGCGTGTGACGAGGGCCTCCCATCGGGTAGATCGTTCGCCTGGTGCAAGTCTTTCGATTTGACGCCACTTCGGCGACTTGCGCGTCGATGGGGATGAAATGATGATTAGTACAACACAACACCCAGTCCCTGAGCGGAGAAAATCTCCGACCCAGCCGGGAATCTAACCCGGTCTTTTAGGATTGACAGTCTGTCGTGCTGACCACTCAGCTACCGCGGGCGGACGTTAGTTATTGTAACACCTAGTTAGTTAGTTGACTTTACGGCTTTTAGATTAGACTACAACTTCTCTGATAGTGATTCGTCCATTCTGCTTCACCAGCAATATTGCGGGATCAGTAACGACCTGATTTGCGGATATTGCGGGCGTACCTTAACTGGCTTCTGTCTTCATTGATTAGCGGCTACCTTTGAAATGGTTGTACCACTCCTTTAGCCCTGCAGTACCCATTACTTTGTCCACAAACACACGATGGTTTCAACTTGAGAATCGCCAAGCTTGGAGCCAAATGTGATGTAAAGACGTCATTTTGCTCAGAATACTAAATCCAACGTGTACGACTTGCAAGTGTTCCGAAGTAGTGGAGAAAATCAGGTATGTGTGCTAAATATGCCTGAAAACATGAGCCCATGCGCGCCCTGATACCATTGTTGATTTCAACAATTAAAAAAGGTCGGATATTTTTTGAACAGCTCATGTATATAAGCCATCGCCAGTGATGTCGAAAGAGCAAGATACCCCTAACTACGCCAGTTGTATAGGTAGTTCGAATGGAGCGGTCTATTGTCTGACGTATCTCCATAACAGCTCCGAACCGAATACCCCAAAGTTCGACAAATGGTTCAAATGGCTCTGAGCACTATGGGTCTTAACATCTATGGTCATCAGTCCCCTAGAACTTACAACTACTTAAACCTAACTAACCTAAGGACATCACAAAACACCCAGCCATCACGAGGCAGACAAAATCCCTGACCCCGCCGTGAATCGAACCCGGGAACCCAGACGCGGAAAGCGAGAACGCTACCTTCACGTCAGGAATCAAGCTGAGCTCAGAAGGGCGCAATTCCGGGGCTGTCTCAGGCCGATACTGATCTTCGGCCTGACGTGGCTGCTTGTCCTGTTCCCGGGGTTGCCCCTCAGTCTGCAAGATCCGAGCAGTCGCAGAGGGTGGTCTTACTGGTAGTTGGGAGCTCCAACGTCAGGCGCGTAATGGGGCCCCTTAGGGATATGGCAGCAAGAGAGGGGAAGAAAACCAATGTGCAATCCGTGTGCATACCGGGGTGGGTCATTCCAGATGTGGAAAGGGTCCTTCCGGATGCCATGAAGGGTACAGGTTGCACCCATTTGCAGGTGGTCGCTCATGTCGACACCAATGATGTGTGTCGCTATGGATCGGAGGAAACCCTTCCAGGCTATCTGATTCGGTGAAGACTGCCAGTCTCGCTAGCCGGATGAAAGCAGAGCTCACCGCTCACCATCTGCAGCATCGTCGACAGGACTGACTGCGGGCCTTTGGTGAAGAGCTGAGTAAAGGGTCTGAATCAGAGGCTGAGATTGTTCTGTGACCGTGTGGGCTGCAGATTCCTCGACTTAAGCCATAGGGTGGTGGGGTTTCGGGTTCCGCTGGATAGGTCAGGAGTCAACTACACGCAACAAGCGGCTACACGGGTAGCAGGGGTTGTGTGGCGTGGGCTGGGCGGTTTTTTAGGTTAGATGGCATTGGGCAAGTACAAAAAGGGCGGCAGCCTCAACGAGTTCGGGGCAAAGCAGGACATGAGGGGACCAAGCAGCAATCGGTATTGTAATGGTAAACTGTCGAAGCTGCGTTGGTAAAGTACCGGAACTTCAAGCGCTGATAGAAAGTACCGAAGCTGAAATCGTTATAGGTACAGAAAGCTGGCTGAAATCAGAGAGAAATTCTGCCGAAATTTTTACAAAGGTACAGACAGGTAGAAAGGATAGATTGCATGCAACCGGTGGTGGAGAGTTAGTCGCTGTTAGTAGAAGTTTATCCTGTAGTGAAGTAGAAGTGGATAGTTCCTGTGAATTATTATGGGTGGAGGTTACACGCAACAGCCGAGCTAGGTTAATAATTGGCTCCTTTTACCGACCTCCCGACCCAGCAGCATTAGCGGCAGAACAACTGAGAGAAAATTTGGAATACATTTCACATCAATTTTCTCAGCAAGTTATAGTCTTAGGTAGAGATTTCAATTTACCAGATATAGACTGGGACACTCAGATGTTTAGGATGGGTCGTAGGGACAGAGCGTCGAGTGACATTATACTGAGTGCGCTATCCGAAAATTACCTCATGCAATTAAACAGGGAACCGACTCGTGGAGATGACATCTAGGACCTACTGATAACAAACAGACCCAAACTTTTCGACTCTGTATGTGCAGAACAGGGATTAGTGATCATAAGGCTGTTGCAACATCCCTGAATATGGAAGTTAATAGGAATATAAAAAGAGGGAGGAAGGCTTACGTGTTTAGCAAGGGTAATAGAAGGCAGATTTCAGTCTACCTAACAGATCAAAACGAAAATTTCTGTTCTGACACTGACAATGTTGAGTATTTTTGGAAAAAGTTCAAGGCAATCGAAAAATGCGTTTTAGACAGGTACGTGTAGAGTAAAACTGTGAGGGACGGGATAAACCCACCGTGGTTCAACAACAAAGTTAGGAAACTACTGCGAAAGCAAAGACAGCTTCACTCCAAGTATAAACGCAGCCAAAACCTCTCAGACAAACAGAAGCTAAACGATGTCAAAGTTAGCGTAAGGAGGGCTATGCGTGAAGCGTTCAGTGAATTCGAAAGTAAAATTCTATGTACCGACTTGACAGAATATCCTACAAAGTTCTGGTCTCAATTTAAATCAGTAAGTGGTTGGAAACAGCATGTCCAGACACTCCGGGGTGATGATGGCATTGAAACAGAGGATGACAGGCGTAAAGCTGAAATACTAAACACCTTTTTCCAAAGATGTTTCATAGAGGAAGACCGCACTGCAGTTCCTTCTCTAAATCCTAGCACAAACGAGAAAAGGGCTGACATCGAAATAAGTGTCCAAGGAGTAGAAAAGCAACTGGAATCACTCAACAGAGGAAAGTCCACTGGACCTGACGGGGTACCAATTCGATTCTACACAGTACGCGAAAGAACTTGCCCTCCCTTTTAACAGCCGTGTACCGCAAGTCTCTAGGGGAACGGAAGGCTCCAAATGATTGGAAAAGAGCACAGGTAGTCCGAGTCTTCAAGAAGGGTCGTAGAGCAGATGCGCAAAACTATAGACCTATATCTCTGACGTCGATCTGTTGTAGAATTTTAGAACATGTTTTTTGCTCGAGTATCATGTCGTTTTTGGAAACCCAGAATCTACTCTGTAGGAATCAACACGGATTCCGGAAACATCCATCGTGTGAGACCCAACTCACTTTATTTGTTCATGAGACCCAGAAAATATTAGATACAGGCTCCCAGGTAGATGCTATTTTTCTCGACTTCCGGAAGGCGTTCGATACAGTTCCGCACTGTCGCCTGATAAATAAAGTAAGAGCCCACGGAATATCAGACCAGCTCTGTGGCTGGATTGAAGAGTTTTAACAAACAGAACACAGCATGTTGTTATCACTGGAGAGACGTCTACAGACGTTAAAATAATATCTGGCGTGCCACAGGGGAGTGTTATGGGACCATTACTTTTCACAATATATATATAAATGAGGTAGTAGATAGTGTCGGAATTCCATGCGGTTTTTCGCGGATGATTCTGTAGCATACACAGAAGTTGCAGCATTAGAAAATTGTAGCGAAATGCCGGAAGATCTGCAGCGAATAGGCCCTTGGTGCAGGGAGTGGAAACTGACCCTTAACATATACAAATGTAATGTATTGCGAATACATAGAAAGAAGGATCCTTTATTGTATGATTATATGATAGCGGATCAAACACTGGTAGCAGTTACTTCTGTAAAATATCTCGGAGTATGCGTGCGGATCGATTTGAAATGGAATGATCATATAAAATTAACTGTTGGTAAGGCGCGTACCAGGTTGAGATCCATTGGGAGAGTCCTTAGAAACTGTAGTTCATCAACAAAGGAGGTGGCTTACAAAACACTCGTTCGACCTATACTTGAGTATTGCTCATCAGTGTGGGATCCGTACCAGATCGGGTTTGCGGAGGAGATAGAGAAGATTCAAAGAAGAGCGGCTCGTTTCGTCACAGGGTTATTTGGTAACCGTGATAGCGTTACGGAGATGTTTGACAAACTCAAGTGCCAGACTCTGCAAGAGAGCCGCTCTACATCGCGGTGTAGCTTGCTCGCCAGATTTCGAGAGGGTGCGTTTCTGGATGAGGTATCGAATATATTGCTTCCCCTTACTTATACCTCCCGAGGAGATCACGAATGTAAAATTAGAGAGAGACTTTCAGATAGTCTTTCCTCCCGCGAACCATACGCGACTGGAACAGGAAAGGGAGGTAATGACAGTGGCACGTAAAGTGCCCTCCGCCACACACCGTTGGGTGGCTTGCGGAGTATAAATATAGATGTAGATGAGTGTGGTGCGTGATGCGGCGCTCCCCATCCCTATATACCGATCAAATCAGTCACGACTTGAACCGAGCGTGCCCGAACATTGTCCTACAAAATGATGGCCGCCTCCTGCAGAAACCGACGCTGCTTCTTTCTCTCAGTTGCTTTTCAACTTTGTAACACAGTCTGTTTCGTTTTAGAGTCCAAACCGCTTAACAGATATTGTTCAAATTTGTCATGGAGACAGTTTGAACCCTTAGAAAGAACATAGCCCACTTTAAAAAGCAAGAATTTTTTTTTGCATCAGTGAACGTAAACTACATTAAAAGTTACTTATTTTGGTTGTATAACTTAAGAATTCTATAATGTATAAGTACTTCAGTAGTCGCCGCGCGGGATAGTCTCTCAAACGAAATTGCTCCCACGTCCGAGGCCTTTCAATATCACGTCTTCCATTCCGCTTGTAGTTCAGAATATTTTGGGGAAGTCTGGGACGTAGCATTCTCACCAGTCTTCACGATATTTTTGAATTTTTTAGTTTCTGTTGAAAATACTTAATTTTTCTCTAGTATCTTCATTCCTAATCATTTCTTGTTGTGCAGCTCTTCGAATTTCTTAGGAACCTCATCTCTGCCGTGTGATTTTTTTTTGCTTTTTTTAAACCATGTTTTCGCTTTCATAGCATAATACAGGAACCGCGACCACGTTATAGAATTTCGGGACAATCTTTTTGTACTTTATTGCCCAATATTCAGATAATAGTGTCACAAACAGCTTAGAATTTGTGTAATTTATTTTAAGTATCAGAGTAAAAATCAGATCTTACAGCGTAGCCTAAATGAAAGATTAAGAGACCAGTTCTAAAGCAGGATTATCCAAAACTAGTTTTAAACTGACTGAGTATTTTCCTCGGAGTGCACTTATTTTCGTTTTGTTCCTAGAAATTTTAAAGTTGTATTCATTGCATATTTCGTTCAGGTGGTATATAGATCTTTGGAGGTCATTTCGTGAACGTGAACCATGTCGTCTACAAACAGAAGCACAATCAGGTATTTCTCATTCGTTATCCCAATTCCTTTGTCTTGTCATAGTTCCTGCTTTCATTTATGAAGAACGAAGTCAATGTAAATACTAAAAATGCTGACTTAATCTGCTCATTTAAATGTATACCGAACGAGCTGCCGCAGTGGTTATTACATGGTATGATGATGATGATGATGATTGGTTTTTGGGGCGCTTAACTGCACGGTTATCAGTGCCTGTACAAAGCCCCAACCTTTACACAGTCCAGTTTCGCCACCTTCACGGATGATGATGAAATGATGACACCACAGACACCTACTTCCCGGGCGGAGAAAGCAACCCAGCCGTGAATCGAACCCGGAATCCCATCACCAACAACGCTAGCTTCTACACGACGAGCTGTCAACTAGTACACTAGACTCGCATTCGGGAGGATGACGTTTAATTCCGCATCCGGCCATCCTGATACGTTTTCCGTAACTTTCCTGAATCTCTCCAAGTAAATGCTGGGATGGTTCCTTTGAAAGGGAACGGCGGACTTCTTTTACCCTTCCCTGACGCAGTGCCAACTCCTGCTCCGTCTCTAATGACCTCGACATCGATAGCACATTAAATGCAATCCTCCTTCCGTCCTTCATTTAAAGGCATAGGTTTACGCAATAAGTCGGACGTTAAAAGTTAAAAACTGCGTACTCGTCTAAGGCAGCATAATTTCATGGCGCGCAAATTATCGAGACTATATTCACCGAGCATTTGTGAAAGGCAGCACGTGGCGACTTCCAACAAACTTCACACATAATTTCGAAACTTGGCGAAACTTTTTTTCCCCTCTGACATCCCTGACATAATGATGAAAGGAAAAAGACTTTTATCACTTCTACATTTTCGCTGATCGTGCAGTAAGGTGTCAGCATCAGGCTTGATGTTTCACTTTATTACTTCTTTACTACTCACTTTATTCGCAACACATTTGTCAGACAGTATCCATAAACGTCGCCGAATGTACCTGAAAATTATAGAATTGTACAACACCTAGTTCAGTACATAAATATTGAGACGTTTTCGAAAAACTAGCTTCTCTTACAACTGAGCGTCTTCAACTGCAAAGGGTTATGTTTCTTCAGGTCAAGTTTTTAACACATTAACTGATACGGAATGTGAACGAACTTCTGAAGGTGTTTTACAAATGGGACTTCCAGTTTTCAGACAGCAATTTGGAGGGGAGAAGGGGGCCGTGGTTACGCAGTCTATTTGGAACTTCAGTGTTTTCGCAAATGATGCTGTTGCCTGTAATAAAGTTCTGTTTGAAAGAAGTCACGCCTTCATAAGATTTCAGTGTAGTGCAAAGCATGACAACTTAGTTTAAATGTTCCCCAAAATGTAAAATTGTTCGGTTCACAAAACGATATAACCTTATCCTACGAGTATAGTGCAGCGAGTCAAATTCGCTATCGCTCAACCCACATGAATACCTGGGTGTAAAAATTTCTAGAGATTTGAAATGGAACCGTCACATAGTCGCAGTCTTAGGGAAATACGGTGGATGGCTGCAATTCGTTGGTAGAATTCTAGGAAAATACAATCAGTGTACAAAAGAAATTGCTTACAAATCACGCTTGCGACCCATCCCCGAATATTGCTCGAGATTCTTGGATCCTAATCAGATACAACTGCCCGGCGATACTGAATGTATACAGAGAAGGGCGGCACGAATGGTCACAGGTTTTTTGACCCGTTGGAGAATGTCACACAGTTTCTGATCAAATTGAACAGGCAGGCGCTAGGAAAGAAACGTAAAATATCCAGAGAAAGTCTACTTGGAATATTTCCGGAGGAATCCTTAACTGTTGAATATAGGCGAATGGTAGTCAATGGAGGGAATACTGCGAATGATCGTTCGATTTGCGTTCTCTTCCGTAGGCTGCGATGCAAACCAATCCTGGTCATATTCCCGGTGTGAGATGTAGTTGGCAGCTCTGTAAATGCTGACCGGTGAGTCGCTTAAAGCCCAGGTGAAATTAATCTCGGAGGGACACATCACGCTCTCAACCGACTAAGCTTGTCCCCTAAGGATCGCCTAGAGCCTGTGACTAGTGCATTGAATGTAAATACGGAAAACTGCAAAAACTCACTTTTTCAACTATTTGTAATTCCATTAACTAGTTTTGTAACCTTTACAGACTCATCTTCAAATGTGGCACACAGAATTTCCGTCTCTCTGGCGTGGAGACAGAGCGACAGTTACATGGCGACATGTGTCGGAAAACCAGTTATTCCACTTACTGACTAACGGACAGTTCATGGTAGACACAGACTATCCCGTGGAAGAGTAAAGTATCTCGAGGAGACCTAATTAGAAAGTTTCTAGAACTGACGTTACATGATGAAATTAGGAATGGAATATACTGAAACCGCCTACGTATTGTAACTGTAGGAAGCGTGAAGACCAGAAGAGACTAAGCACAGCACGCACAGAGGCTTTTAAGCAGCCACGGTTCGCACGCTCCATACGTCAGTGGAGTGGGAATAAGTCCTAATAACTGGTATACTGGCAAGTTCCATCTGTCACGCAATTCACGGTCGTTTATAGACTACAAATTATAAGCTGCCTATGTTTTGTTTAAATTTGGATTACAAGAAAATGGGCGTTTTGCAAAATGTCCTACATAAGTCTCCTCTTCATCAACACCACCACCATGAGTGTTCTGCCCTAGGGCAGGTCTTCACATGTAGTTCTCCATGCAGTCCCATCATTTGTTACCCTCTTGTTTTCTCACAACTATTTTCTGTTCTTACGCTGTCCACCACCTGGTATGTTCTGCGTCTTCTTCTTCTTCTTCTTCTTCTTCTTCTTCTTCTTCTTCTTGCATTCACCATTTCCTTCATACCATCAATAAACAATCTCTTCTCATTCAGTGTCCATGCCAATTGTGTTTGCTCATCCTGCTACCTTTAAAATTTCTCTCTGTTCTCCCAATCAACACCACCTCATTTCTCACTGTGCCTGCCTATTTTATCCCCTATCAACGCACCCACATAAAAGCCTCCTGTTATGAAACGTCTCGTTGGCAATTGCTATACGTATTTTCACCTCCTTATTACTTCCAATGTCGTCCATAATAGCACGTCGCAGTTATCTAAAAACACTAAATTGTTGTGTATCTTCCTGCCTAACATTATAGTTGTTCTTGCTTTTCTTGCAGCTATCACCGGACATTTTGCGTTTTTCTTATTATTTCTCATTCCAATTTACTCACGTCTCTTGTTCAATTCTTTTAACATTTCAGTCATACTTTCGCTCTCTGCCAATAACACCACATGATCCGCGAGTCTAATACATTCTGCTCTCCTAACAACAACCCGCTCCCGTCTATGTCGTTTCAAACGTTTTTGAATGACATGCTCCAAATATATTTACACACTAAGGAGAATAAACGTATCCCGGAGGACTTACCCCAGCGCGATGGAAATCGATACACGTGATGTTCATTCATGCCCAATAGTATCCGAACTAACTAAATTGAATTTCGCCTGATTCACATGCAACCCACATAGCGCAACTGTCTAGCAGGTCTCCTTATCGCTCCTTGGTACAGTCGTTTGACTATTGAAAGTGGTTCCAACAAGTCACCACGAGAAAAAACTTCTGTATTGCAATAACTCAAGATGCAAAGTAATACCACGATACTACAAATATCACGGAACACCTTATCACAGATAAGACTGCCCTTAAGGCTTGTAGCTCACATTTATTACAATAAATGACATACCTGACATTTTACCACTCTCATTATTACGTCAGATAGGTAATGCACGTGGTAAATTCGTCGTATTCATGATTTACTCTTCAAAGTAACATACCGTACTTATTATTTAACACAAAATAAGATTAAAAATTAAAGATATTCACGAGCAGCTAATTGAGAATATTTATGAACTTCAAATGACACGACGAACCGTCTCGTTCTGC
Organism: Schistocerca gregaria; assembly: GCF_023897955.1. Lineage (NCBI taxonomy): Eukaryota > Metazoa > Arthropoda > Insecta > Orthoptera > Acrididae > Schistocerca > Schistocerca gregaria. Next base: position 12,516,627 of record NW_026061736.1, read on the forward strand.
ATATGGATGCAAACTCAGGTCATGCAGACTAAGCAATGATTTCGTGCCTGACGGATACTGACTGTCACTCCTGATTAGGCATACAGAGAGTGATATACCTCGATTTTAGACAGAGCCAGTTTGCAAATTCCAACTTTAAATTACATATCGCAAGTATTTTTGCCGGACGCGAATTCCTACCCAGCACCTATTGTCCCTGTTAACGAACGACGAGAGATGTTGAATCTTGGTTCTTAACAAGTAACTTATTTGAATTGCCGTGAGGTAAGGCTTTGTGTTGGACAGGGGTTCGAACTCAGAACTTAATCGGATAGATATCGACGCACAATCAACTGTGACATTTCGGGTTTTCTCGGCAGTAGCTAGATGTTTTAACTGAAATGACGAGACGAAACATACATTTTTTTCCTTCCCAAGACTCCAACCCGGCATCTGTCGCTGTTATATTCTAGAGAAAACGAACGTTAAATATGGGTTTGTTGCACCAGCAGCGACATGTGAGCGTGTTTGAACTAGAAATAATATGACGAAGAGTTCAGTGCTCACTGGGAATACAGCTCCACACATCATATCGCTTTTGACTACACAGAAAGATACGTCAGCTTCCGAATTTTTGTCCAGTTCGGACTAACATCTTGAACTTACAGTGATCTCGCAAATAGTTCTGTGTCTCACTGGGTGTCAAAAACGTCACATATCGTTAGTGTTGACAACGAATGAAAATACATTAAACATTAAAATAATTATCCACCAGCAGATAGGTGTTCTCATGCTAGAGCTTGATAATACATAATGAAATCTATAGTGCCGGGCCAGGATTCGAACCCATTCACGCGCAGTATGTGGAGATGTTGAGGAATCTGCAGTTCTGAACAAACAACAAATTGTAGACGTGCTGTATTCTCACGAAGGGATCAAATTCAGCGTTAAGTACGGTCTAAGTTGCATTCCCAGATCAGAACCAATTTTATCGACATACAGAAGCTCATATAAAATATGGACTAAATGTCCTGTGAGCCTACATAGCGTTTGTTTCGTCACTAGAAATAAATAACAAGTATAAGAAAGGTTTCTACGTGTCGCCGCTCCAGTCTTTATTGTGATTCATCCTAACGTCTACTTTGTAGTAAAGGAATATCATTTTTCATGTTAATTTCAGACCACAATGTCATTATATCTTCTTCACTTGGTGTAGCCAGAAGAGAATGGAATCTGTCTCTCCTTATCTAAAATCATTGACAGAAGTTGGAATCGAACCCAGTCCATAGATATACAAGCATATTATAAGTATGTGGCTCATTTTTCTATCGTAACGCCGTTGCACCTCTCTGGATGAGAATTGACACAAAGGCTTCCTGTAGTAATTAGCAGCAGGTTCAGTAAATTCATTTACTTGGTTGACCGAATCACAATGAACTAGCTGCCTCGACTACCCAGTGCATAAATTCGACTTTATTTTGTAATCACCGAAATAAAATCACGTACCTGCCACCTACACAGAACAGCCAACAGTGTAGGATGCACAAATTTGAAAAGGAAGTGTTTCTTTCCACTTGAGCTACTGTATTGCGCCATCTCTTTGTTGAAAACGTCGTGCATTGCAAATGTCGCATTTCATAAGTAAAGTTTTGTATTCCTAGAAACCCAAAATTTGTTTGTCAGCTGCGGGAAGAGGAGTTACCTGTTGTGCAGCATTGTAAGTTTTCACCATTGCACTATGAGCCGAAAGTATTTTTTTGCGATTTCCTTATCGATGTTTTATCTGACTGCTTGTAGCTCTTTCACAGAAGGGATAAAAACGTTGCAGTCAGCGAGACTGGAAGTGCGAACCATAACAGATGCTATTTCTCAGGTCAGCGCATTACCATAGAGCTGGCGTAGAAGTACGTGTCTTAGCTTACTCTTACGAGTTCGATAATGTCTAGCACTCGTAAACCGCTATTTAAAGGACGAGATTAGTTGCGATTTCCACGTGCAACGACTTTCCTGGGCTGAAAACCGTAAATTTACAATCTTTTGTTACACCTAACGTGATAATAAATCAGATTATTCAATGGAAATGACAGGTAAAATCAAGTGAACTTTGAGGATAAATTCCGTGCGCACCAGGAAGGAACTCGTCGATCACAGAGTTGCCAAACATACGTTGCCTTGTTGTCAAATCTCAGTTACAGTACCAGCAGAAAGAAGACGAACCGATGTGATCGTACAGCGGGCTGGGAAGTGACCATAGCTGGTGTCTCCAAGTCGCGGTTGCTACGGCCTGGAATACGTAATGCGTCTGATTCGCATTTCTGTAACTAGGTTTAGGGACTGGAGCGTGGTTACTAATAATACTCCAAACTGACTGAAAACTAAGCATCATATACCAGTAACTCTCACAGTTGTTTTATATTTATTTCGTAAGTGTACTAAAAACTAAGAAGCTCATTCAGAGACGTTTTGATGCCTCGCCGATAGTCGAGCAAAACAAACAAATAAAGAAAAAAAGAATGTGTGTGTGTATGATAGAGAGAGAGAGAGAGAGAGAGAGAGAGAGAGAGAGAGAGAGAGAGAGAGAGAGAGAGAGAGAGAAATCAAAAAGAATGAGAGAGAGTAAGAAATTGTTGTAAAGAAATTGAATCACGGTATGTAAAGAAATCTTTCATTAAAATTACACGTTACACATCATTACGAAATATCGTATTCATGATCTATGAAACAAAAATTGATCTAATGTAATCTAATCATATCATATTGATGGCTATCCATGAAGAGTCATGAATTTTGCCAATACCAGTAATGAAATCTAAACTTGAAAATAAAAGACGACAATTTTTTTAATAAACCGGGACTCCTAACAAGACAATTTCGTCCCTGTTAACTAACCACGAAAGATGTCTGATATACTTCCATGCTCAAGTAACAAAGTGCGCATGCATTTAAAGATTAAGTGCATGATGTGAAGTTATATGACGGAGATACGAACCCAACACGTAATCGTATTGTTAATTAAGTAAAATCAAATTTACGTATCGGTTTTTCTTACCAGCTGCTAGGTGTTTGAATCTAAACTAAGGATACAAACTTTTGTACCTAAGCGACAATCTAACTACACGCCTACCGTGCATCCACAAATATAGCTTAAATATCAGTTGCTTACTCACCAACGGTAAGGTGTGTGCGTGTTTGACAAGAAATAATGACACCTATTGCGATTGTTGGCAACACATGAATAGACATTAAAAGCGCACGTTGGTTTTCACTAGCGGGACGGTGTGCACGTTATAGGGCTTGAACTGAAACTATGAATATTTTTGTATTGGATCAGGATTCGGACCCACATCCTTACCTTTGGAGGAGACCTAGAGAAGGTTGCAGTCTTGCGAAAAGGGACGAAATGGTTGAACTATAATGTCCCGAGAGATTCAGATCCTCGAAAGAGGAGAAACGAATTCGAATCACAGTCCAGCACCAAATTTTTCAACGTCTCTAGTTGAATCAATTACAAGTAAAATAAGAGCCCCATCCTTTAAATGGCTATCGGTTCATAAAATAAAATAAAATTTTCTAATGTAAGTAAGTTTACTGGCGACTGTATTTCTGTTTACGATGACTTCCGCTATGTCATTTCCCAACGTAACCTGGCTCTGCCCAGTTGGTAATGATGGAACGTGATTTGTATTGCGAATTCTGGATTATAACGTCTTTCTTTTGAGGTTACCAGACGCAAAGTAAATCTGTTTGTGCTTCTTAAAAGTAAATGTCTGAACCCACGCATTGCTCCTGTGATAGTTCCACCAGGCCACTGTGCCCACATTTCCCAGCCCCAGGAGTGAGCTGCAATGGATGATGTGCTGAGCTTACAAAAGTAGTCACGGTGGATAAAACGCGAGTCTATTAAATGTTTAAGTAGAAACAAGCTTCTGACGCGGAGATTATGCTATTCTCATGTCAGCAGGATGTAAAGACCCTTGTAGGCATCATAGGCTCGATGTGAAGCCAGTTTGAAATGTTCACAAATTCAGATATTTTCTTAGTTCGTGAAGATCCACTGGGAAGTGTGAAGTTACCGGATAATTGGATTATTACCGACATTATTACTATCATTTTCTTCATGCCGCTGCTGGAACACTGTACTTGAATATAAGTTCGTGCCTTTTGGTCACTATACAAGTAGTTTCCCAAGAAGAGGTTCTTTCTCTGTCTACAGAATTCTTTTCATGTTAATATCAAACATCAGCAATTACTCATAGATTACATTAAAACTAAAGTAATCGATGAAGACGTTACTTGATAACAAAAACGCGCTGCCATTCTTCTATTACTTGCGCCTAGAAATGGCTGTCGAGTGCTGCCAAACCAAAAGCTAAGAGATGTTACTGCCTGCCGATATACGTTCGAATCCCTGCCCAGTACAAAGCCTTACCTCACGGCAATTCAAGTAAGTTACTTGTTAAGAACCAAGATTCAACATCTCTCGTCGTTCGTTAACAGTGAAAATAGGTGCTGGGTAGGAATTCGCGTCCGGCAAAAATACTTGCGATATGTAATTTAAAGTTGAAATTTGAAAACTGGCTCTGTCTAAAATCGAGGTATATCACTCTCTGTATGCCTAATCAGGAGTGACAGTTAGTATCCGTCAGGCACGAAATCATTGCTTAGTCTGCATGACCTGAGTTTGCATCCATAAGCAGAACGAGACGGTTCGTCGTGTCATTTGAAGTTCATACATATTCTCAACTGGTTGCCCGTGAATAACTTCAATTTTTAATCTCATTTTGTGTTCAATGATAAGTACGGTATGTTACTTTGAAGAGGAAATCATGAATACGACGAATTTACTACGTGTATTACCTATCTGACGTAATAATGAGAGTGGTAAAATGTCATGTATGTCATTTATTGTAATAAATGTGAGCTACAAGCCTTAAGGGCAGTCTTATCTGTGGTAAGGTGTTCCGTGATATTTGTAGTATCGTGGTATTACTTTACATCTTGAGTTATTGCGATACAGAACAGTGTTTTCTTGTGGTGATTTGTTGGAACCATTTTGAATAGTCAAACGACTGTACCAAGGAGCGATAAGGGGACCTGCTAGACAGTTGCGTTATGTGGGTTGCATGTGAATCAGGCGAAATTCAATTCGGGCGTTAGGATAGTTTTGAGCATGTCTGTACGTGTAGGGTCAAATGAATGATTAGAGTTGAAGAAAAACTGGATGATTAATTCAAGACAAAGAGCTTCACAAATTGATAAGTCGATAACGTGTTGGGCCACCTCTGGCCTTTCCGCGGTCAGTTACTAGGCTTGACATTCACTGATAAAGTTAGTTTATACCCTTCTGATGGATATCGTACCAAATTCAGTTCAGTTGGTTCGTTACATCCTCAAAATCGCGACCTGCTTTAAAGAACCTGCCCATTGTGCTCCAGATGTTGAAAATTGATGATAGATATGGCGATCTTGCTGAGCAATTTATTGCCTTGCGTGTACAAACACGTAGATACGATATCCGTGTGTGGTGCGTAAATTGTCGGTAGGCACCTCACTTAGTGTCCCGAGCAGAGTTCAAGCCGCCATAAAGACAAAGGGTGGACGCACTGCATATTAATGTCCACTAACAGGTGTCTGTACACTCACTGATAGGATAGTGTATTTCGAAATGTTAGCAGAGGCCAGAAGTTGGAGCATTTGGTCTTCCTTTTTAAAGCTTACGTGGGGCGAGTCGTAGAATCTCTAAAAAGAGACACCTCCGGCAACACTAGTTGAAAGTGGCCTTCAAACTAGCCGTCAGAGCTGCCGTAGCCGAGACGCCCCCTGGGTAAACGCTACGGATTTCTGCAGTCGCGCCTCGCGATCTGTCACGAATTATGGAATGTATTCGCAGATACCAATTGTAATACGACAACGGCTATACAGTTTGCTGGAAACGTACAGGATGTTCTGAAATTCCCATCACTACCTGCTACAACTTGTAGAGGGGACTGAGTACATAATACTCTTATTTTAAATTGTAACCTGTCTCCCGAGACGTACCGTATACTAGAACCACTTGAAAACATGTTGGTAACGCTGTCACTTTGATAAGTAATTTGTTACATTGAAGAGCCAAAGAAATATCGTTTAAGGTCCCCGCGAGCACGCAGAAGTGCCTCAACACGCCGTGGCATGGACTCTACTGATGGCTGAAGTCGCGCTGCAGGGAACTGACACCATGAAACCTGCAGAGCTGCCCATAAATCCGTAACAGTAAGAGGGAGCAGAGATCTCTTCTGATCAACACGTTGCAAGGCATTCCAGATATGCTAGTTAATGCTATAAAATTTACTAGAAACGTACAGTATGTTTGGGGAGTTTGGTGGCCAGCGAAAGTGTTTAGGCTCGGAAGAGTGTTCCTGCAGCCACTCTGTAGCAACTGTGGTTGTGTGGGCCGCTCCATTGTCCTGCTGGAATTACCTACTTCCGTCGGAATCCACAATGGACACGAATGGATTCAGGTGATCAGACAGGATGTATCTAGACGTATCAGGGATCCCACATCACTCCGAATGCGCACGCTCTACAACGTCACAGAGCCTCCACCAGATTGAACAGTCCGCAGTTGACATGCGGGGTCCATGGAGTCATGATGTTGTCTTCATACCCATACACGTCCATACTGTATATACATTTTGAAATGAGACACGTCCAACCAGGGATTATGTTTCGAGTCATCAACAGTCCAATGTTCGTACCGATGGGCCCAAATGAGGCGTAAAGCTTTGTGCTGTGCAGTCAGCAAGGGTACACGAGTGGGCCTTCGGCTCTGAAAGGCCATGTAGATGATGTTTCCATGAATGGTTCGCATGCTGATACTTGTTGATGGTCAAGCATTGAAATTTTCAGTTATTTTCGGAAGGGTTGCACTTTCGCCACTCTGAACGATTCTCTTCAGATTCCATTCTTGCAGGATTTTTTTTCTGGCCGCAGAGATGTTGGAGATTTATTGTTTTACTGGATTGCTGATATTCACGGTGCCCTCGTGAAATGGTCGTACAGGAAAATCCCCACTTCATCGCTACCTCGTAGATGCTGTGTCCCATCGGCCTTGCGCCAAGTATAAAACCACGTTCAAAGTCATTTAAATCTTGATAACCTGCCATTGTAGCAGCAGTAACCGATCTAACAACTACGGTAGACACATGTCTTACATAGGCGTTGCCGGCGGCAGCACCATATTAAGCCTGTTTACATATCTCTGTGTTTGAATACGTATTATTATAATAGTTTCTTTGGCATTTCAGTGTAGATGTGACCGAGTACATCTATTGTTCTACAGTTTCACTCTTTAATAACCAAAGAATCAAAAAAATCGGTCTTCAGAGACACTGGTTTTACAGGAGGGCGTTTTCCAATTTGAAATTACAATGATATTATTTCCTTCAGCTGCTGACGGGCGTTAATAGATATCAACGAAGACAGGTGAAAATGTGTGCCCCGACCGGAACTTGAACCAGGGATCTCCTGCTTAGATGGCAGTCGCTCTATCCATCTGAGCCACAGACGGCACAGAGGATAGTGAGACTACAGGGACTGTCTCGCGCACGCCTCCCGCGAGACCCATATTCTCACCTTCGTATGTCCACACACTACATTCGTAGCGTCCTTTCGCACATGTCCGGAAGAACAGACACAATATCCATATAAATATATTTTCCAATTCGCGTGCGCTGCGTCTCCATGGGGCACCACAGACGCACCTGCTGACGGTGAAGACACCCATAGTCGAAGACGTTGTGCAATGGCAACGAAAAGCGTGTGGGGAGGAGTCAGACGTTGTGGACAACGATCTTGATAAAGGCGACCAGCAGCTCTTCCAGTACTGTGCGCTTTGGCCACACAGGATACTCGTGTCGGTGTATTCGGCAAAAGTGTGCTCAGAAATGTTGCTCTAACACTCACAGACACATGAACGAGACTCGATCCAGGTCAGAGAGGAGACAGCCGTCAAATGACATCATAGGATCAGACGTAAGTAACCCCCCCCCCCCCCCCCCTCCAGTGATTATAACCCTGTTGCATACCACATTAGCGAAGGTGTATTTATACGGCTGTAGCACGGATATACCTTTCCATACATGGGCTCCTCTTCAGAATATCGTCACTCAGTTCCCTAGAAGTTTTTAACGGGAATTTTGCAACATCCTGTATCTCTCCACTAACTATACAGTTCTTTCCAGAATTAGATCCCTCTGCAGTGGAGTGTGCGCCGATATGAAATTTCCCGGCAGATTAAAACTGTGTGCGGGACCGAGACTCGAACTCGGGACCTTTGCCTTTCGTGGGCGAGTGCTCTACCATCTGAGCTACCCAAACACGACTCACGTCCCGTCTAAACAGCTTTACTTCTGCAGTACCCCGTCTCCTACCTACAGCTGTTGTACGACATTCGAAATATACGGATGTATTTCAGAATTTCGGCGTAATGCAACTTCGCAGAAACATGGCTGAATTTTCCTGTATATTGTTATCATTAAAACCAAGCACCGTCTCAGTACCTAATACTTTTTGATATGGAGACAATTTTCATCATTTCAAGCACTATTAAAGTTGGTAGGTGTAGGAAAAAAAAATACCAGTACCATACTGAAAATATCGGTGAGAAGCGATAGAATTCCTACAAACAACTTGGAGAAAATCATTTTCGGTTCTAGGCCATGTCATTATAAAACAGTGAAACAACTAAAATAACTACATTCCGACCATCGTTTGAACTATCCTCTTCAGAGCGAATAAATGCCACGAAATTTCAAATCAGCAGCAGCGAAATGAAAGGTCGATTTGGAAACAGTTCCTATTTCTTCTTTCTTATCTTCGATTAATTTCCCAAATATCTTGTTCATTTCGTATGTTGCTTTCTTTATACAAGGTGTTTCACATTTCTAGAGCTTGCAATTTTACCTAGTAACTCATGCATGCAAACGTCATCTAACGAGGCTACAGAGCATCAAAATACAGGCACCAGCCCCGGCGAATGTATGTAAGTAGAGTGTGATGCCGTGATTATTTATCAATTTGATCATGTATCATGTTCCGGAAGTTACAAGGGAATATCGTTATCATACCTCTGACGGCGGAATACAAGTACTGGTACTGTTGTTGCTAACTTTCATAGGTGGTAGTATGGATCAAAGTAAGAAAAAAATGTCCGGTAAACATGGGCTACAAAATGCATACCTGAGGCGCTATGAGCACTTGTTCAACAGTGGAGATATGTTTTATGCTAGCGAAGATGAACAAGTCCTCACAGCTCTTAAGGTATGCATTTTACAGCCCATGTGTACTGGACATTCGGTCCATACTACCACCTCTGAAAGTTTCCTGCCCTACATCTTAGCTGCAACACTACTGGTACATACTGTCACACGTAACAGGAATGTCTTCTCTTCCAATTTTCCGTTATAGGGACATAACCTCAAATTTATACATTTATCCATCTCCATCATCATAGAAAATTGGTAACATCTTCATTGAATCTTTCTGTGTACACATATTTTACAGACTCCAGCGCCTGTAACTTCGATACCCTGTATCGTCGCTGGATGACGTTTCCAGACATCGATTCCTATGTAAAACTTCATCTGGTAGGTCCCCTCTACAGACGCGATAAGTGTGTAGCACGACGTGTGAAACATTCTGTATGCAAAGTGAATAACATGGGTGAATGGGCTAGAACCGAACCGCCCCCCCCTCCCATTATCTCTCTCTCTCTCTCTCTCTCTCTCTCTCTCTCTCTCTCTCTCTCTCTGTCTCTCTCATTCTCTCACTTTCATTCTCTCACTCTCTCTTCTCAACTATCAACTGCCAGCTTTCCTTTATGTCTTTTAAGTCTTAAAATTGCTGTCTGATTTCTGGCAGAGCTCTAGATAACATGGCGCTCACTGTATTTTATCGCTGGTTGCATCATCTTAAATTCAAACTGTATATTTTGCTCAAAATTGTCAGAAGTTATTTTGTAACATCTATAGATGTTATAAATATGGGTTGAATTTCTTCAACCGATCTCTAGCGGCTAGTGTGTTCTCTCAAAATCGATTTTCCTCTAGCTCGTCTCCTCTAATTCCTGTGTAAATATTTTGGATCAGTATTTTCAGCCAGGACGTATGAAAGTGATGGTTCGATAGTATCCGCACTTATCACTATTTGCCTTATTTGGTGTTGGTGTTATTTTTTTCGTTTAGTCTGAAAATTTAGCAGTCACGTCAGTTAGCATAGATGTTGAGGAGTGAAGCAGCAAACGTCGACAGAGTGAGTCCTCGCCGGTGCTGATAGAGCCTTCTGGTGGCGAAGCCCTGCACTACAGACAACTGAGTGTGTGAGGAACTAGTAGCGACATCTAGCAGCGAAGTGATGAACAGCAAAATGGCCGCGAAAATTGAGTGACTTAAATGTCTAGTTGCTGTTTATTTCTTCCTTTACACTATTATTACAAAACAGATTACGGCATCACTGCTGGGTTTGTCTGTTACCGTATTTTTGTGTATTTCACACATTACAAAATAGTTCTGTTCTGATAACATATAATGCAAACTACATCTCGAGCGACATTAATGTACGCAGCATGTTACATTCATCATTCCCTCTTTGTAATTTAGTATTACTAATAGTTTTGTCCACACTTTTAAGCATTAAAAATGGATATGTGGCTCGGAACAGGACTACTGTTACATTAAATGTTAACAACATAATCGCACGGTATAGTGAGTTAAAGAATATTGAACAGCAACGAGAACTGTAAGTAAGTTTATGCAGTGCAACGTTAGTGATATAATAGTACAACAGTAATAGGCGTTTTTCAGCCCTTATTTCTATTTTACAGTTTCACTCATTACTGATGGCAAATGCCTTGCAGAGAACGTAATATTCTGCATCTTCGGTACGGCCTTTACAATCTCTTTCATTGAACTGCACTTAACCCGGAGAGGTAGTAATACAATTTTTTCTCTGATCTACAAGATACTTTTACAAAAAGTAGAGGCAGAGAGGTAGTCATGTAACTATTAATCGAAATATTATATGAACTATATGGGCGTGTTAGTAAAATCACCAAGAAATTCCTCTTATTAATTTTAAGTGTTATCTGTTTGATTCAGCATTCAGCTCACATAAAACCACGAGAAATATCGTTTTTATAAAAAAAAACAGTTTATGTCATTAGTGACCTGTGTAAAATCAAACATCTCATTTTGACACTAGAATAATTTGAGAAAAAAAGGCCTGTTTTAGTTTTTGAAAATGCAATAAGTGAAAACAATGTATTTTTAAAAGGTATTGTCAATTGTTACGAAACGATTTATTATACAGAATTTATTAATCGCATAGTAAATCATGATACAAAAAAGAACACCTTGTTGGCTTGTGATACAATATTTTGCATTTTCTTATGACTTTGAAATAATTACTGCTTTTTCAGCACTGAGAATGAGTAAAATACATTATGTAATATATGAATCAGTATGATAAACTTTTACGAATATTCATTGTTAACTACAAGAAAATGGCAGATGTTTGGGTATTTACCTCAGAAGTATTCAGCACACGAAGGATAACAAAAATCATTTTTTTGGTAAGGTTTTTGTTTCATAGTTTCCTACAAATATTACTGATACCATAGTGAGATATATTAAGTACCTTAAAATATATGTAGATGTGGTCTGGTGAAGAAAGTGTGTGAATTAAAATTTAAAATGCTTGCACCAGCATAACCAGGTTTAGTTTGTAGTGTGGGAGTGAGCTCCACGTGGGACCCGAAGCACGGACCCCACGGGGGTATCCGGCATGCGCCACATGCCAAGGCGGAGGTGGAGGCTAGTGTTCAGAAGTCTGAAAATTCCAGCGCCGGCCGGGGATTGAACCCCGGCCCGGCTGGGGCGAATAGCCCCAGCCGAGGCGCTGGAACGTTCCAGACCCCCTTACCACTAGACCACCGGGGACCCCGGCTGTTTCTTGCTCCATAGTCCAGCTAGTGGTCGTAGAGCACTTCCTGTTGTCCTCCGTGTTTACACCGAGGCAGCAGTGGCGTGGTGTAACAGGAAGTGTTTACTTGCGTCCGCTGGATGTCCACTTAGTGTACGACTTATTTACCCGGCTGACGTTCGTGTCGCTATAATCTCCTTAGTTCCGTTACAATTACATGCAGGGACTGAAAATCTGCCTATGCAGTTGCACGCAGTAGCATCTCACTATTTGAACCTCTGTAATTCGATCGTGTTGTCAAGACCCATGTCAGAACTGTTTATCGAAGAATGCTCATGTGTTCGGTACATTTCATAAACGGAAGCGACTGGGATAACAGACAGCCCGTAAACATTTTGTAATGAAGTGTCAGCCGGTACGTAATACTCGATATCTGGAGTTGTTTTATCGGTTATTAAGATAATCGTTTCACCCCTATACACTTAAAAAATTCCCGTGTTTTCTTAATAAAGCATAAGCACAGTACATAAATCCCTCGCGAAAATGACATCGGAGAAGTACAAGTGTTCGAGTGCCACAGAAAACAAGTGGGTCCTTGAAGGTGTGGAACGGAGAGCAGAACTAAAATAAGATGTAACGTTTCGGGATTCCCTCATAGTCGCGTAGACACTCCAGAAGCAGGAAGATCCGTTTGATGACGTCTCTTGAGGAGCGAGGAAAAAATTCACTCTCAAATAACTACTGTACAAGATGCCTCGCCGCCTCTTGAAGGGTGTCATGGGATTCTGCAGCCGTGGACTCGGCGACCTGTGAGCCAACGCGGTGTTTCTGACCACATACATTTTAGCTGCGGGTTCTCCGACGTGCAAAGGAAGCCGCGACAATGGGGAGGCTCTGTGTGCCGTTTTGTAATAAGAACGCCTCTCCACATTTTATCGTAGGAATAATATAAATTTTAAACTTCTTAGATCCACCGAGTCATTATGTATTCTTAAAATATCTTTTAACTCTTTTTCAACACATATGTATCTTTTACCTCTTTCACTGAAGAAGCTGACCAACAGATTTTTTTCAATTTCAGGTATTGGTTTTATTGCATTCTCCTTTAGCGTATTGATCAGAAATTGTAGGTTAAGATACCTTTGCCTTATTGAGTATCGTTTGCTATGCCAAACTTCGACAGCATTCATGGTCCTGTGCATCGAATTGATGACGGTAGATAGCTGACCGAAATCACTTTGAAATAAATTCTCTGAACGCAGATAACTTTGATACAGTAGTGTTAGGTATCGAAGTATTATCTAACGCAACTGAAGCCAACCTAAGAGTGAATTTATTTCGAAATAATTTTAGTCGACTGTCTGTCTTCACCAATTCCACATTTCAGGTTGTGTACTAGCATTTTCCATCTATTGACTGATTAAATAGTCTACGCCACTGGGCACTTGCTACGCTGTTACTCTCCATGCTTCATCAAGGCAGTCCGGTGGAAGATGGACTCTACAGCACACGTGCGGCAAGACAAACGAACTACTTCTTCATCCCTGTATTGCTCCACTAATCGCAGTTCTTGTATGTCTTCCACAGGCATTGCTTGAAATGAAAATTACAACTGTAAAATAAATGTCTCGGATAACACTGTTTTCATAGTTTAATTTGCAATCATTTCGAAGTAAAGCAATGCAGTTTTAAATGACAACCAAGTTATGACATTTCTCGGTTGAGAAAAAATATTTCACAATTATTTTGACTTTCCTCTGGTAAAAAAGCTAGTCTTCCGTGCTTCAGGTATCAACAAGTTGTTTCGAACACCTCTGAAACGTCCGTCCATAAGAAGAGCTTTATTTTCAAACATTTTCTCCCCTTCTTCGTAACTGATCACCAGGATTCATTTGTCAGGAACAGGGTTATTATCAGTCTCCAAAAAAACTTCAGTCACTTTCAAAATATCTTCGTGCTGCCGAATCCCTGAACTACTGCCACGGTTATGGGACATCCCAGAAGCTTCCCTTACACAGTGCAGTCTTTCTCATAATTCGTTATACTTGCGACGTAATCTAAACCTTTATCTCGCAAATCTTGAAATTGCTCTTTAAACCCTCCGAAAAAAGGCACTGTCTACTCACCGCAGACTGTTTCCCAGCAGTTATGCATTCGTTTCTCAATCTCCACATCTGTTTCGTCAGGTTGGGCGAGAAACTTGCTGTTGAGCCGTGATTCTACCATTTACAATTTTTAAACTGCCGCTGCTCCTATTCCGTTCGGAGTTCCTGTACAAGCAATTCGTATAATTACATTTCCGGTGCTCCTGGCACCGCTTACCATCCTTTCCCCTTTCTGTTTCCTTTTCCTTTCCTTTTTCTAACCACAGGCTCCAGTCACATTAACGTGATCACCGCCTGTGTCCGACGCTAATGAGTAGGGTATGCGTAACGCGGAAACTCAGCCACTTATGTGACATCCAAAAGGACGTGATCATTGCCTTTCGGGCCACAGGTGGATGCATTTTCGAAACGGCAGAGTTCGTAAAATGTTGGCGTGTTGCCATATTTAAAGCACTCCGCGCATGGCGCTGTCGAGAGCCGACGCTGAGGCCGTTGTGGTGCCCCACGGTCCACAGAGGACAGGAGTTAAAGGAGACCGCAGGTGAATAACGTGCAACTGCTGAGCAACTGACCATGCACGTGAACCGAAGAGCCTACCGACAGTGTCTCCTCTAAGACCACTCAGCGAAAAATGCTATGTGTGGGTCTCCACAGCAGACTCCTGGTCCACACACCTATGCTGACTGCTGTTCGTCCTCGACGAAGGCTGGAATTTTTACGCCAGTTCTGCGACTGGGCGTCCACTGAACGGTGACCTGCGGGCTTTCCAAGTGACAGACAGACGATGGCGTGTAGGGCGCGATTCACCTGAAAGTGAACACCCTGCAACAGTCGGCGGCAGGGTTAGGACAGGAGGAAGGATCGTTACGATCTCACAAACGTTATCGTGACACTCCAGTCGTTCTGGAAGGCACAGTGGATGAGCAGAAATATCGGTCGGAACCGTTGCCACACCTACATCGAGTCTTTTTTCCCTCGGAATCTACCAGCAGAACAACTAAATCTGTGACACAGCTTGCAGTGTGAAAAGCACCAGGATGAGTTTGCTGTACTCCGCCGACCACCAGGCTTCCCGGAATCGAGAATATGTGGGACCACCTCGATGAAGCTCTTCGTATCCTGGGTCCTCAACCGAAAAACGTAGCGCAGCTAACTAAGGCACCGGCGTCGGCATGGCTCAGTACCTCACTGACTCCTGCGCGTTTCTCAGTTGTCCGCGCTTCCCGTTAATCGTACCCCCGTACAGTGACTCAATGACGACACTCTCCCGTACACGTCAGCATCATCAACAGCCGCAGACTGCTGTTCACTCAGCCTGTCACCTCATTTATGTCTATACAGCATAACAGCTGTCTGTTACACTTCCTGGGACACTCCTGACGATATCCTTGTGTCTGATCAACGCTCACCGTCGAGAACGTACTGGTATCTGTTGTAGACTTGAAGCCGCTCTCATATCTGGGAACCGACTCCGTATGCTCATACGAGGCCCTTGGTTAACAGTGTGCAGTGGAGCACCGTGCCAAAGGCTTTTCTCAAATATAGGAGAGTGCAATGTGCTTGGGACCCTTCATCCGTGGTTCGCAGTATATAATGTGCGAAAAGGGCAAGCTGCGTTTCACACGAGCTTTCTAAAACCGTGCTGATTTCTGGACGTAAGCTTTTCGGTGTCTAGGAAATTTATTATAATCATATTTAGAATACGTTCTAGGATTCTGCAGAAAATCGATGTCTGTAATTTTGCACATCCTTTCTGTTACTCTTCTTTTACACGAGTGTCACCTGCGATTTTTTAAACTGCCTTAGGTTGGACCCATTACAGGTGTAATATTCAGAAGGCAAATGTATATTGATCTCGTTATATACGGCTGCAACTTGCGCTTTTGCCAGTCCTTTGCGAAATACTGCTGGGCAAGAGAAAGGCGATAAATGCGAATGAAGCAAGTAAAACTGAAATTGTTTTAACTTCTTCGCTGTCGCCGAATCCTTTCCAAGCGATGCGTCCTTGAGCGGGTCAAACAGGTAGCAATAAATGCTCTACAAGTGAGGTTGACTTTTGAAGTTTTTCTTACCAGTCAAGTACAATGCAGACAGCTTCCATTCTCCATAATATCAGCAATATGAAAATGAAAATTCACGAAAGTCAAATCTGGACTGTAGTGATAATGACGCAGAGTCTCCCAACCCATTACTGTTTCTTTTCCCTTCCAGTGGTTTCTTGGATCAGCTGCGCTATGTTTGGGCGAGCGTTGTTGTGTAATAGTATCACGTCTTTTCTTTGACATTGGCGACCCTTTCCTCTCGTTTTCGGCTTTACTTTGCTCATCACTATGTGTGAGTGGTCAGCGCTGCATCCTGTACGCTGATCTTCCAAATAATCACCAAAATACAACTACTTTGGCATCCAAATGATGGCCAGCATCACTTTCCTCGCTGATGCTCGAGTTTGAATTCCTTTCGGACAGGTGAACTAGTGTGCTTCCATTTCACTCCTTGTCTTTTCGAGTCGGGTTCCCCATTTTGAACGAAAGTTTAATCACACGTTAAAATCTCGTTCGAAAAAGGTTCACCTTCACGTTCATAGCACTCTTTGTTTCCTTGTGTTGTGTGAATTCTCTCGGGACCCACGTTGGACTTGTTTCGCTGTACTTGAGCATGTCAATGACGACGTTGTGGACTGTGCCACTACCTGTTGCAGCTATTTTGCTATTCAGTTCTACTGCAACACGTCGGCCATCAGGAGTAATGTCGTCAGAGCCGGCTTTAAGCGAAGGAGGAGACAGTTCAATTGGCCGGCCACGGTGTTTTTTTATTAGTCACTGAAGTTAGATTGTTTTTGAACTGTCCTACGTATTTATCAAAAATTTCCGTCTTTCGCACAGCTTCGACCATACTGAAAAAACGTTAGAGAAAATATTTCGGCCGTTTTCTGCCTTCTGAAAGGGAAAACGCATCGTTGAACGTTGCTCAGTTAATGTGGAAACTTCAACCAGACACGCCATTCTCAATTGCAACATTAAGGTTATAAATAAAACAATTATTTTTTGTCAGCCGCTCTTAGCTCATCACAGTCATGCCATCCTAAAGTCATGAAACTACAAAAATTCTTCCTACGGACTATTCGACTTCATTAATTTGCTTTGCAGGGGAAACTCACGAAGGAGTATGCGCTTAGTATTTAGTCGGTCATTTCTAGTTGATGAGAAAGTTAAAACAAACAAGTAGCAAACCATTGCTCATTTATTTAGGAACAACATTTATCAGATACAGCTGAGTAACGTTTAACCCAAACCTTAAATGTCATATATATGACACTGCTCGTAGCTGCATCATCTGGCAAGAGTACGCACTAACACCAATAACAAGAAAATGCACCATGACTTTCGTAAACTGTGCATTCTTCATGCCACTGTTGGGAGCAGACATCACACTCAATACAGTCTTCCGTGACAGACTCGTTTTAGTCTTCACCACACCTTGGGCAGTTCAAGACATGAAGTTGGAATAATAGACAATTGTGAAGGTGATTCGATAAACCCTATGCCTGGCACTTAGATATGATTTGCACAATATCCATGTGGGTGTAGATCCCTCCTTGGATTGTGCCCTGGTTGTTGCTGAAGATGATGGAGCAGTTTAATCCAGATTAGCCACAGAGATTCTACGTTGTTCGTTACTGATATTTTGTCCCTCCTTGGTTTAGTTTGTTTTCCTAACAATGCATTTTTGTACGTAGACTCAAACAGAATTCCGGATGTTTTTGCAGCTTGCTTTAGATGTTCGAAAACCTAAAATTGTGCAGTTCACAAAACGAAAAATCATAGTGTCCTATGACTACAGCATCAATAACTCTCATTTTCAGTCGGTCAGCTCACACAAATACCTCGGTGTAACACATTGTAAGGATACGGAATGGAAGCAGGACTGAATAAAACTCAAACGATTTCTACACCTGGATAAGCGTTCGACAATGTAAAATGGTGCAAGATCGAAGTTGTGAAGAAAATAGCTCTAGGCAGAGACGGGTATATATTAGTACAAGACCCAAGAGGAAATAAGAGTGGAAGATCAAGAACGAAGTGCAAGGATTAAAAAGAGAGTAAGACTTTGATGTAGTTATTCGCCTATACTGTTCAATGTTTGTATCAAAGAAGCAATGAAGAAAATAAGAGAGAGGTTCAAGATTCGCACTGAAATACGGGTTGAAGGGATATCAGTGACAGTGTTTGCTGATAATATTATCCTTGTCAGTGAAAGTGAATTACTACAGGATCTGATGAATGAAATATACAATATAATGAGTGTAGAATTAGGGGTCAGAGTAAATCAAAGACAATAGTGATGAGATGAAGCATAAACGGGAAAAGCGAGAGTCTTAACATTGGTGATAACGAAGTAAGAAATGGAACCATCACATCGTGTCGGTCAAAGATAAAGGTGGTGGCGAACTGTAATTTATTGTTAGAATTAAAGAGAAATATAATCAGTGCACAAAGATGATCTTTTTTGAACTATTGGTGCGACCCATACTCTAATATTGCTCCATGGTGTGGGACCTGTCCCATATACGAGTAGCAGGGGATATTGAACTGTTCATAATAAAGACAGCACAGGTTTGTTTGGCTCACAGGAGACTGTAACAGAGATGCTGAAGAAATTGGGAGATGCCTGAAGATACACATAAGCTATCCCGAGAAAGCTTACTTGCCAAATTTCTAGAACATACCGTAAATTTTGAATATACGAGGTGTGTTAAAAAAAATTGGGAACGTTCGTAATTTCGCGCCAATGGCGTGTTGGGGCGAAATGCAGTTGACATCCCTGCACGCGCGTGTGCTTAATGTGTAACTGCGGGAAGTTTCACTGTTGTATGTCTGTTAGCTTATTGTTCAGTGCTGTATTGACTAGAACGTTGTGTCGCACAGTTGGCGAACTTCGAGAGGGTATAGTTAGAGGAGCAATGCACCTGCAATAAATTTTGCGTGAAACTCAAGAAAACCGCCGCTCGGGGTAGCTGCGCAGTCTAGGGGCCTTGCCACGGTTCGTGTGGCTCCCCTCTGTCGGAGGTTAGAGTCCTCCCTCGGGCGTGGGTGTGTGTAAGTGGTGCAAGCCTAGGGACTGATGACTTCAGCAGTTGGTCCCATAGGAACATAAGAGCTAAACTCAAGAACACCTCTACAGAGACACGCCAAATGATGCAGGAAGCCTACGGTGATGAGTGCTTAAGCCGCACTCGGTGTTACGGATGGTTCACACGGTTTAAGAACGGCCGGACGGAAGCTAAAAACGACGCTCGTCCTCCGACTTCTGCCAGCAACGCTTGTGTCAGGAACGTCAACGATCCTGTGCGTGCTGAACGAAGACTGACTGTCCGAGAGATTGCAGAAGAATGTAAGATTGCAGTTGGATCGTGAAATCCTAATACAGCATCTTGCAATGTATCGTGTTGCCGCCAAGTTCGTGCCACGGCTCACGAGTCAAGAGCAGAAAGACCTCCACCTCCCAATCTGAGAAGAGCCTTAGGATCACCCAAATGAGAACGAGATGTTCCTTAAGAAAATTATAACTGGTGATGGGTCTGCAGTTATGACGTTGTCATGAAGGTTCAATCTTCACAATGTGTAGGGAAATGTTCTGAACGATCAACATATAAAATAGCTTGTCAGGTCAGCTTGGCCCTTGCAGACATTTATTTTCAAAGTTGAAAACCAAGTTGAGAGGACGAAGATTTGTAACGATAGACGCACGGTCCAGCGAAAGGCGAACCAAGTCTGCTCCCAGAAGTGGAAACGGTTTATCAGTCGTGGGGGTGATCATATACAAATATGTGAAGGTAAGCGTAGAAAATTTTTGTGGACAAAGTTCCGGAATTTTTTAAACAGACCTCTTAGACGAAAGGTAATGAATACAGGCAAGTGGTCTGCAAATGTTCGTACGCTTGAGTTCGCTTCCATTCGCTGCTGTTGAAACTGGGCTTAATAATAATATTCCCTGTGTGAGATGTAATTGGAAAACTATGTAAACGCTGAGCTGTGCGCCGCTTACAGCCCACGCGAAATTATTCTCGGAGGGACACATCATTATCCCCTTCGTGCCTAAAGTTGCTTCGGCCAAACTCAAACTCAATTGCCAGGCCGATAGCTCGTTATCCTACTGCTCTGCAAGTAACACTTGGTCTGAAACCATCTGTACGGTTATGTAGGTTAAGACACTGCAGTCACTCAAAATGGTGGCTCCACGTTTGCGAGTAACTGACGAGAAAAGAAATTCTGAATTTTGTGTGACACTCCGTAGCATTAAGAAAGCTGAGTGACGTTAGTTGGTTGTGAGGTGTAATGGAAAGGATAATAGCTTCACATGTTGTGTTCGGATACCAAGATTTAAAAGCCTGAAGTCTTATATTTCAGAAGCAAGGAGCGTAACAATCAAGTGATTTATGAACAGTACGTGCACACATTTTTGCTCGGTTGATTTTAATTGAGGTTGCAACGTGCAGATCAAGCAAGTACCGTACTGTAGAGAGGTTGAGCAAGAGAAGCGTTTGGAACATGTGTTTATCCTTATTTTGGATAGTTAGCTTTCTTATCTGAGAAGTAATTGTGGCTAGCCCTTGACATGCATCACGAATTCCTTCGTCGTTCAGTCTAATATCGCCTTCCCCCCCCCCCCCCCCCCCCACACAATACCCTCCACCTCTCATGATTTTGAAAATAAAAGTGTTCCTAGAAAAGTTGTTCACTGTACAGTTTATTTATGTGCCAAAGTTAGTGATAATGTGGGGGAGGGAAGGCCACAGACCTCAGGGAGGGGGGGGGGGGGGGGGGGTAGGACAGGGGGTACTGGCAAATGTCTGACGACAGTCAGGAGCAACGGTCTAAGAAAGGCTGGGAACCACTGTTCAACTGCCTGTGAATGTATACTGAACATAAATGTGGAAAACTGACACAACCAACTTTTTGAATTTTTTTAAATTCGAGTTAACTAGTTTTGGAAGCGTTTGAGGGACATCTGAAAATGTGGCGCACAGAATTCGCGTCTTTATTTCTTTAGATTGAATCTGGGTACTGGCTCTTTGACAATAAGACAGAGCACTCTTTAATGTATCGCCACGAGCGGCAGTTAAACGGCGACATGTATCGCGAAACCAAAACACCTACTTACCGTGGCAGCGTGGGCGCTATTGCAGTTAATATCCATCTAGCAACTTGCGTTTTAGTTGTCTGTTGGCCACTGGTCAATCTCTTTCCATTGTAAATATAAATACGAATTGTCACCATATATCACAAGCATAACGTTTACCACAGATGTACGTTACAAAGATCTTCACTTAAAAATACAGCATACTTTGCTCTGAAACAATTTTTTGGATTTTTCTGCTTATAACACGACGGCGTGCTGAGAAGATAATGACTCGGTCTGTTTTATTTGAAGTCAGTAACATTCTACATCTTTACTATGGATATCTGCAGCCCTCTGCTTCGTACCGCGTTACATAGCGGTGTGTGACGTGACTATGTTGGGGGTGAGAAAAAGCTCACAACACTAAAAGCACGAATTCTAAGACTTCGTCCGCATGTGGAGCACACTCTCCTTGAGCACGGCAGTGCCAAACTACACACGATCGCTGCGGCATCTGCAGCAAGCCGACGTCCTTGCACTGCCGTCGATCATCCTACACACAGTCTCGATTTTCGTCTATCGCAAAACTAAGAAAACCTTTGAGCACTTCAGTTGTTTCAAGCGGTGCAAGCAGAGGTAAGGTTGTGGCTCTGTTAACATAGTCAAACAATATACTGTGACGGTGTCAACAAAATAGTATCTAGGTGGGGAAATTGTGCTGGTTCCGAGGGTGAGTGTGTTGAAAACTAAATTTATTGACGTGAAGAATACCGATGCAGAATGTTCATGAAGTTTGTTTTATTTAAAAATCTTTGTGACTTTTCACTCAAAACTTGTCAACATTACTTTTCTGTACGTCCTCGTACAATGGATGTCTCAAAAAATACGTACATTGATCAAAATAAGTGTTAACATGAATGCTTTTAACAGCACTAGGTTCAAAAAATTTTAACTCTATGCCAATTGCAGATTAATTTTAATGGCAGCTAGCGCGATTATATGAGTGGACTATTAGATTTAATGGTGAGCATTTATGTAATTTTTAAACATTCTCTGCCTTGTCATTCTTCCTCTCTTAAGTGCCTCGTCTTCCAGTAACACTGTCGATCGATAGCATGATCTGTTGTCCGTCCATGGTTTTTCAGACCATTGATTCAGTGCTGAACCCAAACTGCTGGTCTGAGTTATTTAGCCTGGATAATCCTGTGCGTCGTGGGTCACGTATGCCATTAATCTTTCAAAGAAATGGTTCAAATGGCTCTGAGCACTATGGGACTTAACATCTGAGGTCATCAGTCCCTTAGAACTTAGGTTTAAGTAGTTCTAACTAACCTAAGGACATCACACACACACACACACACACACACACACACACACACACACACACACACACACACACACCCGAGTCTGGATTCGAACCTGCGACCGTAGCGGTCGCGCGGTTCGAGACTGAAGCGCCTAGAACAGCTCGTCCACAATGGCCGGCCATTAATGTTTCATTGAATTATTAATTTCAACAAGTTTTATTTATTGTTGCGAAATTGCGCTACCAAAACAATCGAGTTTTGCTATGTGGATGCTGTTGAGAATTTCTGCATTTTCGTACCGCTATATTTTTGACTATATCTGTCGATGGTGTTGTTGTTGTCTTCAGTCCTGAGACTGGTGTGATGCAGTTCTCCATGCTACTCTATCCTGTGAAAGCTGCTTCATCTCCCAGTACCTACTGCAACCTACATCCTTCTGAATCTGCTTAGTGTATTCATCTCTTGGTCTCCCTCTACGATTTTTACCCTGCACGCTGCCCTCCAATGCTAAATTTGTGATCCCTTGATGCCTCAAAACATGTCCTACCAACCGATCCCTTCTTCTAGTCAAGTTGTGCCACAAACTTCTCTTCTCTCCAATCCTATTCAATACCTCCTCATTAGTTACGTGATCTACCCATCTAATCTTCAGCATTCTTCTGTAGCATCACATTTCGAAAGCTTCTATTCTCTTCTTGTCCAAACTAGTTATCGTCCATGTTTCACTTTCATACATGGTTACACTCCAAACAAATACTCGGAGAAACGACTTCCTGATATATAAATCTATATTCGATATTAACAAATTTCTCTTCTTCAGAAACGCTTTCCTTGCCATTGCCAGTCTACATTTTATATCCTCTCTACTTCGACCATCATCAGTTATTTTACTTCCTAAATAGCAAAACTCCTTTACTAATTTAAGTGTCTCATTTCCTAATCTAATCCCCTCAGCATCACCCGATTTAATTTGACTACATTCCATTATCCTCGTTTTGCTTTTGTTGATGTTCATCTTATATCCTCTTTTCAAGACACTGTCCATTCCGTTCAACTGCTCTTCCAAGTCCTTTGCCGTCTCTGACAGAATTACTATTTCATCGGCGAACCTCAAAGTTTTTACTTCTTCTCCATGAATTTTAATACCTACTCCAAATTTTTCTTTTGTTTCCTTCACTGCTTGCTCAATATACAGATTGAATAACATCGGGAGAGGCTACAACCCTGTCTCACTCCTTTTCCAACCACTGCTTCCCTTTCATGCCCCTCGACTCTAATAATTGCCATCTGGTTTCTGTACAAATTGTAAATATCCTTTCGCTCCCTGTATTTTACCCCTCTGTCGATGGTATCCTTAATATTTTTCGATAGGATCGCATTCCAAATGCCTAATAGAGTCCATGACTCAGCTCCATAGAGTAGGACACCGAACGTGTAACATCGAAGTAGTCGACTGCTCTGAAGGTTCTCAGCAGTCGCCGCGGACTAAATGACTGCAGGGGACTCGATGCATTGGCCATAAGTTTTCTAGTAATTCTGGAGATTTTCCTTTGGACTAAGTATGAAGTCGTTCCTTGTTGCTTAGATCGTGCAGGTTTCAGACCGATTGTGTTAGTATTGCTACACTACTAAATGTGTATCCACCACCATATCAGGGTATATAATGAAACGGCGGCCCTCTTTCGTCATGCCTTACAAGGAGATATCTCCAGCGGTAGGATCGACTTTTTGGAACCATCTATACGGTTATGTAGGTTAAGCACCCAAGTATCGCACACTGCAGCCATTCATCCTGGTGAGTCGACGTTAGCGAGGAAGTGACGAGAAAAGAAATTCGGAATTTTGTGTGAGACTCGATAGTATGAAGAAAGCCGAATGACATAAGTTGGTTATGAGGATAATTGAAAGGATACTAGCTTCACATGCATGAGG
Organism: Schistocerca gregaria; assembly: GCF_023897955.1. Classification (NCBI taxonomy): domain Eukaryota; kingdom Metazoa; phylum Arthropoda; class Insecta; order Orthoptera; family Acrididae; genus Schistocerca; species Schistocerca gregaria. Next base: position 12,541,027 of record NW_026061736.1, read on the forward strand.
TTGTGGGTTCGAATCTCACCAGAGAAATAAATCTATTTTAGGTCTTTATCGAAGTGACATTGATAATCATATTCCTTCAACTGATGTGTGTATATATATATATATATATATATATATATATATATATATATATATATATATATATATATATTAGTTCCACTCCTGGGTCACGTGATTCAATAGTGATATGAACTTCTTCATTTGGTCTGGTTTTTCTTCTTATCATCCCTTCTCCACTGGAAATATTTGTTTGTGAACTTTTAATTATCTTCATGTATCAATTCCGATTTAATGCCTCCTGTTTTTATTACCCTGTATTTTCATCTACGTTATTGTGTACATTATATCGATTTCTCACTTTGCTTGAATTTTATTTTACTTAGAAAACATTCTCTCATTTATGTCCTCATCTACACTATAATTTCCATAGTGCACAAAGATTTTATGTTATGTTTTAAATATTTGTATATCGATTACCATGCAAAAAAAGGCACGTCTCCCAAAGAAAAACGTTTTTCACATTAATGCACAGTCAATATAAATAGATTATTTCGTCTTTTGTTTTTTAATTCATTTATCGGAGTTTTGAAGTACTTCAATAGTCAAACAGATAGGTGTAATAAATTACACATTCACAAAAATTCCGATTGGAAGAAAAATTAAACAAATGGAAAAGTTCATACGGTGACTAAAACGATGTGACAAAAGAATAGAACGAAATAAATTACATTTAAACCAATAAATAGAGTACAAATAAACATCAAAGTCATTTCTATAAAGATTTAAAAAAAATTACTGCACCTGACGAGGCATGGTTAAGCTTCTATCGTAACCATTATGACACGTAACCAGACTGTGGAATACGACTTCCTTCACGCTATGTAGCATCACGCAAAATTTTGAAATCTTTTCCGTCAGTTACTTTCAAACTGAGGGCCACCTGGATGCAGGGATCTTAAGTTGCACTACGGCTTATTTGGATTCAAAAAGTCGATCCCACCGCTGGGGGCTCTCCTTGTTAGTTTTAAGAGTAACAAACGGCTCATTTTGAAATAACAGTAATATCGCAGTCCAGTAGCGCCGGACCCTGCAAACTTGAAAGACAACTCCAGCAAAGGCAAAGAAAATGTTACTGTAGCAAGTAAATTACTGTAGGCAACTGAACAACAACGAAATAATAACAATAATTGGTTCGCAGGAGAGCTTCTGTAAAGTTTGCAAGGTAGGAGACGAGGCACTGGTAAAGCTGTGAGGACAGGGCGTGAGTCGTGCTGGGGTGGCTCAGTTGGTAGAGCACTTGCCAGCGAAAGGCAAGGGTCCCGAGTTCAAGTCTCGGTGCGGCACCCATTTTCAGTCTGCCAGGAAGTTTCAATAATAATAATAATAGATCCAGTCATATTAATATGACCAACTCCTATTTTCGAGGTCAACGTGTAATAACCCATAGACTCCAGGAGATAGCATTAGTAGGTGATGAATGGGGGTGGGGGGAGGAGGCTGGAAACAGTGAAGTCGTTGTCATAATGCGTAAAAGGGGCGATTTATGTGACGTCCAACAGGGCATAATCGTTGGCTTTCTTCCCAAGGGTGGAAGCATTTCCGAAACGGCAAAATCTGTAATCTTTTCACATGCCACTGTATGTAAAGTAAACCGTGAGTGGCAAAATCTCGGTATTCTAATCCGGCTCCAAGGCAAGTGTGTTGGACTACGGGCAGTAGGCGACACAGGTGAACGATAGCTGCAGATGTGTGTGCTGGCGAGAAGACGTGCAACTTTTGTGCAGCTGACAGCCCAGGCGAACCGAGGGCTGCCACCAATGTTTCCTCAACAACTTATGGGCTTCCGCAGTGGGCACCTGGTCCCTGCACCCACGCTGACTGCTCTTCATTGGCGTTGAAAGCTTCCATTTGCACGCCGGTACCACAACTGAAAGTCCACTGAGTGCTACAGGTGGCCTCTCCATATTCATCACATTTTGTGCTCCATCGGACAGATTGAAAGCAAACGCCCTGCAACCCTGAGGGAGTGTTATGGTGTGCGCAATGTTTTCGTGGCACTCCCTGGGTGATCTCGTTGTTCTGAAAGGCACAATGGATCAACCCTAGTACGCACCTATCCTTGGGGACCAAATACACCCCTAGATGCACGTGTAACATAGCTCGCAGTGTATGTGCGTGGTTCTGAAAGCTCTAGGATGAATTTACCGTACTGCCCTCACCACCAAATTTTCCGCCTTTAAACCCAATCGAGAATCTGAAAGGTCACCTCGATCGAGTAGTTTGTGCCACGGATCCTCAATCGATAGAATTCTATCGCAGCATGACAAGTACTGGGGTAGGAATGGCTTCTTATGACTGTCGTTACATCATTGACTCTATTCCTGTACGTCTCGTGCTGCAGAAGGTGTTTATTCGGTATTTTAACACGTGGTCAGATTACTGCGACTGGACAGTGTAATAATAATAATAAATTTCGCTTATTTCAGTGCCCTCGTTTAAGTCTTTCAATTGGACGGCACTTTGAAGACATGCTTATCATTAACGTACTCCAGTTGTCCAACCGGGGAAAGGGAATCGGCAGTTTAACGTGGAATCCGCACCACATGTTGTTTCTACCGACTCCTCATATCATTGAGAGGTGAAGGCTGTATTAAAAGCAGACAGAAAAATTTATTTGTTCATCTGGGATTCGATCCCGAGATTCTCGATTTGCAGGCACGCGCTGTGCCGGTAGACCACCAGGTCCAACAGTTACGAGACGGTAATCGAACTGTATTGGCAGAGTATTTCGTCGTATTTTGCGTCAAGTAAATGTGCTGTGGTGCAAGCCAAAGTACATTCACGCTAAGGGCATCAGTTCCGATCCCAGAAAAATGTGCAGCCAGAGCAGTATTGTAAGTAAAAATCAAACTCTTCCATTTTTCTTACCGAATTGCTATACATCTAGAAAACAAACCAAAATTGTGAAAACATTTCATACAAGATTACTGACAAATTTTTATGAGTAAAAATAAACGGGTATGGTAATATACATGGAGGTGAATGAAAAGTAGTGGCAGTTTGGCTATAATTCATGTCAGTCTTCATTGACTAAAATTCACTTTATCACATTTCCGTCTCGCGTCTCGATCACTTTCCACACCCACATGAAAGATGTCATACACTGTCTGTGCATCCATCTGTGATGATGTCTCGCTAGGACCGCCATATGGTGTCTTATCATTTGCTGTAAGACGTGCCACGAAATACTTCGTTCATTTGGGTGATCAGGCCATAATTGGGGGGACTCTACCGGATGAATACGGTGGATGTCCCAGTATGTCCCGCTGCCACGTATGCGGTGCTCCTGCACAGGGCTCGTCGTTTGGCGTCGTGTAAGTTGGTAGAATGCAGCACTGGAGGGAAAGATTGTTGCGCGCTCCGACCACGTGCCCTTCCAGTCTGCACCCAAGCACGTTTTTTGTGTTTCCCAAACATACTATTAAGGCACTCGAGCTAGCCTCTCCAACTCTGAGAGAGTACACACTGCAACTGACTCAAACACGACTTGTGCTGCTGACTTTACTACTTCAGCCCACCATCTGTCAGCAACAGAAAGTGTGCGTACCGAATGACTCACATCCGTCATATTATGGCGTTGTGCTACCACTTTTTATCCAACACATGCAAAGACGCATGTGTGACTACTTGTTGTCTCCCATCTTGGTAGTGGCCTAATTATTGGGAGATTTTGAAGTGCATTATCTATATGTGGTGTATCAAAAACAATCATCCGACCTGGGCCGTCTATATTTCTGGAACTAAGAAACATATACAATGAATTTTGTCCTTTGATGTACGAAAACTAAAAAAGTTATTTTCATCCTTTTCATTGGTGTTCAATATGCATCGTTGAGATGCACGGAACATGTCAATGCGGTGTTCAAATTGTACCAACACTGCAGCAAGCATGTCTGGAGTTACAGTTTCCACAGGTGCTGTTATGCGATGTCTCAGTTCATTTATTGCTGTTGGTAATGTAGGTACATAAAGAGTCTCTTACAAAACCATACATATATAATCACATATAGTCGGGTGCGGTGACCTTGGAGTCTAGTAGTCTAAGGGTGAGTGATTTAGTCCAGTGTGAACGATCCATCGTTCAGCAATCGTTTGATTTAGAAATTCTCACACTTCCAGATGCCACTGTCGCGGTGCCCCATCGCATTGGAAAATGAAGTCGTTCGAATCAAACTGTGGGAAGAGAAAGTTTTCAGGCATATCGAGATATATGCTTACTGTAACAGTGTTTCCGGCAAAGAAATATGAATCATACACATTTTCCCTCTAAACTGTACAAAATACATTAAATTTAGGAGAGTCTATTTTATGTTGTACACCTTCATGTGGTTGTCCCGTACCTCATATTGTCACATTATGACAGTTCACCTCTCTGTGTAAATGGAGTGTTGCCTCGTCACTAAACACTAACTGTGGGAGAAAACGGCCATCCTCCACCTTGACAAGAGTGAAATTATGGAACTTCACACGATGTATCGCCCTCACGAACAGCTCGCATTAGCTGAATTTAATATTGTTTGATGCATAAACGTCGACGCAGAGACGCCAGACGGACATCGGGGACGTGCTGAGCTCTCGAGCTGCACGGCGAACGGATTTCTGCGGACCCCTCGTGAAACTGTGGCGGATGCGTTTGACGTCTGTGTCAGGCATTCGGGGAATGCCCGGCGATTCGCCTTTCCGCAAACCTTCTCTTTCTCTTAATCGTTGATGCCATCATCTAATGCTCTGTGCTGTAGGAGGATCATCATCGTACCTTGTACGAAAGTCACGTCGAACACTTATTACTGCCCACACTGCGCAAAATGCAGAACACAAAACGCTTCCTGTCGCCGCGACACCATTTTTACTAGGACTGAAATGGTCGGACAGTGCTGCTGCCAAGCGGTAACCATGTAAAGCCGTAGGGTTTGCTCTTTCCAGCAGTACGCTATTCACGCACATATCTCGAATAACATAATAGTTACTTTTTAAAAAAAAATCGGTTGATCCTTTTTGATACACCCTGCATATTTACACCCTAAGCAGTACCACCAATAAATTATCCCAGTGTGAAGGAAATCGTTAGATGTGATGTACGTGTAAAGGCAAACAAATGATAACAATTGCTGTTAAATTGGGTGACTCATTCAGGAGAAAGTCATAACGCGTTGGGCCACCTCTGGCCCTTAAGGAAGCAGCTATTCGACTTGATCTTCATTGATAAAGTTGGTGGATGTCCTCCTGACGGATGTCGTACCATATTCAGTTCAATTGATTTGTTACATCGTCAAAATCTCGACCTGGTTGCAAGGATAATCCCATATAGCTCCAAAATTGGGGAGAGAGGTGGAGATCTTGTTGGCCAGTGTATTGTCACGTACGTACACACAGATGAAACTCTCAACATGTGTGATGCATAAAATATCGTCTACACTGAAAGCGTTCCCAGCAGAGGTTAACCCCTCGTAATGGCAAAAGGTGGTCATACCGCATATTGAAGTCCACTACCAGGTGTCTGGATACTTTTGATCCGATAGTGTATTTCAGAATGTTAGCAGTGGCCAGAATTTGGGACATTCGGCTTTGAGCTTAAAGCTGGTGCGAGGCGGTTCAAGATACCTCTAAAAATAGACACATCTGGCAGCATTAGAGTGAAATGTCCATCAAAGAAGCTGTGTTGCGCTCTCTACCTACAGTTGTTCTCGTGGGCGTCAGAGCCCCCGTACGCAAGAGGCCCCCTGGGTTTTATACTGCGGACACGGTAGTCGCGCCTGATGAGCTCTCAGAAATTATGAAATGTATTCGAAATTTCTATTATGGTGGAACAACAACTGTACAATATACCGGAAACATGCACGATGTTCCGAAATTTCCGTTACAAACTCCTAGTGTAGATGGGGAATCAGTACACAGTACTCGTATTCTGAATTGGAACCCATCTCCTGTAACGCACCGTTTCCTCGCTACAGCCGTCGGAAAACATGTTAGTAACGCGACCACTTGTACAAGTAAGTCATTAGCTGTGACCCAGTACATCGATAGTCCCACAATTCCACTCATTGAAAGGAAACTTGATAAGTTTTTAGAAACACTCTTCTTTACAATACGGCCTTTTGAAACTTAGGTGCGCTGCGTCTCTTTGTAGCACTGCAGTCACCCGTGCTGACGGTGAACGCACCATTATCTCAAAGTCGTTGCGCAGTTGTGGCGAAAAGCGTATGCCGTGAAGTTGGACGCTGCTGAGAACGAGCTTGATAAAGGCGACGAACTTCGCCATACAGTAGGATCATATCGGTGTATTCGGCAAAAGTGCACTCCGCAATATTGCTCTAATACTGACAGACACTTGAGTGACGCACGAGCCTTGTCAGAGTGGCAGGGCTGACGGTGAATGACATCCGACGTAAGCATCTTCCCCCACCCCTTCCGCCATCCCACGATGGCTACCCTGTTGCATACCCACCTAGCAAACATGTATTCAAACGGCTGTAGCACGGAAAGTATACGTTTCCGTACGGGGTTCAAATTAAAAATATTGTTGCTTAGTTCCCTCTAAAAGTGCTAGAATTTCGGAAAACTCTGTATCTGTCCAGTAAACTGTACAGCTGGTGTCGTACCACATTCGAAATATCCGATTATGTTTCAGGATTTGGGTGTTATGGCATTTTGCAGAAACATTACTGAATATTGTTATCATTAAAGTGAACTACCGTTTCTGTCTCCATACCATAAATCATAAGTACCATTTATATCGTTTCAAGCACTATTCAGCTGCTAGGTTTTAGGAAAAAATAATTGTATCATTCTCAAAATATCGGACAGAAGCGATATAGTTCCTACAAAGAACGCTAGCGAAGATGAACAAGTGCTCATGGTTCCTGATGTATGCATGTAACAGCCTATGTGTACTGCACATTGTTTTCTTCTCTCGTTCCGTACCACCACACCTGAAAGTTTCCTGTCCTACATCTTAGCAACAACGATAACGGTACATACTGAGGTAACAGAAAGGTTCTCTGTTATAATTTTCCGGTACAAGGACATAATCTCAAATTTATGCATTTTTCCATCTGCATCATCTTAGAAAGGTTGTAACATCTTCGTGGGATCCATCTATTTTTGTAGGCACCGGTATCTATAACTTTGACGCTCTGTAGCGTCGCTGGCTGACGTTTTCAGAAGTAGATTCCTATGTAAAACTTCATTAGTTACGTCCCCTGAACAGCCCTGAGTAGTGTGAAGCATGATTTGTGAAACACCCTGTATAAAGAATGAATAACATCAGGGAATGGACTAGAATCCTGTCTCACTCACTTGTCACGTATTTCCTTTCTTTCATGTCCTTCAACTCGTACAGCTGCTGTCTCGTTTCTGGTGGAGTTCTAAGTAATGCTTCGCTCGCTATATTTTATTCCTGGTTGCATCTTAAATTCAAACTGTATATTCTGGTCAACATCGTCAAAAGTTTTTTCTGTATCGAAAGATGTTATAAATATGGGTGCTGTACCCTCCAAATTGATTTTCCTCTAAATCAGCTTCTGTAAGGTGCTCCATTCCTCTGCAAATAGTTTGTATCAGTATTTTCAGCTAGGAGTTATCATAGTGGTGGTTTGAAAATATTCGCACTGACCACGAGTTGCCTTATTTGGTATTGGTGCTATTACGCTTCTCGTTTAGTGTGAGGATTTAGCGGGTATTTCAGCCGGCGTACTCGTTCAGGAATGAAGCAGCAAATCCCGGCAGAGTGAGTCGTCGCCAGCTCCGCTAGAGTCCACTGGTAGCGAAGCCCTGCGCTACAGACAACTGACTGTGTGAGGGACCAGTAGCGACACCTAGCAGCGATGTGGTGAAAAGGAAATAGTATTGCTAAAAGTTTATCCACGATTTTTAGCATTTAGAATGGAGTTATGGCACGGAATTTCATAGAAAAAGAAAACAGCTATAGTAGCAGTCTCTCTCTCGCAATGCAACAATAGTACAACAACAATAGACCAACTGAATCTGTAGAGGTAGTAATAAAATTTATTTTCTGACCTGCAAGATACTTTCATATAAAGCTGAGCCTGAGAGGATGTCAGCTAACTACCGTCAGAAATATAATATGAAACATGTAGACCTGTCAGTAAAATCGTCAAGAAATTCGTTTTTTAAATGTTATCTGTTTAATTTAACATTTAGCTCACATAAAACCAGGATAATTATCCTCTTTCATACAAAGAAAGAGAGTACCTCATTAGTGACCTGTGTCATATCATAATCTCATTTTGACTCTTGAATAATTAAAAAAAAATTTGATATAATATTTTGCATTTCTTTTGACATTGAAACAATTTATCCTGTTCCTGCACTGAGAATGTACTAAGTAAATATGTAATATATGTATCAGTATTATAGCCAAATTTATTTATCTAATTACTGATTATTAAATACCAAAACAGCTTCCAATTTCTTGTAGTTATCTTAGCAGCATTTAGAACAAAAACGAAAATAAAACGTATTAGTTTTTTTAGTAAGGATATTATTTCATTGTTGTAATCCTACAAATGTTCATGATACTATGCTGTTTCTTTTGACAGTGAGATATAATATGTAGAAAGTACCTGGAAAATATATGCAGATGTGGTCTGGTGAAGAAAGTGTGCGTATTAAAATTTAAAATAAGTGATTGCAGCAGCATAATGAGGCATATTTTGTAGTGTGGGAGTGAGCTCCACGTGGGATCCGAAGCACGGACCCCACGGGGGTGCCCGGCATGCGCCACATGCCAGGGCAGAGGTGGAGGCTAGTGTTCGGAAATCTGAAAATTCCAGCGCCGGCCGGGGATTGAACCCCGGCCCAGCTGGGGCGAATAGCCCCAGCCGAGGCGCTGGAACGTTCCAGACCCCCTTACCACTAGACCACCGGGGACCCCGGCCGTTTCCTGCTCTGAACTCGGTTTGGTAGTCCTGTCACACTTCCTGTTGTCGGCTGTGTTTACATCGGACGCTGAGTGGCATAGTGTAGCCGGCAACATTAGAACGCTGTGAGGGAGAAGTGTTTACCTCCGACTAGTAGCTGTCCCCCCTACCCAGGTGAAGTAGCTTTACAGTTACCAAAGACATTTGAAATCAGCCTTTGCGACTGTATGCAGTCGACGGTTGTTAATCGTTTGTTTCAACCTGTTCCCAAATGCCTCGAGAAAACCGAAGCAACTTCTTCACTAATCGAGTCGACTGTCATAACAGAGCGACCCGCAGACATTCTGTAATTACAAGTCAACGCCTAGCTTACACCAGATAATTCTGTCTGTTTCATCAGTTGTTTTAACAGTGCACGAAATACCACAGCATATTATTAATCCGTTGCAAATAAATTTCTGTGTGTGCAGTTCAGGTCTGCGCCGTAGATTTTTCGTGAGAACGTCGGGATAAAATCGTAACATGTGTTTCATATTAATATGAAATTTAGTTATCAATATCTTTATCACAGTGTTCACACTCACAATTTTGGACTTTTCAGTGGCTGGGGTACGATATAGCCTTTGAGTACGTTATCGCGCTGCGCAATTTCTTCCTTTTTTTCCGACTCTGAGGGAGCTGTCGCCTTCTCTCAGCGCTGCCCTTTTTAGGCTTTTCTCGCGTTTTCTGTAATTTAGAGCATATTTACAAGTCCTGAGACGAACTCTTCCTGTGTGTCGTAGGTTTAAACTCAATATAGATTTTCGTTTATATTCCGGCAAATACTTTTATTTTCTATTACTCCTAGCGGCGCTCCCTAAGCTGTTCATCGCAATGACACACGAATGAGAATCCTAGCTTACAACTTTACACTAAGATGATTCCTAACAATGACCCGCATATGCCAACACAGGCAATAAGCGACAACCACGTGACTTAACCTTTGTTTGCGCACTGTCGGTCTCGTAATTAATAGTGATTCAAATCTGACGCCATTTTGTCATATAAGGAACTCCGACCAAGGAGAAACTAGACGTTTTCACGTCAGAATACCTTCCAGGAAGTTTTCGACTTTCGTAAAACAGAAACGAGTTTCGACGCTGTGGAATGCTTCGAGAAGTAGTAGGTGACGAATTGTTTCGGGATTTTACTATCCATGCTGCAAACGATCATCGAGCAGAAAGATAATGTTGCTGATAATTGTTAAAAGGCGGGAGCAAGCAGACCGGCGAGGCGAGTTCCCGCCTCTTGCTGAAAGCTTATGGAATTGGCTTACTCAATGCAGGGTAGCAAGGGTATTTGTCTGAGGTTATAGCTTAACGGAACGCTAAATCATTAACGGTTAGTCTGGGAACCGAAGTCTCAGATACAAATAAGAAGTGACACGCTAAATCCAAAGACATAAGGTGGTTTATAAGAAATTTAGTTCACAAAATGCATCCATTCGTAACAGTTTGTTCAATATTGAAAAATGAATGAAGCTGAATTTATGTATTTTTGAAGATTTGTGCGTGCCTTCCGTTTCAAATACAAAAGGAAATAACATGTAAGAAAACTGGGGACACAATAGAAAAAAGTCGCAATTTTATTTCGATTTTTCCTGATTCCATCTGGAATAAAGGCGAGTTAAATAGAATAATTAATTCTAACTTTTTCTTACATCCTTCGAATTGTGCGGACTCGATTGTAACTGGCCCTTGGGCTTCGAATTTTTTAGAGTCTGCAAAGTAAAAATAAATCTCCTCGTGCTACTATCCACTTTTCAGCGGATGCTGATTTGGTTGTCCTTCTTAGTATATCAATATGATTCTAGAGTCCTAATCCACGTACGCAACGCTGTTACGGTATAAACGTACGTTTATTTTTACCAAATTTGCGTAAGAATGCGCTTTTGCTATGCATACCCACTCCTTAAATCCGCCATCAGGCAAAAGAAAGTGAATACATTTCCCTTGTTTTTCACCCTTCATCGATGACAAGTGATAATGACTTGGCAGCAGAGACCTGTTTAGCTTGAGTGAGTGCTTAAACGAAAGGCATGGACGAATAAAAATACAAAACAGATATATACGTAACGTCACGTAACCATGAAGAAAAGCAGACTTGGTTTATTTTACCATATAAGTTAATTCTTTTAGAATCTCATAAGTGGAATTAACAATTTCGGTCGCTTTCTACATCTAGGAACGTTCTTTATAATAGATAAGTCTCTGATATTCACTTACAGCATTGTTGTGTCTTTTCCCCTTGCATTTGTGAATTGTCTTCTCAGACTGCAGATTTCTGAGCAGCACTGGTGCCATTAGCCTAAATTTATGTTGGTCTACAGCGCTGAGGTTGATCCCTCACCTGTGGTCGAGTGAGAGATCATTCCAAAGTGTGGCAGGCAGCGAACGACTTTGCGAGGGGCTGATCGTAGGGCCTCCAGAGGAAGCTTCTTGGAACGCAAATTCTGGGCGTTCACAGAAGGTGAATTTGCTGGTAGTTCGGAACTCCAATAATAGGCGAGTAATTGGGCCCCCTTAATAACATGGCTGCCAAGGAGGGGAAGGACGGCAGTGTGCACAAGGTGAGGGAGTCATTCCTGATTTGTAAAGAGTGTTCCGGATGCCATGAAGAGTACAGGGCGCAGCCAATAGCAGGTGGTGGCCCCAGTCGGTTCCAATGGCGTGTGTCGCTTTGGATTGGAGGAGATTCTCTCTGGTTTTGTTTAGCGGATATGGTTAAGCGAGTTTAAGGCGGAGCTCACAATCTGCACCATCATCGACAGAACTGACTGTGATCCTTCGGTGCAGAGCCGAGTGAAAGGTATGAACCATAGGCTCGGGTGGTTATCTTACTGTGTAGGCCTCAGAGTCCTTGACTTGTGCCATAGGGTAGTGGGTTTCTGGATTCCGCTTAATAGGTCAGGAGTCCACTATACACAGGAAGCGGCTACACGGGTAGCGGGGGCGGATTTGTAGGTTAGAGGGTCTCAGGAAAACATAGAAATGGCGTCTGTCTAAAAGGGGGCAGGTAACACACAGTAAGGTGGTTGTAGAAACGATCGGTGTTGTAAATTATCGTAACTGTGTTGGGAAAGAACCAGAGCTCCAGGCCCTAATAGAAAGCACTGAAGCTCTCAAACAGTTATAGGTACGGAAAGCTGGCTAAAGCCGGAAATAAGTTAAGCCGAAATTTTTTCAAACGACCTAACAACGTTCAGAAGGGATAGATTAAACATAGTTGGTGCTGGAGTATTTATTGCTGTCAGAAGTAGTTTACCTTGTAGTGAAACTGAAGTAGATAGTTCCTGCGAAATAGTTTGGGTAGAGGCTGTACTTGTCAATCGGACTAAACTGGATCGTTTTACCGACCCCCGAGTGAGAGGATATAGTTGCTGAACAGTTCAAAGAAAACGTGAGTCTCATTTCAAAAGGTACCCCACTCACACAATTATAGTCGGTGGTGATTTCAATGTATCCTCGATATGCTGGAAAATTTACACGTTTAAAGCCGGCGGCAGGCTTAAAACGTCACCTGAAATAGTACTGAATGCTTTCTAAAAAAAGTATTTTGAACTATTAGTTCGTGAGCCCACTCGAAGCATAAATGGTTACGAAAGCGTACTTGACGAATACAGGGATTGGCGACCACAAGGCAGTTGCCTGTACACTGAATACTGTAACACCTATAACCATCAAAAAGAAACTTAAAGTACATCTGTTTAAAAAAAGCTGACAATGCTCTTAACGATTTTTAAGGAAACAGCCTCCACTCCTTCCGATCTGATCATGTAAGCGTAGAAAAGATGTGGAATGATTTCAGAGAAATAGTATCGATTGCAATTGAGAGATATATATACCACATAGATTAATAAGTGATGGTACTGATCCCCCATGGACAAAACGGGTGAAATCGCTGTTGCAGAAGTAACGAAAAAGCATGCCAAATCTAAAAGAATCCAAAATCCGGAAGACTGGCAATGTTTTGCAGAAGTTCTAAATATAGCGGTTACTACAGTGCGAGATGCTCTTGATAATTTCCGCAACAAAACTCTGTTTCGAAATCTGGCGAAAAACCCAGAGATTCTGTTCATGCATAGAGTACACCAGTGTCAAGACGCAATCCGTACCTTCACTGCGCGAAAGTAACGGTGGAGTTACTGATGACAGTGCCACTAAAGTAGAGTTAAGAAACGTGGTTTTCCGAAACTCCTTCAGCAAAGAATACGAAGTAAGCCTTCCCGAAGCCCAGTCAACAGAAAGTGCCAAAATGAGAAGCATATGTCCTCGGTGTAGCAAAGCAGCTTAAATCACTTATTAAAGGCAAGGTTTCCGTTCCAGATTGTATACCAGTCAAGTTCCTCTGAGTGTGCTGATACAATAGCTCCATGTTTAGTAATTATATACAACCGCTCACAGAAAGATCCGTACCTAAAGACTGGAAAATTGCTCAGGCCACACCAATTTGTTAAAGTACTGCCTTTTGTGATGTTTAACAATACTGTTGGCAAGCGTACTTGTTATACAAATGGGCACGGCATAGGCTTACGGTCGTAAAATATATTTCAGCGTTAAACTGGAAATAGTTGTTGGAGAGTATCAGAAGTAATAACCTAATGAGATCTTTAATTTCTTGTACATTAGGTTTATGTGTTGGAGAAGATTCTCATCAGTAATTTTAATAGTCTCAAAAATGTGAATGTTAGCAAGTAAATTAACTACGTTAAAGGATACGAAATTACCATCATTAGGAATTGGAAATGTTTTTAATTTTAGCTGTTAGTTAAAGGGAATTTTTGACAGTGTAGTTTTCTTCAAAGACATAATACTCTTTAAATGGTGTATGAGATTTTTTGCCGATTTCATAGAAGCGCCGTCTGTATAGTTAACACTGTGGACAGGAAGCGAAGGCGGTGTGCAGTCGGAGGCGATGCTGGGTTCGTAGCGGTGGGCACCAATTGTCGGCTACGACGGGACTGCCCGGGAGGCACACTCACGTGGCCGCACGTGTCACGGTGGATGCAGCAGAAGGTCCATAGCAGCAGTGACCCTGTCGCGGATGCGTGCACCACCTGTTCTAGTGTCTCGTGTACACGAAGGACCTCTGCGGACCGAGCTGCAACTTTCTTAGCTCGCTGGACTGTGCAGTTACTGATATACAGGGGCTATGCTCTATGCAGCCTGCCTGGCAGAGGTGTGTTGCAGGGTGGCATTAGAGCCTGACGGCTTCCGCGACTGGACAAATGAACTGGCGATAAAAAAAAATCATAGCAACAAACGAACAAAAAATCATGTAGAGTAATGAAATTTCGGGAATACGTCTGTCTATGTAGGATATTTAAGTAATTAACATTGCAGCATCACAGGGCAACGTAAGCGCGAAATAAGCCGTTGCAAAAGTGACATGCTGGTAAGTTAATAACAGATGTAACGATCAGAATGTTGAATGCAAGCATTGAAACGGGCACGCATTGTGTTGTAATGGTGTGCGATGTCAGTTTTGTGTCGCAAATGCCGGTGGTTTGGGGGTCAGTGAAATGCATGCTACTGGGCCCCTTGGCTCGGGGCTGTCCCTGAAGTAATCGATTTTTAATTCGTTATGTCGCCGACTGCTGTTCGAATTGCTACTGCAGAAGAAATGTGATGTGCCAGAGACGTACGCCAGACACGACTGCCTTCCCTCTTGGTAGCGCCACGTGACCGGTCGGAGCTCGAGCTTTTTGCGACCGTACATTCTCGCGGTCACCGCTGCCAGTATACAGTGCTAAATTTCTGCCAAGTCTCCTGCGAAATCGCTGGAGGAACATCCAGCTTCTCGTGTCCCTATTACACGACCTCGTTCAAACTCATTAAGATGATCGTAATGGCGCCTCTGTCTCCTCAAAGGCATTCTTGGCTAAGATCAAACCACCACGTCCAATCTAGAAGGTAACTAACGCTCACAACCGCCACGGCGTGTATTTACAGTAGACCTGATCTGCACCCTCACAGTGCCCCTACTAACACCATTCTTATGCGAATGGCGCGAAATTTAAATCGACACCATTTTTCAATTGTAGAAACACGCCTACCAACTTTCGTTTATCTCTCACAACTGCTTGTGGTGTTGCGATTTTTTCCGTAGCTGTATGTTCAAGAATTCTGCAGCAAATGGATGTCAACGATATTGGACTGTAATTTTGCAGGTCCGTCCTATTACTGTTCTTATACACTACTGGCCATTAAAATTGCTACAGATGATTAACGGGTATTCATTGGACAAATATATTATACTAGAACTGACATGTGATTACATTTTCACGCAATTTGGGTCCATAGATCCAGAGAAATCAGTACCCAGAACAACCACCCCTGGCCGTAATAACGGCCTTGATACGCCTGGGCATTGAGTCAAACAGAGCTTGGATGGCGTGTACAGGTACAGCTGCCCATGCAGCTTCAACACGATACCACAGTTCATCAACAGTAGTGACTGGAGTATTGTGACGAGCCCGTTGCTCGGCTACCATTGACCAGGCCTTTTCAGTTGGTGAGAGATCTGGAGAATGTGCTGGCCAGGGCATCAGTCGAAAATTTTCTGTATCCAGAAAGGCCAGTACAGGACCTGTAACATGTGGTAACTATTTGCCTGAAATTCTTTACATTGTATGCTATAGCATACAACTGTAGCTATTGTTATTTTCCTGGTTACCTTACTCGCTCACCTACTCGGTTTAAACTGCCGAGAGAAATATCGCAATCACTATTATTGTAGTAATTCCTAACTTGTTGGCATTCTTCGTTAATTTTATAGCGAACTGCTTTTCGTCCCCTGACACATCGTATCTATTCTCGACGGCACCCCTTCACAACGAATACTCTCCGCTCCTCTCTACTCCGTACTGTAACTGGGTTTTCTCTGTTTGTGATGGTCATCTGTCAGGATGAGCACTACTGCAAAGGGCATTTGATTCTAAAGCATTATGTCAGGGTGAAAAACACTAAATAAATTACTTTTTCTCTCTTAACAACATTTTTGCAGGGTGGGTTCATCCTTGCCTCAGGTATGAGGTAGAATGAAACAGCAGTTTTACATAAGATAACTTTTATTGAAAGTTTTGTACAAGGGTTTCTGGCTGGGATACTGGCAACTGTGTCGTTTGCGAAGCCTTCTGCTTGCGTGAGCGGCGGCGTCTGATTACGCACGGCGGTGTGTATCTCGTGTCGCCGTTTCGCCCAGTTGACTGGAGACGCGCATCGCGAGGTGGTCCGTTTAATTATTGAGGAAGAAGTCGTGAATCGGACGGTGACGACTCGGATGTGCGCTGTCTCCTTCCCGTCCTCACGAGTCACTCGGGTACATAAAAATCTGGCCTCAAATACCATCTGTCTTCTGGCGCCGAGGCTGCTGCTTGCTATTCCATTACAGCGGCGGACTCGGTGCTTCTGTGTACGATGTAGTATCTTCCTGCATGACGGTCTTGAGCACCGACTGTACCGGAACTGAACTGAAAGCTACTCCTGTCGGGCCCACTGCGTCTCGCGTACTTATTCACTTCACTTCACTGGAGGTGAACAACATCGCTGTCGTTGCCTCTTTTGTCACGTCGAAAAGCTTCGCGAAGAATCTTCTTAACGTCGGTCATTGGCTCTCGGAATGTAGGCGAGAGCCTTTGATCACGTGTGACAATTGAGGAACACGTGAGCCGGACGGGCGATGCCCTGACGGCTGAATCGACAGCTTCTGCTTACGTGGGGGAGGACGATAGCTTCTCCTGAATGTGCTCACTTCGCGGTCATTGCCTCCTCTGCTCTGCCCGTTGTTTGCCAGAGTGTAACTCTTCTAAGCTAAACGAAGTTTCTCATTAATTTTAAATTTCTACTTCACTTCACCTTGATTTCACTAATTTATTTCCCTATCTTAAGTACCACTCAACAGTATTTACGCCGATCTCCGTGCACTGTTTTAGGAAAGTGTAATGCCGTCACTACACGGACGGTGTTGTGAACGTCAGTCTTGAGCGTGCCAAGTTGAAAGTGCTGCCGAACGCTCTGACTTGTGCATACAGCATGTGCGTGTCAACGTGGTACACGCGACCGCAGCGGCAGCATCTGGGTCACACATCACCCGGTTGTCCGCCCCGGTAGCTGAGTGGTCAGCGTGACAGACGGGTTCGATTCCTGGCTGGGTTGGAGATTTTCTCTGCTCAGGGACTGGGTGTCGTGTTGTCCTAATCGTCATCATTTCATCTCCAACTACGCGCATGTCACCGAAGTGGCGTCAAGTCGAAAGACCTGCACCAGGCGAGCGGTCGGGAGGCCCTCGTCACACGTTTCTCTCTATCACCCACTTTACAAAATGCATGGGCGTAAAATTCTTAAGCTAGCGCTATTAAAACGCGCCTTTCCTCTCTTGTCCACGTGAGAGTCACGTTGTTCTGCGTGTAGTGTCCACGGACATGTTATAAGGCAGAAAGAGAAGCTCCGTAACAAATAGCGCGATTCAAAGTCTTACTTTATATTTGTTCCTATTCAGCAGCAGAATCTTCACAACATGTGAAATAAAAAAGAATTGTTTTACACTTTCTTGTTATATCTTACTGCATGTAGTGCAATCTGTCTTGTAGATTAAACCATTCGAACAAACTCCATCCTCAGATGGAACGTACATATGTAACATCGAATATTAGAGAATATACTTTCTTTTCGGTGCAATAAAAGTATCAGATCCTAACAGAAAAAGCGAAGACTAGTAATAAAAATATTCGGATCCACTGAGGCGCAAACAAGAATCACATTACCAGCTACCTCATCATTTCGCTCTACCGACTGTGACTGTCGAATGGTCATACATTGAATCTGACCTACTGAAAGTTTTAATGGTAGATACGTTATTAACTGACACTGAAATATGACAGATTGTATCAACGACAATGCGTTTCTTATGGATCCTCACTGTGCCCGTTTACAGTCTGTCCCCACTCTGGCTACCCAGCCACGTCACCGGGCGCCTCCACAGGCTGTCTCACGACGCAGTACCGCCCTGCCGCGGCGCGCGCTTTAAATCGGCAGCGACGCCGTCTGCATACACGGCCCGGCAGCGTTAATTTTTAGACGAGTGTTTTAGTACCGTAAAGAATACAAAAGACGATAGCTTCTTCCGAAACATAACGCTATAGAGTAAATAATATTAACATATGAACGTAAGTCGGGATTTTACTACAAACATGGAACCGAATGCCTGTTCATGTGAATGTACGTTCCTCTACTTCTACCCCATAAAGCGCAATGAAACTGTAGAATTTAAGAATTATTCTCACTTTGTGTTTCTACTAAAGGATAGAAGTTTTCTTTGAAGGATTGCGTTGAAACTTAACAGGTCTTGCAACACGATGAGTGTTTAAAAAGTAACAAGAAATTTACAATTTCTTGTGTTGTACTAGTCCGATTTGCACTACATTTTTTGTCACTGCCTTCGTAAACGTACGTGAAAAGTATGTGGACAATGTTATATCCATTGGCTATTTGCTCTATTGTCAGCTGTCAAAAAGGATACATGTGTTTTGGTAGCATCAACGATTATTTGTTTTGTGTAAAAACAGATTAGAGAATCTTTCTTACATAAAGAGTATGGAATTTTAGAAAAGTTAAATATTCCTTTTGGCGAGCCTGTTACGAGTAAAACTGGAGTTTTTTGTTTCACGACAATTTGTAGTTTCCGTAATGTCGGCACTATTTTTAGATTGATGTAAAAGCCCTCCATCGTTTGTGGAAGGATCGATTTTATGAAATTGTCTACGACGACGGGTTTCCTCCCAAAATTACTAGTTTTCCTTCGTGGCGATCCCTGTAAACCACGCGGTTTATTTTTGCTTTCCTTCCTTAGGCGTGACAGACGTTTGCATAAATTGGAGCCCTTTGCTTGGAACGGGTAACAGTTCTTTTCGTGTCACCTCCTTAACACACGCTCGTTACATCTACATCTACATCCATTCTCTGCAAGCTACCTGACGGTGTGTGGCGGAGGGTACCTTGAGTATCTCTATCAGTTGTCCCTTCTATTCCAGTCTCGTATTGTTCGTGGAAAGAAGGATTGTCGGTATGCCTCTGTGTGACCTCTAATCTCTCTGATTTTATCCTCATGTCTCTTCGCGAGACCTACGTAGGAGGGAGCAATATACTGCTTGACTCCTCGGTGAAGGTATGTTCTAGAAACTTCAACAGAAGCCCATACAGAGCTACTGAGCGTCTCCGTGCAGAGTCTTCGAGTTTATCTGTCATCTCTGTAACGCTTTCGCGATTACTAAATCGTCCTGTAACGAAGCGCGCGGCTCTCCGTTGGATCTTCTCTATCTCTTCTATCAACCCTATCTGGTGCGGATCCCACACTGCTGAGCAGTATTGAAGCAGTGGGCGAACAAGGGTACTGTAACCTACTTCCTTTGTTGTCGGATTGCATTTCCTTAGGATTCTTCCAATGAATTTCAGTCTGGCATATGCTTTACCGACGATCAACTTCATATGATCATTCCATTTTAAATCACTCCTAATGCGTTCTCCCAGTTGCTGACCTGCTATATTGTAGCTAAATGATAAGGGATTTATCTTTCTATGTATTCGCAGCACATTACACTTGTCCACATTGAGATTCAATTGCCATTCCCTGCAACATGCGTCAATTCGTTGCAGATCCTTCTTCATTTCGGTACAATTTTCCATTGTTACAACCTCTGGATATACTACAGCGTCATCCGCAAAAAGCCTCAGTGATCTTCCGATGATATCCTCAAGGTCATTTATGTATATTGTGAATAGCAACGGTCCTATGACACTCCCCTGCGGCACACCTGAAATCACTCTTACTTCGGAAGACTTCTCTCCATTGAGAACGACATGCTGCGTTCTGTCATGTAGGAACTCTTCAATCCAATCACACAATTGGTCTGATAGTCCGTATGCTCTTACTTTGTTCATTAAACGATTGTGGGGAACTGTATCAAAAGCCTTGCGGAAGTCAAGAAACACGGCATCTACCTGTGAACCCGTGTCTATGCCCTTCTGAGTCTCATGGACGAATAGCGAGAGCTGGGTATCACACGACCGTCTTTTCCGAAACCCGTGCTGATTCCTACAGAGTAGATTTCTAGTCTCCAGAAAAGTCATTATACTCGAACATAATACGTGTTCCAAAATTCTACAACTGATTGACGTTAGAGATATAGGTCTATAGTTCTGCACATTTGTTTGAAGTCCCTTCTTGAAAACGTGGATGACCTGTGCCCTTTTCCAATCTTTCGGAACGCTACACCGCTGCAAGAAGGGGGGCAAGTTCCTTCGCGTACTCTGTGTAAAATCGAACTGGTATCCCATAAGGTCCAGCGGCCTTTCCTCTTTTGAGCGATTTTAATTGTTTCTCTATCCCTCTGCCATCTCTTTCGACATCTACTATTTTGTCATATGTGCGACAGTGTAGAGAAGGAACTACAGTGCAGTCTTCCTCTGTGAATTAGCCATTTAGTAGTTCGGCCTTCAGTCTGTTTCAGTACCATTTTGGTCACAGAGTGTCTGAACATTTCGTTTTGCTCCACCTACTGCTTTGACATAAGACCAAAATTTCTTAGGGTTTTCTGCCAATCAGTACATAGAGCTTTACTTTCGAATTCATTGAATGCCTCTCGCATAGCCCTCCTCACATTACATTTCGCTTCGCGTAATTTTTGTTTGTCTGCAAGGCTTTGGCTATGTTCATGTTTGCTGTGAAGTTCCCTTTGCTTCCGCAGCAGTTTTCAAACTCGGTTGTTGTACCACGGTGGCTCTTTTCCATTTCTTACGATCTTGCTTGGCACGTACTCATCTAACGCATATTGTACGATGGTTCTGAACTTTGTCCACTGATCCTCAACACTATCTGTACTTGAGACAAAACTTTTATGTTGAGCCGTCAGGTACTCTGTAATCTGCTTTTTGTCACTTTTGCTAAACAGAAAAATCTTCCTACCTTCTTTAATATTTCTACTTATGGCTGAAATCAGTGATGCAGTAACCGCTTTATGATCGCTGATTCCGTGTTCTGCGTTAACTGTTTCGGGTCTGTTTGTCGCCAGAATGTCCAATATGTTATCGCCACGAGTCGGTTCTCTGTTTAACTGCTCAAGGTAGTTTTTCAGATAAAGCACTTTAAAAAAATTTCACTGGATTCTTTGTCAAAAAGTCAGTATAAATTGGAAAAAGTGATAAACCATGGAATAATGTAGATAGAGAGTTAAAAATTGAGACACATGCTTGGAATGACATGGGGATTTATTAGAAAAAACAAATTCACAAAATGTCTGACAGATCTCTTATGCGCGTCGTTTGGTGATGATCGTGTGCTGAGCCGCCACTTTCGTCACACTTGGCCTCCTAGGTCCCCAGACCTCAGTCCGTGCTATTGTTGGCTTTGGGGTTACCTGAAGTCGCAAGTGTATCGTGATCGAGCGACATCTCTAGGGATGCTGAAAGACAACATCCAACGCCAATGCCTCACCACATACTCCGGACATGCTTTACAGTGCTTTTCACAACATTATTCCTCGATTACAATTACTGTTGAGGAATGATGGTGGACATATTGAGCATTTCCTGTAAAGAACATCATTTTTGCTTTGTCATGCTATTCTGATCTGATGAAGCGCCACCTGTCGGACATTTTTTGAGCTTTTGTATTTTTTTTTTTTTTTTTGTTCTAATCAAATCCCATGTCATTCCAAGCATGTGTGTCAATTTGTACCTCCCTATCTACATTATTCCGTGATTTATTCAGTTTTCAAATTTATACTGACTTCTTGGTCACCTGGTGTATCTGGCAAATTAAAATCTCCACCCAGAACTAGAACATGATGGGGAAATGTACTCCGCAAATAGCTCCTCTTCGTCTTCTGCAATTTTCTTGCAATGCAACGCTGTTATCCAGCACTTCCAGATACCGAAGTATGTCAGTGACTGATGCTGGCAACAAGGATCTCACGAACAGAAACGACGTATTGTACACCACTGCACGCCGATCTACGCCGCTAGACAGGTAACAGGCAACTGATTTTGGGTGCCCCTGGTGAGACAAGCCTCTACATCCTTACATTTGTCCTCTATCCATCCCTGCTTAGCCATTTTGCACTTCCTGTCGATTTCATTTTTGAGACGTTTGTATTCCTTTTTGCCTGCTTCACTTACTGTATTTTCATATTTTCTCCTTTCATCAGTTAGATTCAATATCTCTTCTGTTACCCAAGGATTTCTAGCAGCCCTCATCTTTTTACCTACTTGATCCTCTGCTGCCTTCACTATTTCATCTCTGAAAGCTACCCATTCTTCTTCTACTGTATTTCTTTCCCCCATTACTATCAATTGTTCCTTTATGCTCTCACTGAAACTCTGTACAACCTCTTGTTCTTTCTCTTTATCGAGGTCCCATCTCCTTAAATTCCCACCTGTTTGCAGTTTTAATCTACAGGACATAACCAATAGATTGTGGTCAGAGTCCACATTTGCCCCTGGAAATGTCTTACAATTTAAAACCTGGTTCCTTAATCTCTGCCTTATCATTATATAATCTATCTGATACTAAAAGGTATCTCCAGGGTTCTTCCATGTATACAACCTCCTTTCATGATTCTGAAACCAAGTGTTAGCTACGATTAAGTTGTGCTGTGTGCAAAATTCTACCAGGCAGCTTCCTCTTTCATTTCTTAACCCCAATCCATATTCACCTACTACGTTTCCTTCTCTTCCTTTTCCCACTATCGTGTTCCAGTCACGGCGTAGCGTGCCATCATCATCAGATTACTCCTGTTGACTGACGTCCAATGCCGGCGGGCGGTGTGGTATATATACCTGTCGCCTCTCCCCTCCGTATGGACTCCGCGTATGGACCGAGGGATGTGCAGGCCGCGGTGGTCTTTCAAATTTCAACGCTTTTTTCATCAAAAGTGCAACAATGCTATTTGCTATTAAAGGTTTGAAAGCTACTGGAGTATGGCCCACGGACCAGTCCGTATTCACCGATGCAGATTTCCTCCCGGAAGACAAAACTGACATCGGACTTGAGAGGCCGTCAGATAAAGAGGTTATTGTATCTGGAGCTGAACAGGTAAAAAGACGACGCCAACAGGTTGGGTGATCAAGCTGGCAGGTTTCAGCGAATTGTAACTATGAACTGCCGCCCAAGAATGACGAAGTTATTGAGGCTAATTGTTCTAGTCCTGCAACTGCTAGATCGTACATTTATGGGTGCACTTAAGACTCACTACAGCGAGAATATTTGGCAGTGGATGCTCCATGAAAGCAAACTTGTTGGATCCTATGATATAGTGTGTTTCTTTGGCAAGGGAAGGAAATACAGTAGAAGGATGAAGTAGTGAAGGCAGCAGAGGATCAAATAGGTAAAAAGACGAGGGCTATTAGAAATCCTTGGATAACAGAAGAGATATTGAATTTAATTGATGAAGGGAGAAAATATAAAAATGCAATAAATGAAGCAGCCAACAAGGTACACAGACGTCTCAAAAATGAGATCGACAGGAAGCGCAAAATGGCTAAGCAGACATGGATGGCTAGAGGACAAATGTAAGGATGTAGAAGCTTATCTCACTAGGGGGTCTTTGGCAAAGTTCTTTTCCTCTCTTTTCTTTAATAATGACTTCTAACTCTTTTTTGTACAGCAAATCAGTTGAAACAATGGTCTTTCCCCTCATCCATTCTCGGGAATACGAACATCAGGGCAACGTAAGAACCTCCTGCACTCAGCAAACAGACGACCATTACTAGAGACCCACACTCAGCAGCAGTCAGAGAACAAATTTGGCGTTTACCTCTGCTTGCAGTATCAGTCTGAACTACACTAAGGCCTGTTTCCTCAACGTTCCATACACGATCTTCTGGATACTTATGTTTCCAGAATTCAGCTTATAGCAAGTCGTAGAATGAGTTAACTCTCTCATGCGAAAAGCGTTTTGCTCGAGCATATGATGTTCCAGTTGGCTTTCTAATCGAAAGCTTATCTTGATGACGTCGAAGAAAATGGCCAAGACAAGCCCTTCCATTCACAACTGCAAGTTGGTAGGCCATTTTTCTAACATCCATACTAGTAAAAGCATAGAATTTGGCCTCCATATAGTGTATGTAAACCACTAGTTCTCTTTCTAGGGCAGCTGGTTTTCTTCCAAACTTTTTAGTTTCAACATCTGTCAGGTATTAGCCTCATACACATACTGGCACAGAGTTGTTTTTGGGACAGTGCAATGTTTGCTTTTTTAACTCCCATGATTTTTACTACAACAGCAGACACTGCCTCTCGCATTTTGTTTTTATCCCACACCTGCCTTTTACGGGTTCATTTAGGTGCCAGATTAGTCCTAGGCATCTGAAAACAGAAATAAAAACATTTTACGGTCTGCTTATAATATGGACCCTGAGGTCCACATTACACTTACACCTTGTAAACTAGTGTAGACAGCTTATAAATGCAATAATACCATACTTTTAATCTATTTGAAACTGTTGCCAATACTTAGATGCAACCTACTAAGTATTAACCAATAATGGTATGTTAATACACTACTAGAGTTCAGCTAAATATTATTAAGATATTAAGGGGGGGGGGGGTGCATATTACCACCACTTACTCTACATGGTAATGCAAAGCAGGTGAAACATTTGGATAAAGGTGTACTTGCATTCACGTTGCTTGTAACAGCAAATCTGTTTGACAGGCTCATTGTCATTGTAAAAGCAAAACTAACAAGTAAAATGAAAACATCCACCATAAGCACGAATCCAGTATTTTGATGAATAAGGACTCAACTAGAAAGGTAGGCTGAGGTTGGAAAGTACCAGCCACAAAATCACTTGAAGTTTACCTTGTGGAAGAAAATATTATCCACTGTAACTCCAAATTAGTGTGCACTGACTGTAAAGTAAGAATTAATAGATATTACTATGCATGTATTGGTTATAGCATTAAGTTAAATACGTGCAAGCATATACATAATGTTTATGAAGTAGAGAGTATAGAAGAAAAACCGTTTGAAATTTCTGAATTACCAGATGTACTACTTATGAATGTTGGAGAGGAAAATTCTGAAGCCAGTTTGTTCCTGTGACACAGAGGTACTGGCAGAAATTGTTTCTGGTATTTCAGTTACTGAAGTTTAGCTGACCAACAAAATGGTAACTTCACTGAAGGCTAGTGTAGGTGCTGTTCATGCCAGTAGTGGCGTCTCTTTCAATAGCCCACAAAGGAGTCACAAGAGAAAACTTGCAGTACAGAGGAGACTGTTTTGAGCAAAGAAAACAAATTCCTCAAGCTGCATACTCATGGCAGTTCCTGATACAGAAGAAACTGTGAACACTTCTGGATGAAGGTTTACACCACATTAGCTAGTGTGTTGATCTCACATTCAGGAACATGATGGCTTTATTCCGTGTCCTGCCATCCAGTTTTAGGTTTTCCATTATTTCCCTAGATCAATCAAGGCAAATTCTGGGATGGTTCCTTTGAAAGGCCAAGGCCAATTTTCTCCCCCATCCTTGAAACAGTCAGAGCTTATGCTCTGTCTCTGACGGCCTCACTGTTGACAGAATGTCAGATGTCGATATTCCTTCCTTCTTCACTGGCCTCTGGTGCGGCAGTTCTGCTGACACATGGGACCACCAGAAACTGCTGCGGCTTGTGCCAGCAGCCTAGAATGCTGGCATCACTGGGTCAGCCCCCTCCCAAGCCGTGCTGGGCAGTGATGACTGTGACTGAGGCTCAGCGCACTGCTGGTGATGGCCACACATTTGACAACTGTCCCAACGTGACAACAGAGTGAGTTGCAATCGTCAACTTGTAATATATATTTATTTTTGATCTAGCTAGATGGGTAACACTAGTGCAACTGTTAAACAGATTAAATATTTTCATATTCTAGCAAGGAATACACTAACATCTGATTGTTCACAATCAATTTTCCTGATAATGTAACTCATTTACCAAAAAAAAAATTTGGTGAA
This sequence comes from Schistocerca gregaria, assembly GCF_023897955.1. NCBI lineage: Eukaryota > Metazoa > Arthropoda > Insecta > Orthoptera > Acrididae > Schistocerca > Schistocerca gregaria. The sequence goes on from NW_026061736.1 coordinate 12,566,996, forward strand.
TAAATAATAATTTCAGTATCAGTACAAACACATGCAGTTGGAATTAGGAATGAGTAATTATGAATTAGCAATATAACCCAACTGAAAGCCTTTCAGGTTCCAATTTGCAGTATAATTTTACTTTTTTTAAAAAAAATCCCCTTTTTGAAAAGTTATCTGTAACCAAATAACTCATATTCCAGAATTTTCTGTTTTTAGCGGGCCATTATTTCCTAAATTTAAGCATATAATTTTGTAGTTCTAATTTACCAGGGCACAAAAGTGGCTGTTTTTATTTGGAAACAAGTAATAAACTTGTCATTAATGCTAGTAACACCCTGACACAGATGCTAAGAGAGCAGATACCAAGTCTCACTGCTTGCCTGCTGGCTGCAGATGTTGATTGATTGTCTGAATGAGGAGAGGAACGAAACAGTGACATCATTTGTCCCAAGATCCAAAGTGGCAGAGACTGTGGGAGCAGCAAACCAACAGCACAATCTATTTGATGGCGAAGCAAAACAGGCAAATGGAGATGGAACACTGGGGTGGCAGGAAGATTAAAGAACTGGAGGGAGGAAGGGGGAGATCATAAGACACCCCAATGGTGCTATGTGTGACATGGTGCTGGAATCACTGCTAACCCACCCCAGTTCCCACTTCATACCATGATTGCGACACAATGGGGGATGACACAAGAAGAGGGGGTGGTGATGAAACAGCACAAAATGGAGAGGAAAACCTGACCAGCATGAAAGCAATGATGAAAGCCTTCAATTGTGGAAGACAATTCAGGTACTTAAATCCATGGAACAAACCACTTTTATGATGAAAACCACGGACAGATGTAACTATGTAAGGTTGTATGCTACCATCTGTGATAATGGAGAATGGAAGAGTGTGTTTAGTGCAAAAGGCCAAATGGTAGGGGAGTCTCATAAAATGTGGGGGTTACAGATCATTATGGAGTAAGAGGCTTAGATTCAACCTTGTATGACCAATACGAAGTTCGCAGAGGATGGTAGATCCCCAGTGGGCCATGTGGCAAGAGTCCCCTTATCGCAATAAGTTTATTAGGCAGGGGGTTGGCCTCCAAGAGTCAGCTCAAGGCTGAGCAAAAAGGAATTGGACAATTGGACATGAGGCTGCAAACCCAGCACCAGAGAGGTCACACAAAAGGGGCACACCCTCCAGCCACAGGATCAGCAGTTCATTACCTGGGATACCCACATGAGTGGGAACCCAAAGAAAGTCAACTGAACAACCAGCATGGTCAAGATTGGTAAGGTGGTCTTAGATGTCATAGACCAAGAAGAGGGAGGGAAAACCACTGCCTGATAGCCTCAAGGGCAGTTATCGAGTCTGCACATAATGTGGGTGGGAGAGGACTGTTAAACATACTAAAGAACCTGGTAAATGGCCATTAGCTATGCAGTACACATGCTACATGGGGCAGGTAAGAGATGGTGTTACTTGCCAGCAGAAGGCACATTCCTTCTAATTAGCAGATTTAGAGCCTAGAGCCATTCCATTAAAACACAACAGCAGCCTGAAACTCCCATAAGAGCTGGCAGAACAAACAATGAAACACAGACCCCTCTGAATCTGGGATCAAGGAACTAACCAAGGAGGAGGAGGTTTTTGGAGGGAATGGGGAACAGGACAAAGAGGGAAGATAAAAATCATGGCAAAGGACTGCAAGCTGGAGCCCAACTGTTGAACTCACCTGAAGAGCGAGCAATTTCCTGCTGCTAAAGTATAAAATATGTGTGGGGAAAGAGAAGATGGTGATGGCATAGGAAACAAGAAGCTTAGACTGTTGAACCAGAAGGGCAGTGAGTGGGGGACAATCCCAGCTTCAACCAGGAAACAATACGGTTAGTGCAAAAGGTACTGATGATCAGACAGATACCACAATGGTGGACCTGCTCCAAGAGGATCAGTATGGAAGGAGCAACTGAGCCCTAAATTTGGCTACCATGCCACCGCCCCCCCCTCCCCACACACACACACACACACACACACACACACACACACACACACACACACACACAAGTAAATGTCATAAGACGACCCAAGAAATGGAAGTGGTGGACCACAATCAGAAATTGGGTCTCGAGATAGAGCTCCAGTAGGTATCGTACACAATATGGTGACAGAAATGCACCACCCACAATTTAAGAGGAGAAAACTGAAAACTGTGTGAGAAGGTCCATGCAGAAGCATACCACATGGCACCCTGGAACTGTCACTTCACAAAAGCCACCAAGTGTTAAATAACTCAGACACAGAAGTCATCCACATGCAGAGCAGGGGTGACCAACAACAGTTTGACGGAGGTCACAAGTCCTTTAATAGTGATGAGGAAAAGGATACTTAACACTGAACCCTATGGAATGCCATCCTCCTCAGCAATGGAGTGTCCTCATCCCAGGACTTATGTCCCTTCTTCTCTTTCATAAGTAGAGGAGGACACACGCTAGATGCCAGAGAGGTAAGGGGGGAGAGAGGGTTCTGCTAGTTCTATAAAGAGAGACCAGGCAACCTTGGGGGATGCTAGAGCTGACGGTTCCATGGCCAATGTGTACCAGCAGACTCTTTGACTGAGAGGAGGCCCTAATGGCAGCAGACACCAGAGAAGAGGCACTTCTCTGGTGGATGAAAGGAGCAACAGTTGGAGGGGAGGAGGATGTAAGTTCAGGGGAGAGGGAGAGAAGAGTGAGGCATCACTGGGATAAGGTGGGGGAAAGGATGTAACAGAGTCAATAGTAGATTTTTGTAGACACAAGGCGAAGCTGATCGTAAACCCCAATATATTCTTTCCTTCTTACAAACCAGCGACAGTTGTGACAATGAATACATGTGGTCAGTAGAACAAAGGCACACCTGGGCATCCTCATTCATTGCATACAGGATTAATACATGTGTACAAATCATAAACACCAAAAACATTTTAGCAGTGGCAGGACATACATCACAGTGCACAGTGATAAGCCATAACCTTGACCTTGTCTTGGGGGTATCCCCTTCAAAGACCAGAATAAAGTGGTCATTATCAGTGTGGTTGTCCTTAGTGCCTTTCTGAATGCCTTGCCACTCCAGACTGGCCCATGCTTCACCAGTTTGGAAGATGAGGTCTCTATGAAAAAGACACCCTGAAGCATATTCAAAGGCTACTGAGGAGTAATGGTTTGCCAAACTTGTCTTTGATAGTTTCTACCAAAATAATGGGTTCATGGTGGGAAGGTGTCCTTGTCAGTCTTGATGCAGACCAGGTAATGGGGAAAAGATTTGACCCCAAGCAAGCGAGTCTGACCCTCCTCCCATGAGGGGATAGTTGTAAGTTGAAAAGTCTTTCCTGACTAAAGGTCCGCCAAAGACGGCCGGTTTTTTAAGTCTGATACGTTTGATACACAAAGTGTAGACCCTAATAACACCAAAACCAATCAGGGGCTCTCCCCTTGTGCACTACTCAGCCACACCAAGGGCCAATGCCATAGGGGCTGCTGCTGGGAGTTCCAATGCTCCAGAATGACAAGCCACTACTCATAGGCATACACAGGGAGGTAGCAGCTCGTGTATCAGAACTGTCATCCCTGTTTTCAGAGGACTCCATCAAAAGAGTACATAACACCCCAAGCACACGAAATGACTACTGTGCTAGTGGTACAGCACAAAAAGGACAATGGCTTCAGGTAAAAAATGGAAGAGGTGGTAAGCCCACATGCCAAAGACTTCATGTATGGTGTTGTTCCACAGCTGGCTCACACCATGGAGACAAAATTTAGAGTAGTTCAATCCCCAAAGAGGGACCAAAAATTCCAAAAAGGGAATTGTAAAGCAAGAGGAATGATAGTGTAAGGGATAGCAACAAAAAAAAGATAGCCAGGCCAATGTAAGCAAGGGAAAGGATTGAGGACAGGGATGGATGAGCACGGGAAAGTTAATGCAGTTTTGAAAAGTAGAAAGGATCCAATTACTAGCAGACTCATGTGCACAAAATAATTGTTACCCCCCTTCCACTGGGGAATGGGGATGGAGCAGATATAGAAACATGATTCTGTGATGTTAAAGATAAACGAATCTTCATATGTGAGTATTACTGGATTTGCTCCAAGTACCCACTGGCCAACATGCAAACATGTAGTACTGAGGTCAGACTGGCCATTGTGACAGCTCTATTTCTCATGCAGTGAAGTAGACAACACTACCCAGTGCTGTTGGCACTGTTGCAGTCGCATGTTGTATTGCCATGCTAGGTGACACGACAACTCACCATAGTGCACACAACTACACACTGCTTACTCTAGAGCCCTGCAAATTAATATTAAACCGACTGAGCATATACAAATTAAGAGATGACTCACAATTCAATAATGTGCATATCAGAGAATCAGTTTCATACCTAGCGTGAAATGAAATGACAGTATGGCATTTCTGGCCGGGAGATCGTATGCAGGAGAAATCGGCTGCCTACTGCAAGTCTACATCAGTTGATACTGCTTATTTTTGCATCTAAAGAAATGGTAAAATGGTGATAAGCACAACACTACACCCAACCTCTGAGAGGATAAATTCTCAAATTGGCCAGTAATTGCACCTGGAGCCCCTGCACAGCTGTTGGTCTCTCTATCCGACAGCCACAGTGATGGACAGAGCTGGCGTCCAGCACACTCATTTACTGACAGTCCTGTAAGGCATTGTGTATCGGAAGAGGAAAGCAACATTGGGCATATGAATATAGGGATGACTCACAAGGCATTTCAGTATTGTGCTTACACACAATCAGTTGCATATATGGTGTGCTGTTTGGATGCTCTTGCTGCCATGGTATGCCAAAAGCTTATCCCTCACACCCAGTGACAGGTCCTATAAGTAAACACTAAATCAGAATGCAGGCATTGTGTACTGAAACAGGAAAGTAACATTGAGCATATTTGAATTTATAGACGTCTCACAAGACATTTCAGTATAGTGCATATTACATAATTAATCTCATACCTGGTGTGCTGTGTGGAATCTCCAGCTACCTTTTTTAAGCCAAAAGCTTACCCTTCACGCCCAGTAAGTAAACAAACATTAAAACAGACAGGAAGACAAGATGTCCAGCGAGTGAGATCACAGGTGTTTTCTTCGTCCACTAAAAGAACTTATTTGAGAGGAAATAGTGTCAAATTTAAATTTCCTTTGTTTTATATATTTGCTGTAGTGTCCATTCTTGTCACAAAACTGAATATTTGCGTCCCCATAGAGATGATTCTTGAAAAAAAAAAAAAAAAAAAAAAAAAACTTTGTGTAATCTGAAGTCACGATAATTGTGACATAATGCGAAATTTTCCATTCCAAAACACAAAAAATTCTATTCAAATTTTCCTGATAGTGGAAAATTCGTTTAAGAAAGGCAGCTACTAGTTTCATCAGTGCCTATTGTTACTATAAAAGTATAATTAAAAGTTTTTTAAATTGTATTTAACTAACACATTTCATATTGTTCACTAGTTAGAGGTGATCTAGGTATAAATTTAAAACCTGACCAAACACTAAAGTAAATTCTGTAAAAGCAAAGTAATTACTAATTCATTCTTCTGTCATTGTATCTCTAAATCATTACAAAAACAACAACAATAGCATGTAAGACCTCCATGTCATTTTTGCATACATATAGCCAATCTCGTGTCCTGGACAAATTTAAAACTTAATTATTCTTTTGAAACTGATCATGAGTGGGAAATGTGGAAGCTGTTATAGCATTGTGAGTAAAGGGATTTGTTGCTAACCTTGTAGGAAATATTTTCACTGGGGGAGGGAGAGGTGGGGGGAGAACAGAAGAGGCTCTCTCCTGGAACTGCAGAGTATGCAGTAGGAACATTTTGGTTGGGGTACAGGAAAGGAAAATCTGTGTCCTTGTGGCACAGTTGAAGGAAGCAAGGAAGGAACTGATAAGGATCAAGAGAGATAGGGAGGAGGAGGGTGGTTGTGAACTGGCAGCTTGTAGGAGGGTAGGAAGAAAGAGAACATGATCTGATGTTTTTGGCGTTGATGATAAAACTGTGTGTCTACCACTGCCAGAGCCTCTAGTAGAACACGGAGCAAGAAATGTGCAGCACACTTCAACTGAGGCCAAGAAGCTTAGAAATATACAAAATGTTAGGAAGAAGAAAGTGCTGCTGCTAGGTATTAGGCATGGGTGAGTTGTAGGCCCCAAGTTACAGGAATGTTTAGGGGCAACATACCAGGCCACCAGTATGTTCCAGCCAAATGCAGGGCTAAGTCATGTGATAGAGGACTTAAGGTCTTTACAAAAGAAGACCATGTAGTGATAGTGGGTGGGGCAGGAAACAGTTTACACAGGGATAGGGCACATGACATAGGTGGTGACCTGGGCAAGATAGCTTCCCTGACTTGTGGCAGTACACTTTGTTGAGCTGTTCCGGTGTCACGATTGGCCAAACCTTGATGGAGATGTGAGGCGAATCAATTTGGGGTTAGGGAAGCCAACTTTGCTCACATGCCCGTCTGGACTATCGACAGATGGGGTTTCACTGGGTGTGGCCTATACCTAAACAGGACTGGCAAAGGAAGATTGGTACAGCTGATTCGTGAAAGTATAGGGGGTGGATCTTGGGCCACACATGGTCAAATACCTGTTGTCATCAGTATGAGAAGTAGGTCTTTTTTAGGATAAATCCAGACAACAGGTTCCCCTGCCTAAAGAGTGTCTCCAGCAGTTTGAATTAACAGGGCTTGATATCACCAAGATATTAATAATTTTGTGTTTGTATGGATCTCCCAGAGATAGTGTGGACACTGTTTTTCAATAAATTAACAGAATTTCTATATAAAGTCTCAAGTACAAAGCTCAGCACAATTCTGTGTGGGGACATTAAAAGCAACATGAATATCATAAATGAATCCAGCAGCACCTTCATAAATATACTTCAAAGTTTTGGCCTCTCCCTATTGGTCAATAGTGCAACAAGGGTTGCTACAATGACTTCATCAGTAATTGACCATGTTGCCACAAATATGGGCAGGGAAAAATGTGATGTAGCTGTAAAAGATCTCGGATTATCAGACCATCTCTGTCAAACAACAACAGTAATATGAGACATGAAATCATCCCATAAACTACAAGCCTACAAATGACATCCATTGGAAATGAAAATAAAAGATTTTTCAAAGGAACTAGCAAAAAAAAAAAAAAAAAAAAACAAAAAAAAAAACGCTGGGATGAAGTGTATAGGGAAACCAATGTGAATAAGAATCCACATTATTTAAATTGAACTTTGAAAAGGCATTTCCAAAAGTATGCATGTCTGTATCAACGTCACACAAAAGTAGATGGATAACAGCAGGTACTAAGAAGTCCTCCCAAACAATTAAATACCTCACTTCCATGGAAAAGAGTCACAATGATCCATAGGAAGGTGCTGATAGCTGCAACAAAATCGTTTAATGACACAGTAATATATAATGCAGGGAATAAAAGCAAAGCAGTCTGGGATGTTATAAAAACGGGAACGGGAACAGGGAGAGGCAAAGAAAGACAGACAGAATAACATATTCCTAAGGGAGGAGGATAAGGTAATAAATAAGCCACAACACTTATCAAAGTATGTAAATGAGCATTTTTCAAGTATTTTAGGGAAGTTACGGCAAGAATTCCCCAAAACAAATATAACCCCTGTAAAAAATGTTGCACTAAATACAATGATGTTACTTCAAATCACAGATAATGAAGCCAGTAAAACTGTTGAAAAACTAAAAAGCCAGTAGGCTTATATGAAGTATCAATGTGTGTACTAAAACAATGCATAGAGGTTGTACAAGGTCCCTTAACACACATAGTAAATGAATCCTGTACACCAGGGACATTTCCACAGCAGTTAAAACAGGCAAGAGTTGTGCCTTTGTTTAAGAAAGGTAATGCAGAAAATTACAAGCTGTCACCATTCTCAAAAATAATAGAAGCAATTATGAAAAACAGATTAATGAATTACCTGAATAAATACAATCTTTTAAGTGAATCACAGTTTTGATTGTGATGTGGCAAAAATACGGAGTCAGCTGTCGTAGAATGCACAAAAGTTGTACTTGATGCTCTTGATAAAGAAGAGTCTGTCAGAGGGTTCCTTTATGATCTTTCTAAGCCCTTTGATGCAGTCGACCACAAGATTCAATTAAATCAATTAGAAGCATTAGGAGAAAGAGTGGTAGCTAAGGACTGGTTTTGATCATACCTAGCAGATAGGGTACAAAGAATAGTGATAACACATACTTCAAATAGAGCTTAACATTTAGTAAAACACTTACCCGAACAAATGTCAGCACATTACACACATCCATGCCCGAGGCAGGATTTCAACCTGCGACCGTAGCAGTCGTGCGGTTCTGGACTGAACTGCTCGGCCACCACGGCCGGCGAAAAATACATTAATATGGGGTTTCCGCAAGGTATCAAATGAGGACCAATAGTATTCCTGATGTACATCAATGACTTTCCCAGTAGTGTTACTCATGGTGAAAAAATTCTTTTCACTGATGACAGCAATATTATAGTCAGTGAGAAAACAAGAGAACTCCTCTAAGAGAAAGCAAATGAAACTCTCAAGGAAGTCTACAATTGATTGATTTTTATTGTTGTAGAGACCTCAGAGGCATTACAAAACAGAGAAACTTCTGGTACAAATTGATATTGCATAGTAATTTTAGCCAATTACAGACTTACTCATGTATAGAAGCATGTAAAAACTGATCACAAAGTGTGGTCATACCATATTCTTTGCCTCCCTTCAAAATTCATCCGTTTCATAAATGTTGAGTTCAAGAAGAAATTCTTTTACTTTTTTTTTTATTGGAAGATCTGTGATATGTTGGGGTATGGCATTAAAAAATTTTATGGGCTTGTATAAAGAGCACTTTTGTGTTTTTTTATAGTTACATCAGAAAGAAACTAGGTCTTGCTTGTTTCTTGTGTTATAATTATGCCGCATGTCATACTGTTGATACTTCGGATAGATATCCTTGGTATGCATTACACACAATGGTATAAATATTGACAGCAGGGTCATAATCTGTAATTTTTTAAAGCTTGGTCTACAGTGAGCTCTGGGTGCCAAGCTACATATCAGTCTTATTGCCTTATTTTGTAGTTTGAAGACATTAGCTGCCTTGCTTTGATGTCCCCACAGTAAATGTGACTGTGGTTTCTTTTGCTTTAAGTACTGGCACATTTAGACAAAGACACAGCTTCCTTGGAGAAAATATTCCTTTGCTAATGCTGCTTCCCACCTTTTTGAATCAATTGAGATTCCTAGGAAATCAACAGCATTTGAGCTCTGCTCAAGTTCAGTGTTATTATTCCACGATACATACAGGTCTTGATTTTTTTTTTTTTTTGACACAAAGGGAATTAGCTTTACACCAGTTTTCAACTTTGACAGTGCACTGGTCTGCTTAATATTTGACCTTCTGTGCTGTTTCTGCAGTTATACAGACTGCAAGATCATCTGCAAATAAGTAACTCCTAGCTGATGGCCCAACTATGTTACATGATAAGTCATTTATATAAATAATAAATAGAATTGGGCCAAGTACAGAACATGCCCACAAGTAAGTAATCTGATTCTGTACCATTAAAAACCACCTTCTGCACTCTATTACTTAGATAGGATTTTATCAATTCCCGAGCACTTCGTGTAAAGCCATAGAATTGCACTTTGTTCAATAAGATTTCATGAGACACAGTGTCAAAAGCTTTTCATAAATCACAGAGTCTATTATGAACCATGAGCTTGCTTTCTAGTTGCTTCACACACTGTGTTAAAAGTGATAAGGCAGATTTAACAGTTCCTAACCCTGATCTGAAGCCAAATTGTCTATCACTGAAGATATAGTTTCCTTCAAAGTATTTTACTATTTAATATAGCTTCTATCACTTTAGACAAGACTGGCACAATTGAAACAGGCCTAAAATTATCACAACTTTGGAGGCTGCCTTTTTTGTGTTTTCGAGTGACTTTACTGCCCTGGGGAACTGAGCCTCCAAAATACATGTATTTACTACATGTGTTATCAATTCTGGCAGCTGAACTGAATCACATTTAACATGGCTGAACTTAAACCATAAACGTCATCAGTAAAACTGTTCTTCATTTTCCTCAGTATATAGGTAACATCCTGTACCTTGACAAATTTAAAGCTAAATGTACTTCCAGGTTTTGTGGTGTTTCTCAGGCAGTATTTATGGTCAGTGACTATATTGTAAGTGCCAATCACCTTCTCAGTGAAGGATGTATTTAACTGTGCAGCATTCAGATTGCTGCCTTCAGCTTGTGAAGTCATTTTCCTGTTGCATTGACTGTTAATGATATTATTTTCTGATGTTAGTATTATATCTTCATTTTTTCATACACCTAGCTTCCTTTAAGGCCTGTCTTAATCTTTCCTTTTTCACTGTGAGCATGTCTTTAAATACTTGAGAACCTGTACTTCTGTACAGGCATAATATTGATCACACTCCCTCTTGATCTCCAACACCTTTTCACCCTTGACCTTATTTACTCTTAGTGCCTTTTTATTATTTGGTACGTTAATGGGAAACGACATCTTAGCATATACAGAAAGAGTAGATATGAGTTCTTCCACCTTTCTACCTATTGCATGTTCTCGATAAACTTGCAACCAATAACTTTTATCAATATTAGACTTAAACATATTTAGATTATCATAATTGACCACACATACACTCTTTCCTGCCATGTGCACTGAGTCAGTGGCCACATACCCAGGTCTTAATTACGTCTGACTTCAGATGCACTAACTCATTTGATACAAATATATTGTCAATACATGTACCAGTACCTTTATAATGAAGCCTTGTTATTTCAGTGGTTGTAATATAAAGAACAAATGAATTTAATAAATTATTTGCATATGAGTTACAGATAGTGGACAACTGAAAATTCAAATTGAAATCTCCACAGACTGTCAGTATTGCCTCACGTGTTCCAATATTTCTACGGAATCCAAACTGACCTTCCCCAAGGTCGGCTTCAACTAGTTTTTCCATTTGTCTGTAAAGAATTCACATTAGTATTTTGCAGCAGTGACTTATTAAACTGATAGTTTGGTAATTTTCTCATCTGTCAACGCTTGCTCTCTTTGGGATTGGAATTATTATACTCTTCTTGAGGTCTGAGGGTATTTCGCCTGTCTCATACACCTTGCTCACCAGATGGTAGAGTTCTGTCAGGACTGGCTCTGCCAAGGCCGTCAGTAGTTCTAATGTAATGTTGTCTACTCCTGGGGCTTTGGTTCGACTCAGGTCTTTCAGTGCTCTGTCAAACTCTTCACACAGTATCATATCTCCCACTTCATTTTCATCTACATTCTCTTCCATTTCCATAATATTGTCCTCAAGTACATTGGCCTTGTATAGACCCTCTATATACTCCTTCCACCTTTCTGCTTAGAACTGGGTTTCCATCTGAGCTCTTGATGTTCATACAAGTGGTTCTCTTTTCTTCAAAGGTCTCTCAAATTTTCCTGTAGGCAGTATCTATCTTACCCCTAGTGAGATCAGCCCATACAGCCTTACATTTGTCCTCTAGCCATCTTGCACTTCCTGACAATCACATTTTTGAGACGTTTGTATTCCTTTTTGCCTGCATTTTTATGTTTTTTCCTTTCATCAATTAAATTCAATATTTCTTCTGTTACCCAACGGTTTCTACTAGACCTCTTCATTTTACATATTTGATCTTCTGCTGCCTTTACTGTTTCATCCCTCAATGCTACCCATTCTTCTTCTACTGTATTTCCTTCCCCCATTGGTTCCCTTATGCTCTCCCTGAAACTCTGTACCACCTCTGCTTCTTTCAGTTTATCCAGGTCCCATCTCCTTAAATTCCCACCTTTTTGCAGTTTCTTCAGTTTTAATCTACAGGTCCTAACCAATAGATTGTGGTCAGAGTCCACATCTGCCCCTGGAAATGTTTCCTTTCCTCCCTACCGAATTCCATTCACCCATGACTATTAAATTTTCGTCTCCCTTCACTACCTGAATAATTTCTTTTACCTCATCATACATTTTATCAATTTCTTCATCATGTGCAGAGCTAGTTGGCATATAAACTTGTACTACTGTAGTAGCGTTCACTATGCTGTTTGTAGTAGCTTACCCGCATTCCTATTCATTATTAAACCTACTCCTGCATTACCCCTATTTGATTTTGTGTTTATAGCCCTGTATTCAACTCACCAAAGTCTTGTTCCTCTTGCCACCGAACTTTACTAATTCTCACTATATCTAACTTTAACCTATCCATTTCTCTTTTTAAATTTTCTTACATACCTGCCCTATTAAGGGATCTGACATTACACGCTGCGATCCGTAGAATGCCAGTTTTCTTTCTCCTGATAACGACATCCTCGAGTAGGCCCCTCCTGGAGATTATAATGGGGGACTATTTTACCCAAGAAGACACCATCATTTAACCATACAGTAAAGCTGCATGCCCTCAGGAAAAATTATGGCTGTAGTTTCCCCTTGCTTTCAACTGTTTGCAGTACCAGCACAGCAGGGCCATTTTGATTAGTGTTTCAAGACCAGATCATTCAATCATCCAGACTGTTGCTCCTGCAACTACTGAAAAGGCTGCTGCCCCTCTTCAGGAACCACACGTTTGTCGGGCCTCTCAACAGATACCCCTCCGTTGTGGTTGCTCCTACAGTACGGCTATCTGTATCGCTGAGGCACGCAAGCCTCCACACCAATGGCAAGGTCCATGTTTCTTGGGGTAGGGGGGGTGTACTTTTCATTAATAATCCAAATTATTAGCATTGATATTGTTGTGTCTTAACGTATTATTATAATACATTATTAATGTTAGTGTTATTATTATTTTGTTTTCTGTGTAATATTGTTCCTGGTCATGTGTAAGTTAGCGCCTGAAGCATCTAATCTAGTCAGGGTAAATAAGCCATAAATAAATAAGTTTGGGAATTTTGTTGCAAAAACTACAACAGTTAACTGATAAAATTTGTCAAAGTTTCTTCACTCTGAATGCTGTCTGATTTTGTTATCTGTATGTCAACTGCTTTGTGTTCATCAGAGTATCTCAGACTACCATGTAGGCTAAAAACCACCATGTGCACCCCGCAAGTACTTACCTAACTGAGTAGCTGCTTCCTTTGTGTAGTGTACCCTGACGTGTCTAGGAGAGTCCTACAATTATCCACCCAATAATGGAGGTCCAGCCAAGACTGTCAGACTCAACAAAGCCTCTGGCCGAGATTGTCCACTCGGCTCCAGACCTTAGGACCCCAGTCAACTCTGGAAACTGTGCTGCAAATCGTGAGCTGTTCTTGCACTCGATATGAGAGGCCAGCAGCCTCCACCAGTCATCTGAATGAACTGAGGATGACCTCGGAACCCTCGCAAAAGGCACTGTCAGAACTGATGCCACTCCTCGGAGATGACTGCACCCTGCAAGCTCGATAGCCACAGGCAAAGATGCCCCATCTCGGATGAGGCTCCCTGACAGACCTACTGAGTGCATATTGGCTATCTTTCTGGCTCTGAACAATATTTCCCTAATGTGTCCAACACTTGTGAACCCCTCCTCCAGTGAGCTCGCTCAGATGCCGTCGGAGGAGTGACTCACAGACGAGTGGGCGTGGCCGGACAGCCAGCCTCCACATGCCTAACCTAGTAGTGTAGTTAGTCGTTCAAGAGAAATGACGACTGTGCTACACACTACTTGAATTTCCACTTTAAAGTTACAAAAATGTGAGACTACACCTCTTAAATACAAGAAAACTCATGGAATTTAAGAATTAATCTATGAAGAAAACAGAAAAATCTAAAGACATAACTAGCTGTTGTCCACATCTGGAACCAGTGTGTAACTCAGCTTTACTTGTTTCTTGTCAAGACAAGATTTAAAAAAGATTGTGCTCTGGGTTGATCTATATTTATTTTTGTCGTTATGAAATTTTGAACTTTATTTATAAGCCAGTCAGTGCCCCATTGTGAATTTACGGAAAAGCTGAATAATGCAGCAATACTGAGCATTAGCTGAAGTTTAGATATATTAGGAACCTGTGCATACTGTCAGTCTTTTAGCCTCCTTCTTTTTGAGAGTCTTTGTACATATGATGGACTACAAGCACACTTTTATAACAACAGCTTAATAATCATATATTTTACTCTTCCATAAAAAAAAGAAATTTAAATAACAATCAGTACTTTTCAGCCATGACTAGAACCCCCCCCCCCAAAAAAGATATATGCGAAGAGGCATCGGACGTCTCAACAGTGATGACTGACAACTGTGTCATCCTCAGCTAACCAAATTAATTGGAGGGGCACGTGGTCAGCACACCTCTGTCCCGGACCTTGCCAGTTTTTGGCAACGGCGATGCTACTTCTCAGTCGAGTAGCTCCTCAGTTGGCCTTACAAGGGCTGCGTGCACCCTTATTGAACCTTGCCCACACAGCACAGTACAGAGAGCTTCACTCACAATGTTTCATCGAGATGTGCGTCGGTTAATATCACACGTGGTTTCTTACAGGGCTCAGAATTTTGCTGCCAAGCTGGATAACAGACATGTCTAATCCCACAACCATAGTTTTTTATTACAGTCCCAATGTATTTGACTAAATTGCTCGCTAACAAATGAATACTTCACTTACAGGCTTTGTGAAAATTGGCTACATCTTTCAACAGAACTTGCCCACTTCATCATAGCTTGATGTGAGGAGTAAGAATATTGTGGTCAAAATTTTGTGTTTGCTTCCAATAACAGTATGCTATTAATCACTTAACTTAAACCATATGCTAGTACATTTGTATGTCATCCTGATACCAAGTTCCCACCATATATTTCATTCCCTTGAGAATCAGCTAGCAAATCTCCTTACACTCTATTCGTGCATGGTACGACGTATGACCAGCTGTCTGCTATCCTGAATGGACTCTTCCAAACTGTGACCAACAACCACCTAAACTGACTCGTGTGATGGAATGGGGCATTTACACAACATTTTAAAATATTTCACATTCCAAGCTAAAATTTCAATTGAAACAGGAACTTTCTTTCTGTGGCCATAAAATGATGTAGACCTAACTATGAAGCTATTATATTCGTTACAGGACAACTTTTCAACACTGTCATACAACATACACAAGTTCTTGTGAGTTCATAGTAGAGGTCCACCTTGAGCCGTGCAATTAATTACGAATGAAGCACGGTATTGATATTAAATGTCTGAGTGATAGTCAGTTTAGAGAGTAATTTAAAAGAGATTTGTACAATAGCTGGGAATAAGGGGATCTGGCTGAGCTCGTCTGGAAAGCGGCGGTGAGGGGAAACTTTCACTGTGGCAGCCTGGCCCAGTAAGTGTCTTTGTGATCCCTAATGGCACCACCGTGTGGATGGACAAGAGTCAAGACATTCTGCATTGTTCACTCACACAAATATTTTACGTGTTGGAGTGAGAAGTAATGTTTGTGAAAGATGCAATTGACTGCCAAATGCAGAAAATCTGGCTTTGGGATGTGTGCCAGAGATTGCTGTCTTACAGGTGAACTCCCAGCTAGGCCTTTTAAATGCCACCAAACACATAACTCTTACAAAAATTTTGTTTAGGGATTTAAGACCTTTGGACAGTGGTTCATCTTGATGTTTTTCAGAGTGACAGAGAGCTAAAAGGAAGCTGCCTCACTGACACGGGAGAGAGATACGAATAGTGAGGCATGACTTTTTCCAAGGGGTATAGCAGAAATGGAAGCAATGGTTGCCCGAGTAAAACATAGCCCAGGGAAGGGGAGTTGTGCTCTCTGAGGAGCATTTTTCCCAGTCAGAGCTTGGAAGATCCAGAGCACAGCCAGTAAAATTAAGCACATATAGAAAAATTTGGCAATTTGAGGTTTCTCTCCTCACAGTTGCTACACTGATGTGTAAGGAGACTTGTCAAATATTTGGCCAGCCACAGAAGTGGTCTGCTGCTACTGAATGGTATCAAGGGAACTTCAAGTCATCTTGTAAATACAATCTCAGAGATTCATTCGGAATATTTGTATTGCAAAGTCGTTAACACTCTGCTTCTAAAATCCACAAAAAGTGTGACAAATTACCTCCAATAACTTATTAGTTTCAGTAGTTCTATTCTGTGCTCATAAACCAACTAATCACAATACATGTTCCACAGTCGTAAAACACTCCTTCCCACCCAAACACACAACCTCTCAAAGCTTCCAGAATGAAATTTTCTCTCTGCAGTAAAGTGTACACAGATTTAAAACTATGTGCTGTACTGAGACTCTATCTCAGTACCTTTGCCTTCTGTGGGAAAGTGCTCTACCAACTGAGCCACCTAAGCATGACTCATGACCCATCCTCACAGCTTTACTTCCTCCAGTACCTCATCTCCTACCATCCAAACTTCAGAGAAGCTGTCCTGCAATGCTGGAAGAAAGGATATAGCAAAGACATGGCTTGTCACAGCGTGGGGGATGTTTACAGAATGAAATTTTCACTCTGCAGTGGAATGTGTGCTGATGTGAAACTTCCTGGCAGATTAAAACTGAGACTCAAACTCAGATCCTTTGCCTTTAGCAGGCAAGTGCTCTCAAAGCTTGTCACAGTTTGGAGCTACCATGTACACAAAGCCATTGCTGCTAATTTTGGCTAACAATAAAAGACAAGCTGCTCCATTACACTGAGTCCAATACATTATTGATAGAGTAGTTTGTATTAGGAAACCTGCAATAAAGTTCTATGCATGCACACGGATTAGCATTTTACTTAAGTGTCAGTGTACACCATTTTCCCAAAACTGCGAAAAAGAGAATAATGTATCATGTAATAAAATGTACTGTAGCCTGTTTGATGCATCAGTCCATTTGTCACAAGCAACTGGAGTTGAGTAAAATAGTGTTAAAAGCAGAATAAGTGCTAAGTGTGAAATGGTATATTGAAACTTACTTAACATACTTGTAGACAGAGTGTCAGGGACACAGATTATTAATAACAACTTTTTCATTTATGGTCTTGTGCTGGTATGAACTACCAATTTTCTTTTGGTTCCAGCTGTATGGAATTGAATTCTCACAAGCTTTTTGTTGAGTACTCGTAAACCGATGTCAGATGGTAGCTGACTCTCATACCAAACACGACCTCATCCACAGCCATGTTGCCAGCACTATCATGAAGATGGCTGCAGTATAATTGGATAAATAAGATGATCTACTCACCACACTGGTGGCAGCAGAAACTATATGCAAAGGATATAGAAATGTGGAAGCCTTCAGAGCCAATGGCTCTTCCTTCTAGCAGAAGATTTGAAGGGAAAGAAAGAAGACTGGCAAGACTTAAGAAAGGGAGAGAGTTATGGAAAAGTTGTCCAAAACCATAGGTCAGAGGAGACTTACCAGACAGGATGAGAAGGAAAGACTGATCCTTGGTGCCTGCGCTGGATGAGATTTGAAAACCTGAGAGCTTAACGATGGAAGATGCGGTAATCAGCAAGACACAATTTACTGGAAAAAAAAGGTCATTTGGAGTCAATATGAGCTGAAAGCTAACTGCATTGTACATGACAGGCATATATGGGGAGGGGGAAGATGGTGGAGATGTGTGTGTGTGTGTGGGGGGGGGGGGGGGGGGGGGGGGGGGGGGATAGACGGACTGCAAAATGAAAGGGGAGCAAAGAAAAGGAATAGTTACTGAGAATAAATTCTGACAACACTATGATGCAATTTTACTTTTTTAAGCTGATGTTTCTCATTGATTGTGTAAACAAAACAAACGGATCACATACTTTTGGACATATAAATACAGACTGATTATTGGCTCCAGTGTCCAAGGTTGTTGAATAAGTCAGTTTGCAGTCTGCTTGTTTCTATTAAATCATTGTCCACCCACGTTAGCTGAGTGGTGAGTGTGACATACTGTCGATCTTAAGGGCCTGCATTTGATCCCCAGCTGGATAAGAGATTTTCTCCACTCAGGGACTGGGTGTTGTGTTGTCCAGATAATCACCTATTCATCCCCATCCAAGCACAATTCGCCAAAGTGGTGTGAAATTAATTAGTTTGTTTATTTTCATTCATTTTAGAAAAACATCTGTCTGTCTCTGATTTGATTGTCTTGGCCATGGTTTCTAAATCTGCCTCTACTTGTGTGACACGCCTCGTGATGTCATCATGAGGGGTAACGCACTTTCCTACTTTTGTCATTATGTGCTACTTAAAGGTTTGACATTGATTTCATTATGTTTTGCTAAAACTGTTAGTTTTGAAAACTAGGTGGCCATTTGAGTGATCCTTTTGTTCAAGTCAGTACCAATTTTGGTTAATTTACCATCATTACTGTCAAGTTTTTTCATTATTTCCTGAAATTTTTCCGTAAACAGTTTCTCATTGTTCTGTAAACTTGTATTCATCTGCTGAAATTGTTGCATGACTGCACTGATAAATTGTGAGAAATTTACTGTTTGAACATTATCTGCCCCCGTAAATTGTGAGAATTTACTGCTTGTGATTCACTTTCCATATCTTGCAACTCTATGTTACTGTCGGTTGCTACAGCTGGATTATTTAGGTTCTGTATTTCATTTACTGTTTGAGCAAGTGTAATTTAATTCTATGCTGCTTCATTGGATATGGAACTTGCAGTAGGCAAACTGTTTATGTTATCCATTCTATGAGTCATGACCGTATCAATAGTAATAAGATTTTTTTTTTAAAACTCGTCTCTACAATGTTTAGCTTGTATGTAATGTTATTCAAACAATGTGTAGAGTTGATCTATTATTGACAATGTCTCTACTGAGCTGTGTATTGGCCATTTTGCAGTAATTATTGTCGTACTTTGAAAAAAAACAAAAAATATACACTCAGCAGTAAAAATTACTTTTTAACTTTAGCAAAACTTCGCTATATATCGTGAGTTAATGAAAGATTGTGCCAACAAACAGCCCAAGATGCTATGGGGCAATGTATCACAGGATGGCATTTGGCACCTTTATGTGTCAGAATATACACCTGCATTGCCATCAGAGAGTGGTATGCATTGTAGTGATGTGACAGGACACCCTTCACTGTGACACGTGTTCCATTTGACCTGAATTACAGCGATGTCACATCGTATGACAAAAATGACCATTTCCTTGAGGGTGTTGCAGTTTCTTCTTTCAGCAGAGTAAATGGTATGCATTTCATTGTAACCTTTCTAGTTTAGTAAATAAATCACCTTCCTTGACAAGGATCTCAATATCTGTTTATTGTTGTTACTAAGTATATACTACAGGTCAAAATTATTCGATCACCTATGAAAAAAGCTGTGCACTTTATTTTAATAGACAACTACACTCTTCAAACTAAATAGGCTAACAATACAAATATTTTCTCTCTCTCTGTCATTAAGTACCCTTCGTGCTAAGAACAGCTGCGCAGACTGTTGGCATTATGGAGATAATATTTTTGCAGAGATTACAGTCCCATGCATCTGTAATCCATAGATTTTCAACATTAGATGACGCCAGTTCTCTGATCTCTCTGCCATGTTCATCCCAGTGGGTGAGGTGGAGCAGTGGTTAGCACACTGGACTTGCATTCGGGAGGACAACGGTTCAAACCCATGTCCAGCCATCTTGATTTAGGTTTTCTGTGATATCCCTAAATCACTTCAGGCCAATGCCGTGATGGTTCTTGTGAAAGGGCAGAGTGGACTTCCCTCCCCATCCTTCCCTAATCCAAGCTTGTGCTCCGTCTCTAATAACCTTGTTTTCAATGGGACATTAGTGTTTAATCTCCCTTCCTCAAGTTCATCCTGTAAGTATTCGATGGGATTTAAGTGAGGCGGCTGACTTCACCAGACCATATTCTTCAGTTTCCCAAATTTCTTTCCTCTATTGACTTACTATTGGCACAATTTAGAAGTCTGTCTGAGATCATTGTCTTGCTGCAGATCAATCCACAACTAATATGCCTCTTGGCAGATTGAACTGAATTGTTGATCAGTACTGACTTCATACGTTCTCCACGATGTCAATGAGTAAACATTCTGTGAAGGCTTACAAATTTAAAACTCGATTAATCCTTGAACCATTGCTGTGCCCATTGCAATCAATTCAACTTCTCTCTATCCATCCATGTAAGTCATGGTCACACAAATGGCATTGCTCTGCTGAGACAAAGGTTGGAGCTTCTCACATATTGTTTACTTTATTATTAATTATAGGTGCAGGAGGATTCTTCACATTTACTCTGTACACATAGGAACTAATCTTTGCTTTACCGTGTTACTTAGGGTCTTCCAGATTGTCAAACACTTGAGCTGGCACCAGAGCAATGTATACACTACTGTAGGCTTGGTTAGGCCAAAATTTGTTACTATTGCCTTGCTAGAATAGCCTTTGTGATGCAGAGCTACAATTACAGCACTTTTTTCAATTCCGACCTCCTCCTTCCATCTTGTTAGGATGCAATACAGCATGAACTTGAACAAGTATAGAAACTCACTTCTAGGTACACACAGTGTACAAAGGCAGCAAAAGAAATGAGACCTATTTAAATGGAACCCTCTTAGGTAAAGGCCACCAGTGTTGTGGAGACTCACCAGCACCTCTCTGGGTGAAGAATGAGCTTAGTTTTTGCATGTTTTACTATCAAAACAGGTTTATGGTGCAATACTCAAAGTTAAATCCCTGTGTTAACGCAAATCAATAGCTGTGACTGAAAACTTTTCTTCACTTTAGCATCTAAAATTCGCAGACAATGTGTGTGATCATCTGGACCACAGCCCTTGGACACCCAAAAAGATCAAAATGCATCTGACAGCAAGCCATCCGAGTCATTGGCACATCTCAAGGGCCCAAGTAGCATGTACGTGGTTTTATAGTGATCCCAACATAAACTGCTTCCAAACCTCAGAAATGGAATTCTGTGATTGAAATTCAACCTTTGTAAGAGATTAGAATGTATGCCACTTACTACTAGCACAGACATACTGCTATTTTAAGTGTTCTCTCTGTCAAGGTAACTGTAACTGAATTGGCAGAGAGGTGACTAAACACAGGACTGATATTGAGTTGCTACAACAAAATCAGGGATCTTCTCTTTATAACAGTATCTAATTTTGTAATATGTTTCTGCTGTTGAATCGTGTTCCATCTGTGTATTACAGTGCCTATGTAGCACCAAAATGTTCCATCTTCAAAATTTGAATTCAGAATATTTTCATGTGCTTTTGGAAGGTGTGAAATGTCACAACTCGTATCCCTAGAAGTGTTGGTATTATAATTGCCAGCTCAGAGACATGGTTATTCATTACAAATGATGGGGGAAAAAGCCTCCAATTGAATACAAAGCTGATATATAAATGAGTGAGTGAACGTACAATTGCTCATTGGATTACACTGTGTCTGTTATTGTTATATTTCCAATTCTTAATTTTCTGCATTCAGTTACAGTTATCATTGTACAGCTTGCTACATTGAAGCATGGAAATCACCCCAAGACAGTGAAGATCACATGGAACATGGAATGAGTGTCTGAACTGAAATGATTCCAAGCAAGCTACCCTGGGAATTGATTAATACTAAAAGTGTGTACTGCTTGGAGTATCTGACAAATTGTGCAGGGTCAGAAACACATACATTTTACAGAAAAAGTACAAGATGTGGTGAACATTCTGTCTGCAGTCTGGTATAGTGAACTGCTATGGGTGAAACAGAGTACAGTACTGCTCAAAGTAGAGGTGCTAGTTCTTGGAGTGCATTTACAGTAACCAGGATGAAATGTTTGTGGCTTTGCTTGCCTGTGTGAGAAGGACTGTTGCTAAAGAAAAAATCCATTTTATTTTGCCAAATGTGTTTAAAAGTAAAAAATAATACATATATTGACTGAATTATAAAGGTAACTAATGATAATGGTGTTTCAGACATTCCAGACTACATCTTGGGTACAGTTACAAGAATTATCAGGTGCTGTGAAAAATGGTATTGGCTGCTAAACATTTAAATGTAATGCTGTGGTAATTTAGGATCAAGAAAGTGCCTTGAAAAAAATGTTTATGTCTCCTTTTTCGTATATTTTTTAAGTTGAAGTGACTGTACATCATGTGGCAATAGCTGAAACAAATTGGCAACAAATTTAAATGAAATGTATACAATTTTTACGGTTCATATAGAAGATAACATGTTTAATAAACAATGCTGTTTTTAACAATAGTATAATGAGTACTATGCCTTATCTTACGATAACATTAGAATAATATTTAAATACCTAAATTTGGGAGTTGTTATAGCCAGTAGTGTCTGCAACACATCAAACAGAGCTTTTCGTTAGCTACCATTGTATGTTTCAGCACCATGTTAACAAGCCTGCCACTCCTATCATACTTTATGTACACCCTATATAAAGTCCAGGAACACTTTCAAGTAATTACTGCACAAGAACTAAACATTGTACAGATATCATACATATTGCAATTTGAAGCGAAACTGTAAAAAAACTTCCAAACAAACGGGGCACTGCTTCATCATGTGGTAGAGGCAGTACATACACCAGATCTTTAATGCGTCCCCACAGAAAAAAGTCACATGGAGTGAGATGTGGTGATTGGGGAACCATTTAGTGAAACACCTGTCCTCTTCTGTAGCAAGTCCGATCCATCGATGCAGCAGCTCTGTGTTCAGACACCCACAAACCTCACGATGAAAATGGGTTGGAGCTCCATCCTGCTGAAAAATGAATGAAGGGTCCAGTTGCATTTGAGGTGTCAGCCATTGCTGCAACACATCCAAGTAGGAATATCCAGTAACAGTGCTCTCAGTGAAGAAGAATTGCCTGTACTGTTTTTGGTACGACAAGGCACAAAAAACATTTACTTTTGGGGACTCATGCTCAAATTCAATGCATTCGTGTGGATGCTTTGTACCCCCAGATATGACAATTATGCCTGTTCACTTTCCCATTAGTGTGAAAAGTGGCTTCCCTGCTAAATATTATGTAATCAAAGCCATTACCATCCCCATTCAGTTTTTGCAACTCTGAACAAAACTCAAAGAGAAGCGTTTTGTCATCATCATTGAGTTCCTGCACTAGCTCCAGTTTGAATGATTTCATTGACACCTTCTGTAGCAGGACTTTTCACTATGTCATTGGAGCTATTTTGAGATCATGGGATGCACGACGCACAGATTTTCTCGGACTCCTTATAGATGACTCTCGTATGCACTCCTCATTCACTTCACTCACACTGGGACGTCTGCTTCTCTTTCCCGGGCACAAGCAACCCATCATAACAAATTTGTTGTGCCAGTGGTAAATGGCCTTCCTTGTTGGTGGCTCCTTACCACACTAGTTTTTGTTGGACGCCAACACACCACGTTTGCGACTATCCTCAAGTTACGAAACTACACTGTGGTGGTATACATTAAAAAAAAACTTTCAGTGTCTCTTTGAAATGACACATGTATGATAGGTGCACACTGTTTGGTTCTTGTGCAATAAATAATTGAAAGTGTTTGTGGTCTTTATGTACGCCTCATATTTTTTTATACATGGCAAAATCATGATATTCTCAACATTAGAAATGTTCATAATGTAACCATATTCATAAATTAATTTGCAAATGAATGTAAAATGACTCATTCCTCATCATTATGATCCATAGAACATGTATCCTACTAACTAAATTGGATTTGATGATGATGCATCACTATTAAATCATTTGCCTGTATTCTCTCTGTCGCCAAAAAGTGTATTATTAAGGGAGATAAGACTATTAGTTTGTTCTTTCAGTTGTCACTTGAAACTGAAAATAACATTGATATGAATGATCATCAAAAAGAAAAGAAACTTTATGGTTCCATGGACCTTTACAAGTCTCAACCAACTATGCAGTATACATGTAGACTGAAGAGATGAATGAAAATTTGAACCCAGATCCTCTGCTCACTGGGCAGATGCACGAACCACTACACCACCCTGGCACAGTGGCTCTGCACTGTTTGCCCCAGCATGCCTCCCTCCTCAGTCCAAAATCCTGTTCACAACTCAGTCCACTTATTTCCCCAAAACACAAAGAGCACCACAGAGGATGTCAAACTGTCATGGAATAGCACCTCAGTTTTGAATGAAATGGGGATTCCTCTCTGGAACCATATAGTTTCATTTAATGAAAGCAGCTATACCTGGGTCTCAGGCAGGACCTCCTGTTTCGTTTGATTCTGAGGTACTATTCCAATACTGTTGGACATGTTCCACACCCAGGAGGATACCCTCTTTTGTGGGTCTGTGGAATAAATAATTAATGTAATCTAGTCTGAGATCCCCTCCTCTTGTGGCAGTTAATTGTATATCACTGGAGCAACAAGGCATTGTGACTAAAAAGGACACACCATTCCCATTTTCTGGAATGGTTGCAAGGCAAATGCACTTACTTGCAGGCCTTTATTATGGATAACAATCTGTTGAAGCATTAAAGAACACAGTTAACATTTCTGAATTGTGACACACTTTATAGACCAGAATTGTCTTCTCTAGGTCTCAACATGAATTTGATGAAGGGTAATTGCCTGAAACTTTACTGATAAAGGCAAAATAGTTCTCTTAATTCACCTCAAAAGCACGATAACCGACCTCGATATCAGATGGAGCAATAAATGAAATATTCGAAAGTGTCATTCATTGGTTCTCAATAAATGGTCTAGCACATCATTTACAAAGAAAAGGCATCTTATTCAGTTTTGTACAAGGAAAGACAAATCATCACTAATAATGAAGCATTACGGAAAAGAAATATGTGAAGACTGATTGTTAAAAATACTTGGGGGTACATAGTGATGAGAACAAGAATTATAAAACTGAGTGCAGCAACATTTGCTCTAAATTTGATTGCCATAAGTGGCAATGACATCACTAGAAAATTTAACTTCCTTCTTTCATTGATGTCATATTTAGAATGGGGGCCTCTGACCCCTCCCCCTCCCCATCCCCCTACACACACGCACAGTGCCTATCCTCAAACTTCACATAGATAAAGAAATTAGGTAGCCTCACAACACATACACTCTTACAAAGTTTGTTTTGAAGGATCAGCACAATTTGAAAATAATACTAGCATTCATAAATACAATACTAGGAGGAAAACAGTGGGACTTAATCTTGTTGTAGCACAGAAAGAAGCATATCATGCAGCCATAAAAATATTTGACAACCTCCCTTTAATTAACAAGGTGCTGGCTGATAATGAAAGTTGACAAGTGCTATTCCATAGATGAATTTCTGAGAAGGAAACAACAGGTTACCCACGAGCACTGATGTGCTGCTTCCTGGACTTGGGTAGGCGCGCCGGCCCCGGACTGAATCAGCCCAGCAGGTTAACAACGAGGGACGGCATGCCTGAATGTGGTTTTTAGGCAGTTTTCCACATCCCACATGGTAAATACTGGGCTGGTCCCCATGTACCACCTCAGTTACACAACTTACAGACATCTGAAAAACATTCGCACTATTTCATGGCTTACACTAGACGCAGACAGCTAGGGTACATTACTTCTGTCCTGGGGGGTACATGATGGTGACAAGAAGGGCATCTGGCAACAACACTCTGTGACACTAACATTGCCAACTCTATAGTAACAGGGTCAACCCCGTGTTGAAGCGGGGCAAAGGCCCAAGCAAATTATGAGAAGGTGACATCCAAAAATGAACATATCTACTAAATGCAATTTATCACAGTCAACATGAAACTTATTTTGGGCATACATAAGAATGAAAATAGCATACTGCAGTGTGAATGCCTTTTACTTTTAGGCCAAAAGGCAGTTCATATCTGTAAATCAAATCTACAATGAAAATATTCCTTTAAAAAGCACATTTAAATATGGACATGTTCTCATTACATGAACCATGAGCGATTTTCAAAACTAAAAATCTTCTTCTTTCTTTCAAAATAACTTACCTCTTATTGTATAATGCTTGTTATACCATATCATTTCACACATTTTTATAGTGTAGTATGTGATACCATAGAAAAAACTGTAAAGTGGCCACTATAGTACTAATATTCGTTTTCAATATTTTATTCAAATTTCAGGTTTATTATTACTTCACAATTATTTAAAATGTTTCAGATCACCATGCTAGAATAAAATGACGTAACTGTGGCATTAACTATCTTTAGAAGTATTCTTTGACGTAAATGCAAAAAAGAATAATTTTCTTAACAGTCACAAGCAACATGGAAATATCATCGGTGATGGTTGTGTTCCAACTTAAGTACTAGTGATTTTGGCAGGCTTCTTAAAAATTAGTTTACTGTAAACCATCAACATCTTTTTTCCTATTATCTTAGACTGGATGGCTGAAAAGTACTTGGGCTTTTGTCCAAGGAAAGGGTTTTGTAGTGGTTCATCTGCTCTTTTACATCTAGTTGGGACTTCTAGAATGCGTTTGTCTCAACATCAGTATGAGTGTTTCCCATAGCTTTGTACTTGTGTATGGAAATGCATTTTATTTCACATATTTAATGTGAAATCCCTATCTAAGGACCTACAAGATGTACATCGGCGAGCAAGGTTTCTTAGCTGAGTCACTGATTGTAGATCTCATTGTATTCCTCTTTTGTTACAATTGTTGGCCTTTTTCTTAGAAGTTTTCCTATTCTATCAAAAGTGGAGTCAGTGCATAAGTAACTGTGTCCTTTTAATAATAATAAAAAGTAGTGCTATGCAACATATTATGAGGGAGCACGGAAGCACAAACAGTTGCTCTGCATTAGAGAAACAGTGTGACTGGAATGGAAATCACTCGACTGGATGTAATGGATTAGTTATCCTTCACACAAAATGTGTATGTGGACACAGATGTATTTTCCTAGGCTTGTATCTTGGCAAATGTTTGATTTCACTTAAATTGTATGATTATCTAGGTTCTGCTTATCCTGTTTGTTTTGTTCCATTCTGTGTCTCATTTATTTTAAATTCCTGACATGTTTGCTTTTGTGTGTAAGCTCCTCATATAAAATTTTGTTGAGGATTAAGGCAGCAACAAAGTTCAGTAAATAGTCAGCATGAACTAATTCTGTGCAATGGGAACCCCAGAAAAGCAGATGATAAAAGCTCTCAGATTACAATTGCCTTCCTCATCTTCCAGAAAACACGCTACTTTTGATTTTTGGGTCATGACAAATGTTGACCATCTTGATGAGATCAGTCTCATTGACTGGGTGCACATTTGTCAAACATGGATTTCATGAGCTGGGGACTTGTTAACACGAACAGTCGATTGCTACTCTAAGCTCTGGAAATACTTTTGCCTACCATCCAATGACACAGTAATGGAACATTGTACGTCATAGTGCATGGGATTTTGATCTTATTGGCTGAACTGTGAACATTGTAGGAGAAAAATAATTTTGAAAATGCACCATTTGTCAATAAGGGTAGAGGGGAGTGAAACAATCATTACTGAGTAACTGCTATGGAATATGCTGTACTGGGGCAAGCAGGGTTCTGTTTGGGTGGGCCCCAAATAGGCTTGTGATTATCTCACTGTATAAATTTCCAGAGGGTTATTGGTTGACCCTACCACCCCATCAGCAAACAAACATTTAACAGTAAAAATGTGATAGTAACACAGTATCAGGAGAATTATTAAATAATGTTGCACTAGTTACAGAACACAGATTTGAACCGTTGCCTCATGACTCACACACATGAATGTATCTTCTTCTGCTTCTACACAATGAGCACTGATCCAAAGGAATTGCTGAAGAAATGGTCTTGGATGGTTATTGATTCATTCAAGAGACATACTTGAGGTATAGGGACTTCTGAAATTAAGTTACGCAACAGGCACGGCACCCTTTCAGAAGAGTGGGCATGTTACCAATTTCCTGAGAGACAATTCTGCTGCAGTATGGACAACAGGTTCATCACATTGTGGGAGTGAAATGGCTCTCCAAAGTTGAGGTACAAGGAACAGTAAGTTTCTTGTTAACCAAACATACAAATTGCACACAAATTCGCCATGGAATTCTTGCAGTGTATGGTGCAATGCAATGTAGCATCCAGTCGTAGTGAAACAGTGCCAACAATTTGATGAAGACCATTCAGTCTTTCCAGCAAGCTCAGTGGATATTTGACAGGAAAGAGATTTTCCATCAAAGAGGAAATTCACACAGCAATCCTCAAATTGTTCCATGACTGAGGCACACGTTTATATTTTCAAGAAACTGAACAGTTTGTGGGATGTTACAATTGTTGTTTACAGGTTTTAGTGACTGTAGTGAAAAGTAGCATCACTTTGAATTGTATTGCAGCATACAGTAAAAGTTACTCAGTCTGCCATAGTAACAGGTAACTTTCTTTCTGAAGTCTCATAGTTTCCTGCTGCTTTCACACCTTTCTTTGACAATCATCAGATGTCAGGTTACTCCTGGATGCATCAGTGAATGGAATCCTACTCTGCTGACTGAGTACCCATTCTGTGTTTTCCCATACCCAACTCCACAGACCAATGCTTTGGGGGAGGGATGCTAGTGCTATCTGAGGCCACATTGATAATGTGGAGACTTGGATTCTGTCTTGACCATAGTTGCCTGATATCCCAGATATCTGGTTGGAAACCCAACTCCCAACTGTACTTTGTTGGGATAGATAAAATTCCTGGTTACATAAAAATGGACAACATTATATAAAATGATGTGGTCTTCACTTCAAATTGCTCATTACCAATTTCTAATGAGGGGCAGTCTTGTATGAGTTACTGACTTAAACTCCTCCTTTTATTAACAGCGCTAAGTGGCCATACTTGACTAAATAGCCATTGTTTTCGAGTAGTGCATCAGAGGTCAATCGTGACAGTGCTTTGTAATTCTCTGCTGAAAAAATTGAATAGGGTTGTGCAGTTTCCTTCCCCTGTGGCAGCCTTAGTCGTCATGATGATCTTATCAAAACATTCGAAAGAGAAATTGTGACGAAGGAAGCTGGGATAATTTTTTAATTTTTACTTCCCCCTTGTTTTGCAATATGCCTCCTTCAAATTTGTTTCTTCACTTTCAACTAATTACCATTAACATATGTGAATTGTAATCTGCATTTTCATAAAAGAGAAAGGCAGCCCCCTCAGGTTGAATTTTGTCTGTGTAATTCATTTTCTAATTTATATTGAGTATTCCTAGCTAGTATCTTTTATTATGGGGCAAAATCAGTCATTTTTATGTAACTTTAATTCCGATGTTGACTTATAAACAAATATAAATGGGAAGTTGTGCACTGGCCATACATAACTGTGTATTATTGGGAGGATGTGAAAAGTGAAAGTAGAAGACTGTGAAACGCAAGTGTGCATCTGTCGGCTACATCATTTACAGTAGACAGTACTGCACACCCCTATGTTTTCAGCCAGTATGTAGACACCGAGGACAACAAAGGAACAAAGTAGGCAAACCACAACAAAATGGCAGTTTACTTGCAGCACAGTCTAAACTATGTTGAAAAATGATTTGACTTTGAAGAAAGTGTCTACAGGACTTTCAAACCATTTTCACTGACAGTGAAACAGAGCTCAGTTTCAGAATATCTAGAAGTTATTTCTTGCAGATGGGGATTTGATGTTTGAAGAATGTGTGCAGTTAAAGAACTTTCTCAAGGATGAAGAGAAGAACTTTTCAAGCTGAAATCTGATTAGTGGAAGGAATTTTTTTTCATTGTTATGAAAACTATGACAACTTCTTAAAACTTTTCCGTCTTGTTTCAGATGATGGTGAACACTTGGTGAGCTGAGAGGAACCTTTTCCCAGCAGCAACATTAGAAGCTGAAATAATAATAATAATAATGAAGATGGTTTAGTGATTTACATGTCTCCAGTTTTATTGAGGAAGAAGAGAAGATTCTATGAAGGAGATTGAAAAGTGAGCAAAAATCTCAATAAGGTAAAAAAAAAAAAAAAAAACATTGAATTGTAGCCTGTGTGTGTTTAGTCTTGGTTTTTTAAAAAATATCCCGATTTAGTTCAGAAAAAACTTGGTGTCTGGTCTGTACTAATACAGCTGCCTTCTAAATGGGCAGTGCACAGCTCTTTTGCATTTTCTTGTGGGTGCCTATGAGCCACAACTCTTATGCTCTAAACAGGTTGTCGACTCCAGGCTACCACTGGAAGATGGTTTGTCTCACAGTAGTGGTTCTCTGTTTGAATGATGTCACTGTGGTGTATGACAAATTGACAGGCAACTTATCATGCTGCTATACACTCACAATGTAGATAAGCCTGAAATGATCCTTCAGAGCATGTTTACAGACAACACAGTTGAAGATTTTAATGAATCTGTCTCACAGACACTTCTGTTCAATAGTAGATTATGATAAATATTCTGGCCAACAAAGTATCTAATTCCATTAAATTTTCAGCTATGTTTTTTCAATAATTGCAAATCTGCTGTTCAAAAATGGAAGCCTTTTGGATTGATATTTTGTTTCAAATTTCTTTCTGTTTCTTTGATGTTTGAGATTATTAATTTCATGTGTTTCAAATTATTTGGTTATGAAAATGCCTCATAGCACTTCTGTGTCAAATAGAAACTGTTATAATTTTTCATAACCACTAGAACAGTTCCTGAAGTTAATATTGTAAAAATGTACCTTTGATGCTTTGCACCCGTGAGTTGAGTTGTGCTATCGTTGTTAACTTTCTCAATAGTTTTAGTGAGGTTACTGAATGAGAGTAGTTGTCTTGGACTTGATGTCACATGGAACCAAGTGCAGTTTTATCTGTTGGACTGAGTAATGTGAACTCAGTGTATATCATGAACTGTAATTTGCTTTTATACTTCTGCAACTTTGAAATCAGTGACTCTTTTTTAGCCAGTTGCCAAAGCTTTAGAAATGTGGTTTAGCTGTTGATTACATTTGGAGAATTGGGCTTATCAAAAGCTACAATGTTGTTTCATCAGCAAGTCAAGATATTAACTGAAACTATATGACCTAGAGCCCACATGAATTGTACTTCTAAATATATTTGGATGGTGAGCTGAGCCACAAAATACTTCAAATCATGTCGATGATTGTTGATACTGTTTTCTAGGTTATGCAACAAATGTCATTGGAACTCTATCCTACAGTGTCATATCCCAACATTACACTTCAGACAGTTCTGACAAACAAGTGTTACATCGTTTCAATATTTTCTTGTTGTTTGGAGTGAGTAACGGGACTCTTGTAATACACAGGAAGAGAGAAGAAATAAAGCTCTTGATATCAGAGGCAGGAAGGGTCTTGGAAGATAAATTGAATGGAATGGAAGGGATAAAAATCAGAAATTTTTGACATTCCTACCTGGAATTTCCGTTGGTTGTTTTAAAAATGCTAAAATTCCACCAACCGACATATTGCCCCCTGCCAGTGGTGTGGTGTGATGTGATGCAACATGGAGGGGCAGCTGGTCAGCACACCTCTGTCCTAGGATTTTTTTTACTGTGAAACCACTACTACTCGGTCAAGCAGCTCCTCACAAGACTGACTGCATTTTGTACCAGTCACAGTCCCCCCCCCCCCCCCCCCCCCGAGGAAAAATCGCTGGCAGTTAGTCGAATGGCACAGCTAAGGAGGCAGACAGTGGAATGGGTAGTGTGTTAATGAGCAGTTCTAAGATGAACATAAGACAAGAATAATGGAATGTAGTCAAGTTGAATCAGGAGATGCGGAATGAATAACGAGGGATGATCAGCGAGTTTGCATTTGAAAGCTGTACGAGGAGGGGCGAAAAAGCTTCTACCCTAACAAATAAAGAGTGAAAGAAATTTCATAATATAAATTTATTTGTATATATAATACCTGTGTACACCAATACACTTGGAGGCATGCTCAGATAACTTCTGCAAACCATTCAAAGAAAAGATCTTTGATTTCAATTGCAACAAAGCATCAGTCACTGCATCATCATCATCATCCTTTGAGGTATTTTTTTTCGGTTTGGGACAAGGAAAAAGTCTGACCCAGTCAGATCTGGAGAATATGGCAGGTGACACATTCCACATCATTACGAAAGAATCGTGTTCATGATCCATGGAACAACTAATATAACTAACTAGAATTGGAAGTTTTTCATTGTCCATTATACGAGGTTTGTCCGGAAAATACGTATAAAGGTTGAATAATGTCTTTATGTTACAGGTTGCAGTCACCATCAGGTGAGACTACTGCTGTAATCAATCAAATCAATGCTCAGTTCGAGTCAGAGCACTCTGCGTGAAGGTGGGAGTGTGCAGCAGATTGTGTTCTTAAAGACCGTGGATTGACAGAATGATTGCTGACAAGCTGTCAACCCTCAAAACAATTGTTCACAAAAACTTGAAATGAAGAAATTGTACTGAAGCTCTTGACACCAGAACAGAAAGCAAAGAGGGTTGAGTGCTGTAGGGATTGGTTGGAAGCAGAGGAATGAGGTGACTTTCTCAACCGAGTCATCACTGAAGACGTGTCCTGGTATTAGAAATTCGATGTGGAGCTCAAAGCAAGGAATGGAAACTAGCAGGAGAACCGAGAACAAAAGAGTCGCGAAAATCAAGGTCCAATGTGATGACAGTGTTGATTCTTGGAGCATTGTTCACAAGGAATTTGTCCCTCCCAGCAAGAGAGTGAACGGAAATTTTTACGTTGAAGTTCTGACACGTCTCGGAGCTCTTGTGGCAAGAGTTTGACCCTTCATCACAAGAATGCGCCCGCACACATGTCGCTCGTTGTGTTTTTGGCCCGAAGCTCAATCACCACTGGATTTAGTCCCGTGTGAGTTCTTCATGTTCCCAAAAATGCGTAATGGTGTGGCATTGGGAGATGTGGAAACGACATGGCAACTAAACAACATCACAACTGAAGACTTTCAGCAATGTTATCAACAGTGGAAATGGCGTTGGCAGAAGTGTATCACGTCTCAGGGTGAGCACTTTGAAGGAGACCATATTGTAATACCTGAATAATTGTAAAATAAAGTTATTATGCAACTTTTATATGTATTTTTCGGACAAACCTCGCAGATTAGGAAATGAGACACTGAAGATAATAGAAGTGTTTTGTTATTTGGGTAACAAAATAATTGATTTTGGCTGACACAGAGAGGATATAAAATGCAGGCTTCACTGTATATCTGAGAAAGAGGAATATGTTAGGAGTGGATGTAAATGTTACGGAGTCTTTTCTGGAGGTATCTGCGTGAAGTGTAGCCTTGCTCCGAAACGAGATGTGAACAGCAAGCAGTTGAAGCTAGAAAAGGATGGTATCTTTAAAAATGTGTTTCTAGGAAGAAATTTTGATGATTTCGTGGATAAAACATAAGGTAAACCCTGTCCATCGGTACTGGCCGACCACCGTGTCATCGTTTACCAATGACGTCCAGCACACCACTATCCTGCCTGTGTCAGTTTTCTTGTCCTCGAGTTCCTCAGTTGGCATCACAAGGGTGAATGTACACTTTCCCAATCCTCTCACCCAGAAAAATCCCTGGCAGTACAGGGAATCTAAACCTGCGTCATCGCCATGATAGGCAGCAGCAGTGAACACTAAGTTACAGAGGTAGTCAATAAGTGGATAGATGACACTCGACACCCTCTGCACTGCACCTAGAGGTGGCTAATGGAATAATTATGCAGTTGCAAATCAAATTACCAGGGACATAGTATTGAAAGAAATTTTCAGCACAACATGAGTAAAAGAAGGAACTGGTTGATAAGACATACGCTGATGCATCGAGGAATCAATAATTTGGTGTTGGTGGGATTTGAGTGAGAGGAGGAAAAACTGTTGAAGGGGAAATACAGTAAGCAGGTTCAAATAGATGTAGGCTTGCATAGAGAGCTGCATCAAACCAGTCTTTGGACTGAAGACCACAACAACAAAAACAGTTGGCTGTGTGTAGGAATTTTCTGTGGTCAGGAAAGCAATGAGAAATGATTTTCTGATTAAGAAAAGTGCAAACACTATACATTAATGTGGTGTAAAATGTTTCTTGAGCTGTTTATGAAGCCAGAGAAATCTTATATTAGTTCTTTTGGCATGATAAACCTGTACACGATGATTAAACTACACCTACCCATTGCAACTTGCAATGAGTACAAATGTCATGGGCAAGATTTTCATTTCTCTCACCCACTACATGCAAATTACTAGTCCTACATAAAAAAAATGAACAGGATGTCTTTGTGGGAAATTTAATGTAGTCATTTCTTTTTGGGAGGGGATACATTTTTGCTAGAAGCCATAGTTTTTGTTAAATAATTCAAAAAGTAGAAGACAGGCATTCAAATGCCTTTTTTCTTCAATGCCACAGAAAGTGTGGTGTCCAGCAAAGTACAAAATGTAATGTAGTTAATTTTGATACGAAAAGGTTCTGTTCATTGTTTTTGCAGGACTAATAGTGTGCATGTAGGGAGGAGAGGAGAGAAGATTAAAATCATGGGTGTGGTTCTTGAAGATGTTGCAGGTTCCATAAAACTTTATGGCAGGGGCAGCTGAATAACCCTGTGTATGATCCAGAAGATTCAACCACATGGCTGCTGATAGAAAATAGGTGGTTCATATTGGCTTTGCGTGACTGCTGTAAAGAAGAGGATGTGAGGTGTTCTCTGTCAACTTTTATACCAACATTGGTATGCCAAGAAAGTAAGTACCATTGTGGGAAAGGACTCATGAAAACATTTCTTCAGACCGTAACAGCCACCACTGTTCAGACATTTGTCATAGCAGTAATCCAACTTTTCTATGCCCTTTTCATAGAAAGATAATACCAGTTAAGACCTCCAATACTGATCACACTTGCTTACATCATCATAGGTGTTCAAGCACCTTCATCCTGACTGATGATGAAGTAAAAGTGGTAGTCCGAAGATGTGAGATCAGCACTGATTGGCAGGTGGTCTCACTGTTCCCAAGTGAATTGTTTAGTAAGGATTTCAGTGCCACCAGCAGAAATGAAGCATCATAATGATTCGATTGAGAGTTTTGCATCTTTTGTTTTGAATAGTGTGATGGAGTTCTCTCGGTGTTTTGCAGTATCATACCGCTTTCATGGTTTCAGCTCTGAGAAGGAACTCAACAAGCAGAATGCCTTGTTGGTCGCAGAATCCATTTCACCTGACTTTTTGCACTTGCAACTTCATTATGATTTCTTTTTTGGGGGTGGTGGAGGATTGTCGGACTGTCAGTTCCTTCACTCCATAGATTGTTGATTTTATTTTGGAGTGTCATGAAGACCCCAAGTTTCATCACCAGTCACGATTCTATTTAAGAACTCATCTTCCTTATCACTGTATTCAGTGCTGAAATGTCAAAACTCTGCCAAGGTACATAATTTTGAAAGCATTTTTCAAACGCAATTCACAAAAATTTAAGCAATTTATGACTGAGTCATGCAAAACAGTTTTTGAAATACATTCTTATGTGAACCATGTGTTTTCTCACCCATACCATCAGTGACAACAGAAGGCTGTCCAACACATGCTTCGTCATGAGTGTTTCTTCAACTGTCTCATCCACTTTCTCACCGTAAATGTCTACAAGTTGATGAATTTCAGGTGGCTTAATGTTCTGTGTGTTGGAACTAAACATAACAGAGCACACTTCACAGTCACTGGGCTCAGAGGTTGTCCTAAAGATTTTGACTGATCACTAACAAATATAAATACCACAAAATTGAGCTGCAGTGTCAAGACAATGAACCAGAGAAATGTGTGAACCTACAACACAAGTGCTGCAGTGGCAGTAGAATGATTTGGCAATTACTTTCAGGATGCACCTCATACTTAGGACTTCAATGGAAGTGCCTGTCGCCTTTTAATGTAAATTTTTGCTTATGATGGAAACTATGTTTAAGCTGTGTGTGTGGCAAGGGGATAATTAACAGTTGAACTATCTTTGTTTTGTTTATCTCTCTCTAGTCATGACAGGTAATGTGAATCAAGGACAAAGGTACTTTCTGAGTTACCTTAGTCAAGCTCCGACCCTTCTGTCCTGTACAGCTACTTGCTTTTATCCTGAGGTTGTTACTCTCTGTCCAGCAGGTGCTCCTAAAAAAATTGCATACATTGTGTACAAAAATCTACATTTACAAAGAATTTGTGGGGTCAGAGATGTTAGTAATGCTCAAGATATGGTGTGACTATTGGTATAGGGGCAATTCAGAAAATATCGCCTGTCTACATTACGGCACAACTGGAATATGCTTGCTGAAATAGTGACAATGCATTCAGCTGAACTGGTAACCAGTGCTTCATATACCATCATCATCTCCCCCTATAAAAAAAGAAATTTAGAGGCAGTCACATAAAAAAGCTTCTTTTCCTCTCCTAAACACTCGAAAATTGTGTGTATGTAGTTTGTTTTCATATACAGGGTGTATTAAAAGAGCTGTCACCATTACCTACACTGCTTGCATGGTGTTAATTTGCATACAGATTTCTGGTTGTTCCACTGGAAAGCTTACCAAGACATTTACAGCATAAAACCAATACCTGCTTGTATTTTAAAAATGTACACAGCTCAAAGGTAGTGCAACTGCAACTCTGTAGAATTACCAAGCCTTTCATGCAGTACAACATTTTTAACCTCTGGGATAAGCTACGAAGTAATTACTCGATGCCATACGAAAAAACAAAACAGCCTCACTGCTAATATTTCTCACATACGTAATAGGTGATGGGAACAATGAAACCAACAAAATTAAGAAGACCATTAGCATTTTTTTTTAAATTCATCTATCTTTTACAGTAAATTTCAACCATAAATGTTTCGTAGGCACATTACAACATTAAGAAACACTGCATTATAAATATAATTTGGGACTTCAGTGTGCAACTATATACATGACTATTTTTATTACTTATGGGTTAATTTTATCAACTTACAGAAACAGTTAGTTTAAGAAACATTTAATCATGCCGATGGTCACCTGTTATCTCACTGCTACATAGTGTTAAACCATAAGCTAGGTGGAAGACTCACTGGACGAAAAATTGTTAGAACTACCTACATACATTGGTGAAAAGCAGTTCTGCTGGTCTCAAAATACTTTATTGTGCACTTCTGTTCCAAATGACAATTTCACCAATAAGGTGGGCTACAAATAGGTTGTAATATTCTGACCTGAGTAGCTCTTCAGCAAATAGAGCTACATAATATGTGCTACTGTTTTTACATGACCATTAGTGCTAGTCATGTTTACAATAGAAACAATAAGTAGGCCCAATACATTTAAAATTGTATGCCTACAGCCAGAATGTACTACTTGTTGGAAATGAAAATTCATCAAAATACTTGTAGTACACACTGAAATACCTTGCATCCATTCTCTCTTGCTGCAATAAAGCTAAATCTCATAGCCAAAGGCAGTTGTACATTGTTGTGGGGAACTAGAATAGCTAGTAAATGTAACTAAATAATATCTGTATTCATTTGAGTTTGTTTCACCAAGATCCAGATTATGTTGTCACTTATGTCCCCTTGTTCTCACATTAACCGGTTAGTTTTCAATTTTGGCCAGTTGATACAAGACAGACTTATAACTCCTTCATGTTCATTGTTATTGGCAATAACTTTATTAGCTCTGATGACAATACAAAACTTGATAAACAAGTCAATGCAATCTGTGCCAGCACTTACCTCTTTCAAATTTTGTTTACATTCAGTGCTATTCATTTTGTTCTAAGGCTTGTGTTTAGTATAAATAACCAATGGTGCATCTGTAGGCCATACCAGTTCCAATATTAAAACTGCCTGAATTTGATCCCATAGATTGCCACTTTACTGATGTGGCATTTAATAAATTAAAAAGAGCATCTCTCTTGAAATATTTACAAACTGAATACTGCTGAACAAGACGTACGTACATTTTGACACAGTTATACAATTGAAAACGTTGACAGATGCTCCAAAAATTTCTTTTGCAACCTGAATACTGAAACATGTTCTAGGAACTACTTTAAAATGTTAAAATTCTACACTGGAAGACACTCTGTTTCATTTTTATATTACTGCAGAAGGGCAGGAGCAAGATAAGGTACTTTCAGGTTCCAGTACTGACCATGGTCTTACTGTCATCCAGTTAGAAACATTCACACAATATTAGTCACAGCAGAAGCACTTCCACTACAATGGTTGTGACAAGTATGCTCCTAAACCCTATTGTTCTCATTTACTTTTTTGTGGTTTACATTGTTCACTGATAAACAATGGCATCCTAGCAGACACTGTAGAAATAAACTTCTTTGGACCAAATACATGTTAAATGTTTATTAGTATTTCTGTCACAACAATAGAAGGTAAGTAAGGTTGCTCCACACCAAAATTATAAATTTTTTTACTGCCAACACCAGTTGTTCTGCTCCAAAATCAAACTAAATTTTCAGGTCTTCTGTGTGGTCTGATAGTTCCTTTATGTTGGGAGCATACGTTTTACTAAATAGACAAGTTTTCTAGAACTTGTGATTTAGTAGAAAGCAAAGAAAAAACTAAAAGGAAATGGAATGAGAAATTAGAATGTGTGACAATCACTCCAATTAGGCCAGTGGCTATATAATCTTGGTGGTGCACGGAACTGGGTTCTCAAGGCTGAGAAGAGACAGAAAAATGAAGTGAGATGTTTATGTTCCTTTGAAAGATCTAGAGACACTAGGAAGGATTATGTATGCCAATCAAGGACTATTTAAGACCATGACAGTTGGTCCTCTTGACTAGGGGTGTGAGAGAACAAACCACCTCTTCACCACAGAAGAAAGGGAAAAATATTGTGAACTGCTATGCCAGATAGACAAATGTGTAAATTCGTCAACTGAACACATAACAGGTATTGACTAGTAATAAGTTTCGCCAAAGCCAGTTGTCATTGGTTAGGTCAATACATGCCTAAGATGTCATTTTTCATGAGTAACACTGTGTGAACAAAGAACAGCTCTCAAGCATACTAAACATCAATGACCTGCTGCCTACTGGAATAACAAAGTTTCTTTATGGACCACATTTTGATCACTTGGGAGAAGCAATCTCTAGTTTATAGTGGGCTGTAATGATATCAAGCATAATATCTCACATCACCTCATAACTTTGGCATTCTGCTGTTTTTAGGGCAGTGCTTAACAAATCAAAGAAGTTAGCCAAGATAAGGCACCATTTTTTATAATACCTGCCACTCTGCTTGTGTCATGTTAATGGAAACTGACAATCATAGCACCCACAATGGTTCAATTTTCACTTTCACAAAAAGAAAACCAGACTGTCTGTAGGTTTGGTGTTCAGCAGGGGGCAAAACCTTGTTAGTGGTCTCGCTGCGAGACTCAAAAGCATTCTAATGCCCGTGCTTACATCACCGGGTTTTGAGAGAACTGTCGGAAGGCAGCAGTGTTATTCTTGGCAGGTCCTGGCAAAAATTACTATTGGGACAGCAAATGCATTAAATCACTAGAAACTGCTGTACTCAATAACAACCAGAATCATTTCTATAAGTATCGCATATGAGTGCAGCTTATGGAAACTATATGGACATGAGTTCAAAATCCCTTTCTTATCTGCAGGAATTTACACTAGATTATCACACAACAGCTGTAGGGACCTAGAGTAAGTTTATTCATTGAGAATACAGAAAATTGCGACACTCTCATTTCGTTATTTTCAACAGAACAACCAAAGGAAATGGAAAATCTAGCTGAAGAAATTAATAAATTACACCACAAAATTCAATTCATTTCATGTCACTGTAGGAATGAAACATTAACAAAACTTTTTATATAAAATTCTGAAATTTCCAGGAAGCCAACAATTACCAGGGTTACCATCCATATCAATATAAAAATGTGTTCTTCAGAAGAATGTTTAATCACATGCGTAATGATCCAATGGATACAAGTGAAATATAAAAAGAAACACAATTTGTAAAATCAGCTGCCTCCAGTTATGAATACATTCCCGCTGTAATGCATAAATTAAACCAACCACCCACAAACAGAAAGACCATCTTTGTAATAAGCTGACCTTCCTCAAGGAAGATTTCATGCCAACCTCTTCAAGTTGTATGACATAAAAATAAGCTTCTTCACAAGCAACACAATACTGAAAGCACTAAGCAAGAATATCACAAGTCAGGTATGTCCAAACTTCTGCAATAAACAAACTGGTAGAAGCACAGGGATGCACTCTGTCTTAACATCCAAAACAAATCTGACTTTGCAGAATGAGTTACTGGGCAAGAATTGTGGCAATCAGTGTAGAAAAGAACCAGGCAAGAAATCTGACTTTCTTGAAGGAACTGAAATATCTTTCAACACAGATACAGCACCAGTCTACTTGCTCAATGACAAATCTTGCCTTCACAACTATGAAGGCTTTATATTTCAAAAATAATTAAATTAAAAAAAAACCTGCCCCCCTATCTCTCTTTACATCTTACCTACATTAATATCACTATAAATAATCTTGCATGATATATCTAAGCCTTCTACTCTTGTTTTTAAAAGTAAACTTCATCTACATAGCAAGAGCTGCAAATATTGGAACTTAACTCTATTATTCATGTTCAGTTTTGATAAAAGTATTTACCCACACACTT
The DNA here is from genome assembly GCF_023897955.1 of Schistocerca gregaria. Lineage (NCBI taxonomy): Eukaryota > Metazoa > Arthropoda > Insecta > Orthoptera > Acrididae > Schistocerca > Schistocerca gregaria. The sequence goes on from NW_026061736.1 coordinate 12,607,580, forward strand.
TTATTGTCTCTGAGCAAAGTATGTTATATCTTCATAACACGCATCAGTTGTACAGTGCTGGCTAAGTTTAGTAATCAATTGTGCCTCATGGGCATGACTATTGTCTGAAGTAGTGATGGAAGGAATTGACACTTTGAATGCTGCATAGAGGGCTATGTGAGTGTCTTTTCTGAGCAGCACATTGCAAATCACACCAGATAAGCTCAATTTTCAAATCTGGGGAGTTTAGTGGCCAGTGAAAGTGTTTAAATTTAGAAGAGTGTTCCAGGAACCACTTTGTAGCAATTCTGGACCTGCCAACTGTATCATTGTCCTGCTGGAATTGACCGAGTCCATCAGAATTCCCAATGGACAGGATGCTTATGTATGTGTCACCTTTCAGGGTCATACCTAGCCATATACTCCAACTGCATGCCTCCTACATCATTACAGAGCCTCCACCAGCTACAACTGTCCCCTACTGACATGCAGTGTCCATAGATTCAAGAGGTTGTCTCCATGCCTGTACGTGTCCAACTGCACGACACAGTTTGAAATGAGACTTGTCCGACCAGGCAATGCGTTTCCACTCATCAACAGTCAAATATCGGTGTTGATGGACCCAGGTGAGGCATAAAGCTTTGTGTCGTTCAGTCATCAAGGGTACACAAGTGGACCTTCCGCTACAAAAGTTCATATCGGTGATGGTTCACACTCTGACACTTGTCCATGGCCCAGCATTGAAATATGCAGAAGGGTTGCACTTCTGTCACTTTGAATGATTCTCTTCAGTTGTTGGTCCTGTTTTTGCAGGATCTTTCTTCGGCTGCAACAATGTCGGAGATCTTATGTTTTACTAGATTCCAGATATTCACTGAATGCTCATGAAAATAACCACTTCATTCTTACGTTGGAGATGCTTTGTCCCATTGCTCATATGCCAACTATAACACCACATTCAAATTCACGTAAATCTTGATAAGCTGCCATTGTAGCAGCACTAAGCAATCTAGCATCTGTGCCAGAAAAATGTTGTCTTATATAGGCATTGCCGACTGCAGTGCTATAATCTGTATGTTTACAAATCCCTGTATTTGAATACGCATGCCTAAGCCAGTTTTGTTGGCAATTCAGAGTATATACATATCCTGTGAGAAGATAATGATATGTTACCAATCCACATACTGTGATGGAAGAGGTACATGGCAGGGAATGTGTTCTGTTGTTTGGTGGTTGATGGTATTCTGGGACCATTTTATCCTCCGAAAAAAAACCTCTTACCTTGATATGCTCAGGCTGTTACTATGACTGGCTGACTCCCGAGACACAGTCTTTTTCCAGCAATATGGTGCACTGTGGCAGATGTTGCGGACCAGGTGTTACGAGGTATGCTGAAATGGCAGGGGTGGTCCTATTCCCTGGTGTTCTAGGCCAACAGGCATTAGAAACATGGGCTTGTTTCTGTGAGCACATACCAAGGACAGAGTCTAACAAGCAGCTGTCAACCACATCAAAAATTTAATGAACAAAATCATTTCTGTCCTTGCCACAGGTGATGCAGATATAATGTGCTGAATGTGGATCGATCCTGATAACAGACTGGAAATTGTGCCCACATGTTGAAATTGATTAAACTGCATAAAACTTTGTGACAATACCTTAGGTCTAATTTGTTTGCATGCTGTTACACAACATAAGTGTTCTGTAACTTTTGAGACACTCTGTTTATCCTCTGCCCATTGCAGGTTAAAAACCTTATTGTGCTGTCAGAGCCCTTGATATGTTCTCAGAAAGAGGCTAAACCACCACACATTTCAAGTCACCTGCTGTCCAGTTTATGTGGTGTTTGCTCCACTGACAACATATACATTTTTATGCCTCAATAGTCTTCTGCAACGGTCCCACTGCATGCAACTTGGCATCACAATATTTGGTTGAAAACTAGTAGACATGGGTCTGCAGTGATTCCTGTTGTGTTTGAGACTGACTGTCAATGGCAACTTACAATGTTCATCTCGATGACTAACTACGAGTTAGGATCTTAATGTGGCCACATTGTGTGGTACAACATTCCTTGTAGACAAGCATTTGGGAGAGAATAATCCCATACGAGGAGGGTTGAGGAAAGAGCATGTAAAAGGCACATTATAAAATATGTGATGAAGGGAGGCAAATAACGTTGAGTAGCATCTATCGACCCACTTCACTGAGTGGTCAGCATATCTGACTGCCATGCAGTTCATTTCCAGTCATGTCACACCTTCTCTCTGCTCAGGGAGTGGGTGATATGTTGTCCTTATTATTGATTCATCATCGCCAGCATGAAAGTCACCCACCGTGGTGTCAACAGAAAAGACCTGCAACTTGTCAGCGAAACTTACCCAGCAAGTGACTCCCAGGTATCAATGTCCATATGACCACTTCATTCCACCTAGAGCATTAGAAAGGGAAACATACCAAAGAGGAACAGTGACTAAATATGCTAAATGTGTTGGGCTATAAACAAAGAAAGATACTATTTCAAAATTTAAAAGCTTTTGTCTACCTTGGTCACCAAAGTCTGAACATTATGGCCTTTCCTCAGAAACATACAGTGATCACAAGTCCAAAGTAGCAACCGAAAAGATATCTTATCAGTGTACTATCAGATATGAGGCTCCTCTGAAATTGTCTATGGAGGTTTTTTACTTTCTCCTACATAAAGGGAGAGATGAACTCCACTGATAAAATTCAGGTGGTGGTTCAAAGATGTTTTATGAGTATTTTGGTACAATGGACCTTGGTCTCCTGTGGCTCACTGCAAAGTAATAATGTAATTATGATTTATTTAGTTTGTTACCTTCATTTCTTCTGAAAATACACTGTCCAGACACGTTAATGTGACTACCCGTCAAGACCTCGAATAACCTCTTTTTGCAGTGCACACCGTTGCGAGACATGCAGGAAGAGATTCATGGAAATGATCATATGGCATTAATGACTGGCAGACCCCATCTAGGCTCGATCAGTTGCCTACTGCAATTCTTTTCATTTTATGCTGCTTTTGAGACATGCTTGTTGATGACAAGAACAACACAATGCCCACTTTCCAAGGACACAAAAATCCCGTATCAAACTGGGCTCCCCCACGTGGCTGTGAGGTTCTGTATTAACAGGGGTGTGGAGCCATTACTATTTCATTGCCAAATTTCCAGGTGTTCTAGGTTTCTCATGTGAGGATCCACGGACAATACACCCTGGCAGGGGGGTTCCCACAGATTCTCAGTTGGTTTAAATCCGAGGACTTTGGTGGTTAGAGGCATGTAATAAACTCGTCCTGTTGCTGTTTGAACCACACATGTACACTGCGAGCTGTGTTGCATTGTACTGCTGGTAAATGTCACTATGCTGAATAAAAACAAACTGTGTGTACGGGTGGACACGGCCCTCGAGGACAGACGGATACATCTGTTGATCCTTTGTGCCTCCCAGAATATCATCACCACCCAGGGAATGCCACAGACTCCCTCCCCTGTTGTGCCCCATTCTGACAGTTGTTGCAGTGTGTTTTGCTTTCAGACATTTAACAATGTGCATGCCAATGGCCATCTGTCATTTGAAAAGCCTCTCGGTTCATCTGGGTGGTCAGTTGTTTAACAGATGCACGTCTCTGCAGCTGACACTCACCCCTGTCATCTGTGGCCCATGACTACACAACAGTATCCACGGCACCAATTCTGAATAGCACCATTTTGCTGAGCACAGTATACTTTAACCACACTGACATGCGAACAGTTTACAGACTTACTCATTCCCAAATGCTTCCACCCTTTCCCCAAAAGCCAATGACAGTGCACATTTTGTCTCCTCCTTACAGTGACAACTGCACTATTTTCTCTGGCTCCCAACATGCTTTGTATACCCTTCACTGCTAGTGGTGTTGTCTGTGAGTGATTACTGCATGTCGATTTTGATTGCAGGCAGTGGTCACATTAATATTATGGACCAGACCATGTATCTACACAATAAAGAAAAAACCCAGTGTAGCATATCAACTGTATTTTGTCAAAAAATATGCAAGTTTTTTCCACAGAAACGAAAATTTCTAAATTCGTTCCCCTGTTGAAAAAGAGTGATAATCTTGAAACAGAAAACTGCAGACCTGTCTCACTTCTCCAAACTTTCTCTAAGGTTTTGGTGATACTAATCAAATATAGAGTGACACATTATCTTAATTATGGAATCTGATAAACAGTAATCAGCATGGATTTCTAGCTGGGAGTAGTACCGAAACAGCTTTACTGGAAAAAACCCAAAATAAATAATTAGTAAATTGGGAGAGGGAAAAAGTGTTGTCAGGATAAATCTAGAGCTGTCACAAGCCTTTGACACTGTTGACCACAGAATACTTTTGGAAAAGCTTGAAGCTATAGGTATCAGAGGACCGCAACAAAAAGTGGCTTGAGTAGTATCTGGAAAAGAGGATGACTGTGGTTGGAATTACAGCACCAAAAGAAGTCTATTAGGCCCCTTGCTGTTCCCCATTTACATTACTTATATTCATGTGCCAGAGAGAAAAGCTAGAATCAAGTTGTTTTGCTGAAGATACTAGTTTAATTGTTTGTTTTATGAAGCAGTCATTGCACACTATTGTGGACCATGTCCTACAAGATACACAAAAATGGCTCGGTGCAAACAAGCTAACACTGAATGCAAAAAAAAAAAACTAATTATGTGCAATATGTAAGAATAAGTGAACATGACGACCTACATCTCACTATGGAGGGAAACAACTTGAAAGAGTTCAGTGAGCAAAATTCCTGGGTATGCACATTGATGAGAAGATAAACTGGAAGGACCATGTGGTGAGCTTAGCACTAAAACCCAATTCAGCATGTTTTGTACTTGGAATAATTTCAAGAGTTTGTAGTAATGACTGTACCAGATTAGTATATTTTGGCTATTTCCAGTCAATTGAGGCCTATAGGATAGTATCCTTGAGGAAAAAGAAATTGTTGTTTAAATGAGATTTTCAAATTACAAAAACACCCTATTCAGATAACGACCCAGAGCCCACATCAAACACGTTGTAGGCCCCTTTTTAAAGCATTGGAAATTTTTGCAATTCCATCATTATACATTCTGAAATGTCTGTCGGTGATCAAACAAAATCGCGACAAAATGAAAAACCAATACAGTTTACCATACACGGCAATGTAAAAATCTCCACTTACTGGCTGTAATAAGGACCCAAAGTCAGAAACATGTATGTAATCAAGGAATCAAAATTTTTAATGCACTACCAAAACATATCAAAGAGCTGGAAAATTAGGATAAATTTAAAACTCTTATAAAGAACCACATGCTTGACAAATGTTATTACAGCATAAGTGAATAGCTGTGCACAAATGTATAAGGATTTAATTTCATGTGATGAACAAAATTTCATCAGTGAATGTGTCTGGCAAGCCCATAAGAAGATCAATAACCACATGCTTAAAAAATGTCACTAAAGTATAAGTGAATTGCTCTGCTCAACTGTAGAAAAATATATGATGTGGCAAATGAAATCACAACTTCAAGGAATAGGTCTGTCCAGCACATAATTTCTTGTGTCATAAAAACAGTTATTTGTTGTATATTGTAACAAAATGAGATAAATTAATATGAATACAGCACAAATTTGATCATTGGGATGTTGTGGTCTTAAGTCCTGATACTGGTTTGATGCAGCTCTCCATGCTACTCTATCCTGTGCAAGCTGCTTCCTCTCCCAGTACCTACTGCAACCTACATCCTTCTGAATCTGTTTACTGTATTCCTCGCTTGGTCTTCCTCTACGTTTTTACCTTCCCTGCTGCCCTCCAATACTAAATTGGTGATGTCTGAGAACATGTCCTACCAACCGATCCCTTCTTCTACTCAAGTTGTGCCACAAACTCGCCTTCTCCCGAATCGTATCCAATACCTCCTCATTAGTTATATGATCTACCCATCTAATCTTCTGTAGCACCACATTTCGAAAGCTTCTATTCTCTTATTGTCCATGTTTCACTTCCATACCAGGCTACACTCCATACAAATACTTTCAGAAACGACTTCCTGACACATAAATCTATACTCGATGTGAACATATTTCTCTTCTTCAGAAGCGCTTTCCTTGCCAGTCTACATTTTATATCCTCTCTACTTCTCATCAGTTATTTTGCTCCCCAAATAGCAAAACTCATTTACTACTTTAAGTGTCTCATTTCCTAATATAATTCCCTCAGTATCACCTGACTTAATTCGACTACATTCCATTATCCTTGTTTTGCTTTTGTTGATGTTCACCTTATATCCTCCTTTCAAGACACTATTCATTCCGTTCAACTGCTCTTCCAGGTCATTTGCTGTCTCTGACAGAATTACAATGTCACTGGCGAACCTCAAAGTTTTTATTTCTTCTCCATGGCTTTTAATACCTACTCCGAACTTTTCTTTTGTTTCCTTTACTGCTTGCACAATATACAGATTGAATAACATCGAGGAGAGGCTACAACCCTGTCTCATTCCCTTCCCAACCACTGCTTCTGTTTCATGTCCCTCGAATCTTATAACTGCCATCTTGTTTCTGTACAAATTGTAAATAGCCTTTCGCTCCCTGTATTTTACCCCTGCCACCTTTAGAATTTGAAAGCAAGTATTCCAGTCAACATTGTCAAAAGCTTTCTCTAAGTCTACAAATGTTAGAAACGTAGGTTTGCCTTTCCTTAATCTACTTTATAAGGTAAGTCGTAGGGTCAGTATTGCCTCATGTGTTCCAATATTTCTACGGAATCCAAACTGATCTTCCCCGAGGTTGGCTTCTAGTTTTTCCATTCATCTGTAAAGAATTTGCGTTAGTACTTTGCAGCTGTGACTTATTAAACTTATAGTTTGGTAATTTTCTCATCTGTCAACGCTTGCTCTCTTTGGGATTGGAATTATTATACTCTTCTTGAGGTCTGAGGGTATTTCGCCTGTCTCATACACCTTGCTCACCAGATGGTAGAGTTTTGTCAGGACTGGCTCTCCCAAGGCTGTCAGTAGTTCTAATGGAAGGTTTTCGACTCAGGTCTTTCAGTGCTCTGTCAAACTCTTCATGCAGTATCATATCTCCCATTTCATCTTCATCTACATCTACATCCTCTTCCATTTCCACAATATTGTCCTCAAGTACATCACCCTTGTATAGATCCTCTATATACTCCTTCCAACTTTCAGCTTTCCCTTCTTTGCTTAGAACTGAGTTTCCATCTGAGCTCTTGATATTCATACAAGTGGTTCTCTTTAATTTTCCTGTAGGCAGTATCTATATTACCCCTGGTGAGACAAGCCTCTACATCCTTACATTTGTCCTCTACCCACCTCTGCTTAGCCATTTTGCACATCCTGTCGATCTCATTTTTGAGACATTTGTATACCTTTTTGCCTTCTTCATTTACTGCATTTTTATATTTTCTCCTTTCATCAGTTAGGTTCAATAACTCTTCTGTTACCCAAGGATTTCTAGCAGCCCTCATCTTTTTTCCTACTTTATCCTCTGCTGCCTTCACTACTTCGTTTCTCAAAGCTACCCATTCTTCTTCTACTGTATTACTTTCCCCCATTCCTGTCATTTGTTCCCTTACGGTCTCCTTGAAGCTCTGTACAACCACTGGTTCTTTCAGTTTATCCAGGTCCCATCTCCTTAAATTCCCACCTTTTTGCAGTTTCTACAGGTCATAACCAATAGATTGTGGCCAGAGTCCACATTTGCCCCTGGAAATGTCTTACAATTTAAAACCTGTTTCCTAAATCTCTGTCTTACCATTATATAATGTGAAATATTGCAGTATCTCCAGGTCTCTTCCACATATACAACCTTCTTTCATGATTCTTGAACCCAGTGTTAATCATAGCTAAGTTATGATCCGTGCAAAATTCTACCAGATGGCTTCCTCTTTCATTTCTTCCCCCCCCCCCCCCCCCCCCCCCCAATCCATATTCACCTACCACGTTTCCTTATTTCCCTTTTCCTGCTACCGAATTGCAGTCACCAATGACTATTAAATTTTCGTCTCCTTTCACTATCTGAATAATTTCTTTTACTTCATCATACATTTCTTCGTCATCTGCAGAGCTAGTTGGCATATAAAGTTCTACTACTGTGGTAGGCGTGGGCTTCGTGTCTATCTTGGCCACAATAATGCGTTTACTATGCTGTTTGTAGTAGCTTACCCACACTCCTATTTTTTTTATTCATTATTTAACCTAATCCTGGTTACCCCTAATTGATTTTGTGTTTATAACCCTGTAGTCACCTGACCAAAAGTCTTGTTCCTCCTGCCACCGAACTTCACCAATTCCCGCTATATCTTACTTTAACTTATCCATTTCCCTTTTTAAATTTTCTAACCTACCTGCCCGATTAAGGGATCTGAAATTCCACGCTCCGTTCCGTAGAACGTCAGTTTTCTTTCTCCTGATAACGACATCCTACTGAGTAGAGCTCGCCCAGAGATCCGAATGGGGGATTATTTTACCCCCGAAATGTTTTACGGAAGAGGACGCCATCATCATTTAACCATACAGTAAATGTGCATGCCCTCGGGAAAAATTTCTGCCATAGTTTCCCCTCGCTTTCAGCCATTCGCAGTACCAGCACAGCAGGGCCGTTTCGGTTCGTGTTACAAGGGCAGATCAGTCAATCATCCATAATGTTGCCCTGCAACTACTAAAAAGGCTGCTGCCCCTCTTTAGGAATCACACCTTTGTCTGGCCTCTCAACAGATACTCCTCCGTTTTGGTTGCCCTATGGTACGTCTATCTGTATCACTGAGGCAAGCAAGCCTCCCCACCAACGGCAAGGTCCATGGTTCATGGTTCATTGGGATGATGATAAATAAAAGTGGCGAGTGGATGAGTGTGTTATGCATTGCAAGGCAAAACACAGCCAACTGGGCACGGTATAGCAAGAGCCAACGCTGCAGCACACTACTGGAACAGAAACCTTTCATCATTTTCCACTATGGAAGTGTTTAGAGAACGTGAGCTTAAGTCCTAAACGAACATAGTGTGGATGTGTAAGCCCTCAGCCTTCGTGCACTAAATTCTTCTCATCTCAGTACCACAGCCTTCGCCATCGGCGTAACCGTGGAATGCAGTAAGGGGTTGGCTGTTCGACCACAAGAAGCAGCAGCCTGCCCTGAGTTACAAGGGGCTAGCGGAAATTCGCGGGGATTGTCAGCTGCACTGTTTTGCTGCTTTACCTACAACTCAGACTATTGTGGTCGTGACATTTCTTGTACCTATTAAGTGTTGCAACAATGTATTTGTATGATTTCAGCTGTTACAACTGCGACTCTTTGGCATCACGGTAATAGGGTACGGCATTTTTTCGCCTGTTTAACTGCACAGTTTTATTTTTCGCTATCGATTTGCTGTAGTACCTTAGAACATATTCTGAGGTCAAACAGAACGACCTCAACGCGAGCCAGCATGAATTTCGAGAATATAGATCATGCAAAACCCAATTCACTTAAAAAGCACAGTTGTCCTGGTGAGTGAAATGCGTTTCGGAAATCAGTAAACACCGTTTTCCCCTGTCTGCCTTGATCTCTGGTTTTCAGACTGTCGTTCGAGTCGGGTTGCACGTAGTCGATGTTTTCGGAATCCATGCTGCTTAGCAGGGGGGAGCTCATTCAGTCTGAGGTAACTCGTTACGCCTGAGTTCAGAATTATAAATTTTCTGCTTGACCAAGATTTCGTGCCACCGTGAAGACCAGCCTAGACTTCAGGGTGGCTCTAATGCCACTCTTGATTCCTTGTGGATAGCTTGGAAGTTAATGCTGATAATCTCTGAGAACTGTACACAGTCGTATGCGTGAATACAAGGTGCGCTGATAAAAAGTAAAACATTTATTAACTGTCGGCTGCTACTTGGTAATCAGCACGTGATTACCGACGCAAAAGGTAATACAGAGTTTGACAGTAGGCGTACAAAAAATATCTCGTGACCAAAGACGTAAGCGTAGTTATGGCGATTCGCTTCTTAAAAGTTTACACAAGTACAGATGGAAATTGTGCTCGAATATCTGATACAAATAAAGCAATATACTGATGTGAGTTGGGCGTTTTACTGCTCTGTAACTGGCAACAGGATCGCGTTTACGTGTATGTTATCTGGGCATCACATCCAATTAAAATAAATCCTCCCCCCCCCCCCCCCCATAAGCATAAAGAAGCAAATGTCGGGCTTGGTAGTCTAGCGATAATGAGCGTGCAGGAACAGTAGAAGTCGCTAGTTCGAATCTCGGTGCCTTTCTTTTTTGTATTTTTAAGTGCAGTGTGCCATGTTTTTGGCTAAATATACCACTTAATCTTTTACCCTTGTTTTCGTCTGTCTGTTGCAGATCCTTTGCTTCGGGAACGGGGAGATGTATCAAGTTGAAATTTTTTTCACATACAGAGGTCGTGTTCCCTTCACGGTGTAAAATATACAGACCTAGAGGGCACTTTCTGTTGACCTACACTAATGAAAATTAGCAAGGAGCAAGGTTTTACAGTACACGTAAAGGAAAAATCCGAAAACTGGCAATTTGTTATTATATCACACGGAAATTGTTATCCAACATCGAACTTCAAATTACAACATCAGTAGTTCTGCGTTCATGTTGACTAGGTCCCAATACTAAACGTCAAATATCGCGCAAGGAATGGCAGTATTGTGTTTCGGAATGTAGCCGTCATCAGATATCCATATGCGATTACTGCATGTGCATATGTCGTTCAAAGTTGCATGTGAAGCAAAATTTCGCAGAATAGACGCAGTTAGCCTCAATGCAAAACTTCTAATTACTCTAATAACAGTAATACTTAAATATCTTCAACATTTCGCGGTCCTGTCACCAACTGTATAAACATTAATTTTAATAATGAACAGTCTCAGTTGCACCGTTTATCTAGAATTTACCTGTGTTTCAGTCGGGATAACCCAACCTTCTTCACAATAACATATCTACTGTCTGTCCATAGTGGACATCGCCAAGTTAATACTACTAATTCATAAACTATCGCCAGACTGTAAAACTTATCTGGCACTGCCTCGGCCCCACTTCGCGACCGCGATACGGCAGCCACGAGTGCTCTACTGGATCTCCACTATGAACACACAGTAAACACTGTTATTCTGAAGGAGGTTGAGTTATCCCTACTGAAACCTGGGTAAAGTCTAGGTAAGCGGTGCAACAGAGGCTGTTCATTATTAAAATAATAATACTGGTCGCCAGCTTCCTGCATGACTTTGTCACATTTATACTATTAAAATGAAAACATTCTCGAAAATCTTTTAATCCGTGGGATCGGTATCTTGCCAGGATCAATGTCGATAACGGGTGAAAATAGTCGAGATTCTCTACTCCCGGAACGTATGAACTGTCTACATACATAATTAAGTTTGTATAACATCCTCACCGAGCGAGTCCATTTTTTCGTTTTTTTTTTGTATATTATGCAATGTACCTTTTTTCTCTTTTGAAAATGTGTCTTAATGACGTGTAAGATTTGGCAGTTCATGGATGACTGACATGCAATGATTCAAACCCATTACATTCTTATGCCTTGTCTTAAATAACAATGCTGCAATGAGACTGAAAATTGAAACCTATTACAGGGTTGCCACAACTTTCCACCAAGTGAAAGACCTAAATTGTAAAAAAAAAAGTAATGACCTCTGTGTTTCTGAACGTGTGAACAAAAATCTTAAGTACTAACATCAAAATGTTGTGTAATGAACTGCTTGTAGATGGAGAAAGGAAGCCCAATGGTAGATATGTTTAATTAAGATCACTGATTTTATTTTCATAAAGCGAAACCTATTTGGTGACGAAAATATGCATTTTCTTGGAGTTGCGAGACACATTCCTGAAAGCAGTGATGGTATTTAAAATAATCTCAGAAAAAAAGTAGGCCTCTCGAAATAAATGTACAAGGTGGGGAAGAGGTGTGTCAACCAACACTGTAGGTGACTGCTAATAAAATTATGCTTCTATGTTCGTAATTGTCGGTTATTACTCACTGAGTTATGTCTATTATCTACAGGTATTGTGTGATTCTTTTTCTTTCAATAAATACATGACTTCATAGTGTACAAACTGCCTGCGATTGCCACAATTTTTTGTTTCTTATCGTCCATTCTTTCAAATATATAAACTACTTTCGAAGTGCCAAAATATACTATAATAAATAAATTTTGTATCAAACGCCGCACTGTACAATGTACTTGCTGTGAGACAGTCACGATTCCCGAAATACATCGCCTGGCGCCGAGGAGGGGCACCACAGTCCTAGGTCCATGGTAGTACCCGCACATTAGTGGCAAACTATGGGCTTTGGATCGGCAGGCCCGATCCGTTAGAGAGACCCACAGAAATGGCCTGCAATTTTGGCCCGCCACGAAAGTCCATTCATGTGGCCAGCCATTCACATGTCACAGTCACCACGTCGATGAAATGAGACCGCGGCGATAACACACGCAACGGGTAACTCGAGCAAATACTCTGAGAGTAGTCAGCAACTCCCCGTAAGGATGTTCGCTCAGGCACATAGAAAAGACCATCAAACTCTATAACTAAATTTTTGGCTATAGCCTTTGTCAGAAAACGAAAGTAGTTGTGACTTTTTTTTACCGCCAGTTCATTCGTCCAGTTGCGGAAGCTGTCAGGCGCTGACGCCACGCTGCAACACACTACTGCCAGGCGGGCTGCATCGGGCACAGCCCCTGTAAATTAGCAACTGCACAGTCCAGCGAGCTAAGAAAGTTGCAACTCGGTCTGCAGAGGTCCTTGGTGCACACGAGACACTAGAACAGGTGGTGCACACAACCGCGACAGTATCACTGCTGCTGCGGACCTTTCGCTGCATCCACCGTGACTCGTGCGGCCACTGGAGTGTAAGTGTGCCTCCCGGGCAGTCCCGTCGTAGCCGACAATTGGTGCCCAGCATCGACTCCGACTGCACGCCGCCTTCGCTTCCTGTCCACAGTGTTAACTATACAGACGGCGCTTCTACGAATTCGGCAAAAAATTATATACACCATTTAAAGAATATTATGTTTTTGAAGAAAACTACACTGTCAAAAATTCCCTTTAACTAACAGCTAAAATTAAAAACTTTTCCGTTTCTGATGATGGTAATTCCGTATCCTTTAACGTAGTTAATTTACTTGCTAACATTCACATTTATGAGACTATTAAAATTACTGATGAGAATCTTCTCCAACACAAAAACCTAATGTACAAGAAATTAAAGATGTCATTAGGTTATTACTTCTGATACTCTCCTACAACTATTTCCAGTTTAACGCTGAAATTTTTTTTTTTACGACCTTAAGCCTTTGCCGTGCCCATTTGTATAGCAAGTACGCTTGCCAACAGTTTTGTTAAACATCACAAAAGGCAGTACTTTAAGAAATTGGTGTGACCTGAGCAATTTTCCAGTCTTTAGGTACGGATCTTTCTGTGAGCGGTTGTATATAATTACTAAACATGGAGCTATTGTATCAGCACACTCAGAGGAAATTGACTGGTATACAATCTGGAACGGAAACCTTGCCTTTAATAAGTGATTTAAGCTGCTTTGCTACACCGAGGATATAGGCTTCTCATTTTGGCACTTTCTGTTGACTGGGCTTCGGGAATACTTGCTTCGTATTCTTTGCTGAAGGAGTTTCGGAAAACCACGTTTCTTAACTCTACTTTAGTAGCACTGTCATCAGTGACTCCACCGTTACTTTCGCGCAGTGAAGGTACTGATGGCGTCTTGACACTGGTGTACTTCATGCATGACCAGAATCTCTTTGGGTTTTTCGCCAGATTTCGAAACAGAGTTTTGTTGCGGAAATTATCAAGAGCATCTCGCTGTAGTAACCGCTATATTTAGAACTTCTGCAAAACATTGCTAGTCTTGCGGATTTTGGATTCTTTTAGTTTTGGCATGCTTTTTCGTTACTTCTGCAACAGCGATTTCACCCGTTTTGTCCATGGGGGATCAGTACCATCACTTATTAATCTATGTGGTATATATATCTCTCAATTGCAATCGATACTATTTCTCTGAAATCATTCCACACCTTTTCTACGCTTACATGATCAGATCGGAAGGAGTGGAGGCTGTTTCCTTAAAAATCGTTAAGAGCATTGTCAGCTTTTTTTAAACAGATGTACTTTAAGTTTCTTTTTGATGGTTGTAGGTATTACACTATTCAGTGTACGGGCAACTGACTTGGGGTCGCTAATCCCTGTATTCGTCATGATACTACCTATTCATCCAGGAATATTTGCTGCTATGAGGTCAAGTACGCTTTCGTAACCATTTATGCTTCGAGTGGGCTCACGAACTAATTGTTCAAAATAATTTTTTTAGAAAGCATTCAGTACAATTTCGGCTGACGTTTTATGCGTACCGCCGCCTTTAAAGGTATAAATTTTCCAGCATATCGAGGATAGATCGAAATCAACACCGACTATAATTGTGGGAGTGGGGTACCGATTTGAAATGAGACTCACGTTTTCTTTGAACTGTTCAGCAACTATATCCTCTCAGTCGGGGTCGGTAAAACGATCCAGTTTAGTCCGATTGACAAGTACAGCCTCTACCCAAACTATTTCGCAGGAACTATCTACTTCAGTTTCACTACAAGGTAAACTACTTCTGACAGCAATAAATACTCCAGCACCAACTATGTTTAATCTATCCCTTGTGAACGTTGTTAGGTCGTTTGAAAAAATTTCGGCTTAACTTATTTCCGGCTTTAGCCAGGTTTCCGTACCTATAACTGTTTGAGCTTCAGTGCTTTCTATTAGGGCCTGGAGCTCTGGTTCTTTCCCAAAACAGCTACGATAATTTACAACACCGATCGTTTCTACAACCACCTTACTGTGTGTTACCTGCCCCCTTTTAGACAGACGCCATTTCTATGTTTTCCTGAGACCCTCTAACCTAAAAATCCGCCCCCACTACCCGTGTAGTGGACTCCTGACCTATTAAGCGGAATCCGGAAACCCACCACACTATGGCTCAAGTCAAGGAATCTGAGGCCTACACAGTCACATAACCGCCTGAGCCTATGATTCATACCTTCCACTCGGCTCTGCACCGAAGGACCACAGTCGGTTCTGTCGATGATGGTGCAGATTATGAGCTCCGCCTTAAACTCGCTTAACCATATCCGCTAAACAAAAGGAGAGAGAATCTCCTCCAATCCAAAGCGACACAAGCCATTGGCACCGACTGGGGCCACCACCTGCAGTTGGGTGCACCCTGTACTCTTCATGGCATCCGGAAGCACTCTTTAGAAATCAGGACTGACTCCCCCATCTTGTGCACACTGCCATCCTTCCACACCTTGGCAGCCATGTTACTAAGGGGGCCCAATTACGCGCCTATTATTGGAGTTCCGAACCACCAGTAAACTCACCTTCTGTGAACACCACGAATTTGCGTTCCAAGAAGGTTCCTCTGGAGGCCCTACGATCGGCCCCTCGCAAAGTCTTTCGCTGCCTGCCATACTTTGGAATGATCTCTCACTCGACCACAGGTGAGGGATCAACCTCAGCGCTGCAGACCAACATAAATGTAGGATAATGACATCACTGCAGCTCAAAAACCTGCAGTCAGAGAAGACAACTCCAAATGCAAGGGGAAAAGACACAAGAATGCTATAAGTAAATATCAGAAACTTATCTATTATAAAGAACATTCCTAGATGTTGAAAGCGACCGAAATTGTTAATTCTACTTACGATGTTTTAAAAGAATTAATTTATATGGTAAAATAAACCAAGTCTGCTTTTCTTCATGGTTACGTGACGTTACGTATATATGTTTTGTATTTTTATTCGTCAATGCCTTCCGTTTAAGCACTCACTCAAGCTAAACAGGTCTCTGCTGCCAAGTCATTATCAATTGTCATTGACGAAGGGTGAAAGCAAAGGAAAGAGTATTCACTTTCTTTTGCCTGATGGCGGATTTAGGGAGTTGGGATGCATAGCAAAAGCGCATTCTTACGCGACTTTTATTTTTACCAAAGTACTTTTATACCGTAACAGCGTTGTGTACGTTGATTATGACTCTATGATCATACTGATATACTAAAAAGGACAACCAAACCAGCATCCACTGCAACGTGGATAGTAGTACGAAAAGATTTGTTTTTACTTTTTAGACATTACTCCTGAGTAGAAAATTCGAAGCGCAAATGACCGTTACAATCGAGTCTGCACAATTCGAAGTTCGAATAATTAACTCGACTTTACTCTAGATGAAATCAGGAAAAATCGAAATAAAATTTTTATTTTTTTTTACTAACGTATTTCCAGTTTTCTTACATGTTTTTTTGCTTTAGTATTTGAAACGGAAGGTACACACAAATGTTCGAAAATACATAAATTCAGCTTCATTCATTTTTCAATGCTGAACCAACTGTCACGAATGGTTGCTTTTTGTCAATTAAGTTTCTCATAAAGAACCTTATGTCTTTGGAGCTAGCGTGTCACTCCTTATTTGTATCTGAGACTTCTGTTCCCAGACTAACCGTAAATGTCTTAGCGTTCCGACAAATACCTTTTGTACCCTGCATTGAGTAAGGCAATACTATAAACTTTCGCCTCGCCCGGTCTGCTTGCTCCCGCTTTTTAATACTTATGAGCAACATTATCTTTCCGCTCGATGATCGTTTGCAGCTTGGGTGGTGGAATCCCGAAACAATTCGTTACCTGCTACTTCTCGTTGCATTCCACAGCGTCGAAACTCGTTTCTGTTTTACGAATGTCGGAAACTTCCTGGAAAATATCCTAAAGTGAAAAACGTCTACTTTCTCCGTGGTCGAAGTTCCTTGTGTGACAAAATGGCGTCAGATTTGAATCACTATTAATTACGAGACTGAAAGTGCGCAAACAAAGGTTAAGTCCACGTGGTTGTCACTTATTGCCTGTATTGGCATATGCGGGTCATTGTTAGGAATCATCTTTATGTAAAATTATAAACTGGTGAAGCTGTTAGCTAGGATTCTCGTTTGTGTGTCATTGCGATGAACAGCTTAGGGAGCGCCGCTAGGAGTAACAGAAAATAAAAATATTCGCTGGAATATAAACGAAAATCTATATTGAGTTTAAACCTACGACACATAGGAAGAGTTCGTCTCAGGACTTGTAAATATTCTCTAAATTACAGAAAACGTGAGAAAAGCCCTCCCAGAAGCCTAAATAGGGCAGCGCTGAGAGAAGGTGACAGCTCCCTCAGAGTCGGAAAAAAGGAAGAAATTGCGCAACGCGATAACGTACTCAAAGGCTATATCGTACCCCAGCCACTGAAAAGTCCAAAATTGTGAGTGTGACCACTGTAATAAAGATATTGTTAACTAAATTTCATATTAATATGAAACACATGTTACGATTTTATCCCGACGTTTTCACGAAAACTCTACGGCCCAGACCTGAACTGCACACACAGAAATTTATTTGCAACGGATTAATAATATGCTGTGGTATTTCGTGCACTGTTAAAACAACTGATAAAACAGACAGAATTATCTGGTGTAAGCTAGGCGTTGACTTGTAATTATAGAATGTCTGCGGGTCGTTTTCATATGACAGTCGCCTCGATTAGTGAAGAAGTTGCTTCGGTTTTCTCGAGGCATTTGGGAACAGGTTGAAACAAACGATTAACAACCGTCGACTGCATACAGTCGCAAAGGCTGATTTCAAATGTCTTTGGTAACTGTAAAGGTACTTCACCTGGATAGGGGGGACAGCTACTAGTCGGAGGTAAACACTTCCCCCTCACAGCGTTCTAATGTTGCCGGCTACACTATGCCACTCAGCGTCCGATGTAAACACAGCCGACAACAGGAAGTGTGACAGGACTACCAGACCGAGTTCAGAGCAGGAAACGGCCGGGGTCCCCGGTGGTCTAGTGGTAAGGGGGTCTGGAACGTTCCAGCGCCTCGGCTGGGGCTATTCGCCCCAGCCGGGCCGGGGTTCAATCCCCGGCCGGCGCTGGAATTTTCAGATTTCCGAACACTAGCCTCCACCTCTGCCCTGGCATGTGGCGCATGCCGGGCACCCCCGTGGGGTCCGTGCTTCGGATCCCACGTGGAGCTCACTCCCTCACTACAAAATATACCTCATTATGCTGCTGCAATCACTTATTTTAAATTTCAATACGCACACTTTCTTCACCAGACCACATCTACATATATTTTCCAGGTACTTTCTACATAAGACATCTCACTGTCGCAAGAAACTGCATAGTATCATGAACATTTGTAGGATTGCAACAATGAAATGAAATCCTCACTAAAAAAACTAATAAGTTTTATTTTCCTTTTTGTGCTAAATGCTGCTAAGATAAATACCAAAACAGCTTTCATTTTCTTGTAGGTAATTATGAAAGTAAGTTTGGCTATAATACTGAATAAATTATCTCAATGTCAAAGAAATGCAAAATATTATATCAATACCATCACACAAGATATTTTCAGGTGTCTCAGTCTGCCTTTTCTTTTTATTATCCTGATTGATTATACGATAATAAATAAATTCTGTATCAGAAATAGTTTCGTAACCGTTCACACTCAGTGCCATTTATAAGTGTATATTGTCAGCAATTGTAGTTTCAAAACGAACACAGGCCTTTTTTTCAAATTATTCAAGTGTCTAAATGAGATTAAGATAGGATACAGGTCACTAATGAGATAAACTCTTTGTTTGTATGATACAGGATAATTCTCCTGGTCTTATGTCAGCTGAATGCTAAATTAAACAGTTAACATTTAAAAAAACGAATTTTACTGACAGGTCTACATGTCTCATATAATATTTCTGTTGGTAGTTTCATGACAACCTCTCAGGCTCAGCTTTATATAAAAGTATCTTGCAGGTCAGAAAAGAAATTTTATTACTACCTCTACAGATTCAGTTGGTCTATTGTTGTTGTACTATTGTTGCATTGCGAGAGAGAGACTGCTACTATAGCTGTTTTCTTTTGCTATTAAATTCCGTGCCATATCTCCATTCGAAATGCTAAAAGGCGTGGATAAACTTTTAGCAATACTATTTCCTTTTCACCACATCGCTGCTAGGTGTCGCTACTGGTCCCTCACACAGTCAGTTGTCTGTAGCGCAGGGCTTCGCTACCAGAGGGCTCTAGCGGAGCTGGCGACGACTCACTCTGCCGGGATTTGCTGCTCCACTCCTGAACGAGTACGCCAGCTGAGATACCCGCGAAATCCTCACACTAAACGAGAAGCGTAATAGCACCAATGCTACATAAGGCAAATCGTGATCAGCGAAACCACCACTATTATAACTGCTTGCTGAAAATACTGCTACAAACTATTTAGAGCGGAAGGGAGCACCTTACCGAAGCCGATCTAGAGGAAAATCCATTTGGAATGAACAGAACCCATATCTATAACATCTTTAGATACAGAAACTTTTGACAATGTTGACCAGAATATGCAGTTTGAATTTAAGATGCAACCAGGAATAAAATATAGCGAGAGAAACATTACTTAGAACTCCACCAGAAATGAGACAGAGGCTGTACAAGTCGAAGGACATAAAAGTAAGGCAATACGTGAGAAGTGAGTGAGACAGCGTTCTAGTCCATTGCCTGATGTTATTCATTCTATATGCAGGGTGTTTCACACTACTCGGGACTGTACAGGCGATTTAACTGATCAAGTTTTACATAGGAATCTACTTCTGAAAACGTCATCTTGCGATGCTACAGAACGTCAAAGTTATAGGAACCGGCATCTACAAAAATAGATGGATCCCACGAAGATGTTACAAACTTTCTAAGATGATGCAGATGGATAAATGCGTACATTTGTGATTATGTCCTTGCACCGGAAAATTATAACAGAAAACCTTTCTGTTACCTCTGACAGCATGTAACGTTATCGTTGTTGCTAGGATGTAGGACAGGAAACTTGCAGAGGCGGTGGTATGGAACGAAAGAAGAAAACAATGTGCAGTACACATAGGCTGTAAGATGCATACATCATGAACCATGAGCACTTGTTCATCATCGCTTGCGTGAAAGCCATCTCCACTATTGAACAAGTGCTTACAGCTCCAGAATTATGCAGTTTAGAGTCCATGTTTACTGCACTTTTTTTCTTTTTTCGGTCTATACTGCCGCCTCTGAACGTTGCCTACCCTACAATCCTAGCAACAACAGTACCAGTACACGTATTCCACTGTCAGAGGCAGGATAACGATTTTCACTTACAACTTTCGACACGTTTGTTTCCGGTACAGGGGCCCTTACCTCAAATCGATACATTTGTCTGTTTCCATCATACTAGGAAGTTTGTAACACAATCACGGATCATCTTGCATATACATACATTTACCGGAGCTGGCGCCTGTGACTTTGATGCTCCACAGCGTCGGTGGGTGACGTTCGCAGGCATGAGTTTCTAAGTAAAACTGCAAGCTCTAGAAGTGTTGTGGCTCAGTGGTCTGAAGAAGATGATTCTTGCGAGGAAGGAAATATATTTGAAGATGCAAGTAGTGAAGAATTAGCCAATGAACCTGCAGATGTGAATATTGAGGCAGATGGCAGTCCTTCCGATAATATTACTTCATCAGAGTCTGAAAATGGAGCACCACCACAAAAAGGTATAGAAGACCACACATACATTAGTCGGAATGGAGCGATTTGGAAATTAGATCCTCCTGCAACTTTTCGTACGCCTGTCCATAACATCGTAAAGAAGGCACCTACTCCAGCCCTTGGTTTGAATACCTGTAAACCTAAGGATGCCTGGGACTATATCATCTCCAAGGAAATGATCATCTGCACAAATATTGAAGGCAGAAGAGTGGCTGCTTTACGTGGAAAAACGTTTTGCTTCCTGGAATGGTGGGTTTTCTTGGTCTTTTACTGCTTTCTGGTGATGAGAAGACTTGGGATGTCCTTATTAGAGAATTATTCTAGGATGAAAAGGAAAATCCTACATAGAAGGCTACCTTGCCAGTAAATAGATTCGAGGATATAAGGAGAATGATTAGATTTGATGACAGGCGTACCCGTGCAGCTCGATCTGCAGATGACGCAGCAGTTCGCTATGTATGGGAACTATTTCTTGACAAGTGTAGAAATAGAATGAATCCCAATCATTCGCTCACAGTTGACGAACAGCTAGTCCTAATCCGTGGAAGATGCAGCTTCACCCAGTATATGCCCTCTGAACCAGCCAAGTGTGGCATAAAAATATTTTTGTTATGTGATCATATGCTTTAGAGGGAACTGTTTACACGAGAAGGAAGCCCCATGAATTTATTCAGAAAAATCTTGGATTGAATGTAGTGAAAGATCTTGCTAAAAGCATTCAATGATCATCAAAAAATATTACCGTTGACAACTTCTTTACTAGTGTGCTTCAGAAGCAAATTACAGTGGTGGGAACAATCAAACAAAATAAACCAGAAATTCCTAATGAGATGAAACCATCTGTCTCAAGAGCAATTCATTCCTCTTTGTTTGCATTTATAGGTGTCATTACAATGGTGAGTTATCTTCCCAATAAGAAGAAGTCTATAGTTCTCATTAGCACAATGCAATACGACAGAAACATTGATGAAACTCATGCAAAAAAGAAACCAGATGCAATAAACTTCTATAACTCTATGAAGGGTGGAGTAGATAAATGGACCAGAATATTCGTTATTACACTTGCAAGAGACGAACGAGAAGATGTCCATTTGCATTATGGATGAATATGATGGACATCGCAGCAATGACCACTGAAATTTTATTTTCCGCCCATCATCTGACATACCATAGTGGAAGAAGTAATAAAAGGCGTTTGTTCCTAAGAGGTTTAGCAGAGGAAATGGTAAGACCTCTAATGGAACTTCATATTCAGATCCCTAATCATCCAAAGAAAATCGTTGATGATATGCGAAGATGTCATATTGCCAAACCAACTACATGTTTCAGGAAAAAGAAGAAGATGCAATTATTGTCCATATAAGAAACACAGGAAAAGTGCTATGACATGCATTAAGTGCAAACCCAACTTTTGTAAGGAACATAGTGGCGTTCTTTGTGCTTCTTGTTTGTCACATGTTGAAAACTAAGAAAGATGCAATTTTATGTGAACAATGAATAATAACTTTTTATAAAAATATTGCCTATACACATAATACTGTGAATAATGAGCATGTTTTAATTGAAGAAATTGGTTGTAATAAGTGTTTTAAAATGTAAACTGCAAGTTATAAGTGAATTAATAAAATAATTTGTATATGTTGTTTGTAAAGGAAAGTAACTAATAAAAATTCACTCTTAGAGTTTTATATAAAAGAAATGTTAATCAGGCCCACCAGATCCTGTCACTGTATCTTAGGAATCTTGCGATATGACAAAAAATTTGACAGAACGAAATTTAACTCCAAAGAATGAATATGTGGAAAGAGGAAAATTTTAAATTAGGTCAGGGCCTTGGAGGCCCTGCATATGCATTCACGTGTGTTTTCGGCACCATGCATCCTAGCGTTAAGAGAAACAGAATGTTTGCATAAAGGCAAACCGCCGGGCTGTCCCCGAGTGAATGATACAGACGTCGAACGCATCCGCCACAGTTTCACGAGGGGTCCGCAGAAATCCGTTCGCCGTGCAGCTCGACAGCTCAGCACGCCCCCGATGTCCGTCTGGCGTCTATGCGTCAACGTTTCTGCATCAAACAATATTAAATTCAGCTACTGCGAGCTGTTCGTGAGGGTGCTAACATCGTGTGAAGTTCCGTAATTTCACTCTTGGCAAGGTGGAGCATGGCTGTTTTCTCCCACAGTTAGTGTTTAGTGACGAGGCAACACTCCATTTACATGGAGAGGTGAACTGTCATAATGTGACAATATGAGGTACGGGACAACCACATGAAGTTGTACAACATAAAATATACTCTCCTAAATTTAATATTTGTCTTATGTATTCCTATTTTTTGTCTGCATCCTAGATATTTATAGGCATCTGATTATTCCAGCGCTTCTATGCAGTCGCTGTGGTTATCCAATATGTAATCTTCTTGTTTAGTGTGTTTTCCCTTGTCTATGCTATTTTTCTTACATTTGTCTGTTCCAAAAGCCATATTTATATAATTGCTGAATACTTATGTTATCTTTAGTAATTGGTTGAGTTGTTGATTTGTTGCTGCCAGTAGTTTTAGATCATCCATGTGTGGGTATGTTCCAGTAATATTGTATCCATAATTTGTATTATTTAGCATGTTGGATAGTGGGTTCAGAGCAAGGCAGAACCAGAAAGGACTTAATGAGTCTCCTTAGTATATTCGACGCTTAATCTGTATTGGCTGTGATGTGATATTATTTGAATTTGTTTGGATATTAAGTGTCGTTTTTCATTACTATGTTTAGGAACTGTATCAATTTAGGATCTACTTTGTATATTTCCAATATTTATAGTAACCATGAGTGGGGTACACTATCAAAACCTTTTCAGTAATCAATGTATGTGTAGTGTAGCGTCCTTTGTTTAGTTTTAGCTTGATATGTTACCTCTGCATCTATTATCAGGTGCTCTTTACATACTCGTGCTCCTTTGCAACAGCCTTTTTGTTCTTCATTTATAATTTTGTTCTGTGTTGTATGTATCGTTATTTTCTGTGTAATGACTGAAGTTAATATTTAGTATATTGTTGGCAGGCATATCATGGGGCAATAATTTGCTGGGTTTGCTGTGTGTGCTTGATCTTTAGGTTTCAGACAAGTTATTCCTTGTGTATGTGTATCAGGGAATGTGTATGGGTCTGCAATGTAACTGTTAAATTATTTAGTTAGATGTGAATGTGTTGACGTGAACTTCTTTAGGAAGAAATTTGCTATTTTATCTTTTCCAGTGGTTTTCCAATTGTGTGTAGAATTAATTGCTTTGGTCGCTTCATGTTGCAAAATTATCACTTCAGGCATTTGTGGTATCATCTTTTATGTCTCTGTTTTCGCTTGTATCCACCGTGCATGTCTTTTATGTTGTACCGGGTTTGACCATATGTTGTTCCAGAAGTGTTCCATGTCTGTTATGTTTGGTGGATTGTCTATTTTAATGCGTGTGTTATCTATTGCCTGGTAAAATTTCTTTTGGTTTTTGTTGAATGTTTGGTTTTGTTTCCTTCTATTTTCACTTTTTTTGTATGTTCTAAGTCGTTTGGCCAATGCTTCTAATTTCTGCTTCTTTTCATCTAATTGCTCTATCGCTTCTTGTTGTGAGATTTTACCTAACCTTTTTGGTTTTTTATATGATATTTCTTTTCTTAGAAATTGTGTTAGCTGTCTGATGTCTCCTCTCAGTTTTTCTATTCCGATCTGTAGCCTGTGTTGCCATGCAGGTTTTGTGGGTTTCTTCTGTGTGTTGGTTGGTTCTGATGTCTGTCTAGTGTGTAAATTTAGTGTAGAGAGTGCTCCTATTTAAACCAGTAGTTGTAACTCTCCCATAGTTGTGTTTCCATTTATTTTGTTGTGTATGATTGTGTTGATAGCTTTTA
Source organism: Schistocerca gregaria (assembly GCF_023897955.1). NCBI lineage: Eukaryota > Metazoa > Arthropoda > Insecta > Orthoptera > Acrididae > Schistocerca > Schistocerca gregaria. The sequence continues at coordinate 12,632,111 of NW_026061736.1, forward strand.
TTGTTGTTTCGACTTGTGGGTTATTTGGCGGTGTATGCAAGAATGGTCTAATGTCTGTATTTGTGTCTTTGTATTCTATATATGTCAGCTGAAATTTTTCTTTTATATCTAACATGTGTGTCACTTCGTGTTCTATTTGTACTTGTTCTGGTGGCAGTCTTAAGATTTCGTTTTCCTCTGATTGTTTAATTGATGCGTGTTGTTCTTTGTTTGTTTGCTCTGGGATGTGTGAGTCCATTACTGTATTATTTTCTTCTTCTTCTGATTGGGCATTATTTTGTTCCAGTATTTGTTGTTCTCGTTGTTTGATGTTTTCTAATTCTGATTATTACACGGATCTGATCAGCTAGTCGTTGTTCTGTTAAAAATTTTAAATCTGGGCATCTGGTAGGAAATGTTGTGTATACTTGTGATCTGTATCCAGTTGCATTGGTTGCTAGGTTTGTTGCTTGGTATTATTATTATTTCGTTGTTGTTCTGTTGGTTAAACGTGTGTGTAGCGTTGCCAGGTTACTTACTACAGTAATTTTTTTTTTTTTGCCTTTGCTAGAGCCGTCTTTTAAGTTTGCAGGAGCCACCGCTAGTTGCTTCTTTTGGACTGCGACATTACTGCTCTTTCGAAATGTGCAGTTTGTTACTCTTAAAACCAACATGGAGAGCTCCCCAGCGGTGGGGTCGACTTTTTGAAACCAAATAAGCGGTAGTGTAACTCAAGACCCCCCAGTATCAGACCCTGCATCCAGGTGGGCCTCCGTTTGCAAGTAACTGACGCAGAAGAGTTTGGAATTTTGCGTCATGCTATATAGCGTTAAGGAAGTCTTATTCCATAGTCTTGTTGCGTGTCATAATGGTTAGGACAGAAGCTTAACCATGCCTCGTCAGGTGCAGTAAAATTTTTTTTAAATCCTTATCGAAATGACTTTGGTGCCTATTTTTACTCAATTTATTGTTTTAAATGTAATTTCTTTCGTTCTATTCCTTTGTCACATCGTTTTAATCACCGTATGAACTTTTCCATTTGTTTCATTTTTCTTTGCATCATTCTTCTTCCAATCGGAATTTTTGTGAATGTGTATTTTATTGTACCTATCTGTTTGACTATTCAATTACTTCAAAACTCCGATAAATTAATTAAAAAAACAAAAGACGAAATAATCTATTTATATTGACTGTGCATTAACGTGAAAAACGTATTTTTCATTACAAGACGTGCCTTTTTCTGCATGGTAATCGACATACAAATATTTAAAACATTACCTAAATTCTTTGTGTACTATGGAAATGTATGGTAGATGATGATATGAATGAGAGAAGGTTTTCTAAGTAAAACAAAATTCAAGCAATGTGAGAAATCGATATAATGAACACAATAACGAAAACACAGGGCCATAAAAATAGGAGAAATTAAATCGGAATTAGTACATGAAGATAATTAAAAGTTCACGAACAAATATTTCCAGTGGAAAATGGATGATAAGAAGAAAAATTAGACCAAATGAAGAAGTTCATATCACTATTGAATCACGTGACTGAGGAGCGGAAATAAAAAAAAATATATTTACATCAGTTGAATGAAAATGATTATCAATATCACTTCGATAAACACCTAGCATAGATTTCTTCCTCTGGTGAGATTCGAACCCACAACCTCATGCATGTGAAGCTAGTATCCTTTCCAATACCCTCACAACCTACCTAGGTCATTCGGCGTTCTTCACGTTATTGAGTCTCACACAAAATTCCGAATTTCTTTTCTCGTCAGTTCCTCGAAAACGTCTACCCACCAGGATGAATGGCTGCACTGTGTGATACTTGGGTGCTTAACCTACATAACCGTATAGATGGTTACAGAAAGTCGATCCTACCCCTGGAGAAATCTCCTTGTAAGACATAACGAAAGAGTGCCGCCGTTTCATTATATCTACTGATACGGTGGTCGACACACAGTTAGTAGTGTAGCCATAGTAACACAAACGGTCTGAAAACTGCACGATCTAAGCAACGAGGGACTACCTCGCACTTAGTCCAAAGGAAAATCTCCAGAATTACTAAAAGACTTGTAGCCAATGAACCGAGTCCCCTGAAGTCATTTAGTCCGTAGCGACTGCTGAGAACCTTCAGAGCAGTCATTAGGATTCGCACTCTACTACTTCGATGTTACACGTTCGGTGTCCTACTCTATGGAGCTGAGTCATGGACTGTATTAGGCATTTGAAATGCGATCGTATGGAAAAATATTAAGGATACCATCGACAGATTTAGTCAAAAGTACGGCGGTACGAAAATGTAGAAATTCTCAACAGCATCCAGAGAGCAGAACTCGATTGTTTTGGTAGCGCAATTCCGCAACAACAAATAAAACCTGTTGAAATTAATAATTCAAGGAAACATTAATGGCCGGCAGTCTGGACGAGCGTTTCTAGGCGCTTCAGTCTGGAACCGTGCGACCGCTACGGTCGCAGGTTCGAATCCAGCTCCGGAAATGGGTGTGTGTGATGTCCTTAGGTTACTTAGGTTTAAGTAGTTGTAGGTTCTAGGGGACTGATGAGCTCAGATGTTAAGTCCCATAGTGCTCAGAGCCATATGAACCATTTTTTGAAAGATTAATGGAATATGTGATCCACGACGCATAGGATTAACCTGGCTAAATAACTCAAACCAGCAGTTTGGGTTCAGCACTGAATCAATGTTCTGAAAAACCATGGACGGAAAACAGATCATGCTATCGATCGGCAGTGTTACTGGAGGACGAGGTACTTAAGAGAGGAAGAATGACAATGCTTAAAAATTACATAAATGCTCACCATTAAATTTAATACTCCACTCATATAATCGCGCTAGCTGCCATTAAAATTAATCTGCAATTGGCATATAGTTAAAATTTTTTGAACCTAGTGCTCTTAACAGCACTCATGTCACCACTTATTTTAATCAATGTATTTATTTTCTCAGACATCCACCGTACGAGGACGCACTGAAAAGTAATGTCGACAGATGTTTTACGTGAAAACTCTCAAAGCTTTTTAAATAAAACAAACTTCATTAACATTCTACATTGTATTCTTCACGTCTATAAATTTATTTCTCAAGACACTCACCCTCGGAACCAGCAAAATTTCCCCAACTAGATACTATTTTGTTGATACCGTCACAGTGTACTGTTTGACTATGTTAACAGAGCCACAACCTTACCTCTGCTTGCACCGCTTGAAACAACTGAAGTGCTCAAAGGTTTTCTTAGTTTTGCGATAGACGAAAATCGAGACTGTGTGTAGGATGATCGACGGCAGTGCAAGGACGTCGGTTTGCTGCAGATGCCGCAGCGATCGTGTGTAGTTTGGCACTGCCGTGCTCAAGGAGAGTGTGCTCCACATGCGGACGAAGTCTTCGAATTCGTTCTTTTAGTTTTGTGAGCTCTTTCTCACCCACCAACATAGTCACTCAGATAAGAGAGGTAACTATCCAAAATAAGGATAAACACTTGTTACAAAACGCTACTTACGCAAAATCAGAGGGCTGCAGATATCCAAAGTAAAGATGTAGAATGTTACTGACTTCATCAAATAAAACAGACCGAGTCATTATCTTCTCAGCACGCCGTCGTGTTATAAGCACAAAAATCCAAAAAATTGTTTCAGAGCAAAGTATGCTGTATTTTTAAGTGATGATCTTTGTAATGTACATCTGTATTAAACGTTATGCTGGTGATATATGGTGACAATGCGTATTTATATTTACAATGAAGAGAGATTGACCAGTGGCCAATATACAACTAAAACCAAGTTGTCAGATGGATATTAACTGCAATGGATTAGTGGAGAAATACAGGGATGAAGAAGTAGTTCGATTGTCTTGCCGCATGTATGCTGTAGAGCACATCTTCCACCGGACTGCCTTGATGATGCATGGATGGTAACAGCGTAGTAAATGCCCGGTGACGAAAAGGTCATGAATTCGTAGACTATATAGTCAGTCAATAGATGGAAAATCCTAGTACACCATCTGAAATGTAGAATTGGTGAAGACAGACAGTCGACAGAAATTATATCGAAATTAATTCATTCTTAACTTGTCTTCAGTTGCGTTAGGTAACACCTCGATAGCTAACACATCTGCGTTCAGAGAATTTATTTCGAAGTGATTTCGGTCAGCTATCTACCGTCATCAATTCGATGCACAGGACCATGAATACTGTCGAAGTTTGGCATAGCAAACGATACTCAATCAGGCAAAGGTATCTGAACCTACAATTTCTGATCAATATGCTAAAGGAGAATGTAATAAAATCAATACCTGAAATTTAAAAAAATGTAATCCGTCGGTTAGCCTCTTCAGTGAAAGAGATTAAAAATAAATCCGTGTTGAAAAGGAGTTAAAAGATATTTTAAGAATACATAATGACTTGGTGGATTTAAGGAGTTTAAAATTTACGTCATTCGTACGAAAAGTTCGTAAAATAAGACAGAAGTAATGTTGTAGAACAGAAAATGTAAAAAATAATATTTTTTTAAACACGGCTATGCACAGCCTTAAGCCTAGATAAAATGTGGAGGGGCGATCTTATTACAAAACAACAGGCAGAGCCTCCCCATTGTCGCGGCTTCCTTTGCAGGTCGGAGAAACCGCAGCTAAAATGTATGTGGCCAGAAACACCACGTTGACTCACGGCCGCAGAAGCCCATGACACCCTTTAAGAGGCGGCGAGGCATCTCGTACAGTAGTTATATGAGAGTGAATTTATTCCTCGCTCCTCATGAGACATCATCAAACTTATTTTCCTGCTTCTGGAGTGTCTACAGCGAGTATGAGGGAATCCCGAAACGTGACATCTTACTTTTGTACTGCTCTTCGTTCCACACCTTCAAGGACAAACTTCTTTTCTGTGGCACTCGAACACTTGTACTTCTTCGATGTCATTTTCACGGCGGATCTATGTACTGTGCTTATGCTTTATTGAGAAAACACGTAAATTTTTCAAAGTGTTTAGAGATGAAACGATTATCTTAATAACCGATAAAACAATTCCAGATATCGAGTATTACGTACTGGCTGGCACTTCATTACGAAATGTTTACGGGGCTGTCTGTTATGACAGTCGCTTCCGTTTATGGAATGTACCGAACACAGGAGGTTTCTTCGGTAAACAGAAGTTCTTACATGGGTCTTGACAACACAATCGAATTACAGAGGTTCAAATAGTGAGACGCGACTGTGTGGAACTGCATAGGCAGATTTCGGTCTCTGGAAATAATTGTAACTCAACTAAGGACTTTATAGCGACACGAACGTCAGCCGGGTAAATAAGTCCCACACTAAGTGGACATCCAGCGGACGCAGGTAAACACTTCCTGTTACACCACGCCACTGCTGCCTCGGTGTAAACACGGAGGACAGCAGGAAGTGCACGACCACTAGCTGGACTCCAGAGCAGGAAACAGCCGGGGTCCCCGGTGGTCTAGTGGTAAGGGGGTCTGAAACGTTCCAGCGCCTCGGCTGGGGCTATTCGCCCCAGCCGGGCCGCGGTTCAATCCCCGGCCGGCGCTGGAATTTTCAGACTTCCGAACACTAGCCTCCACCTCTGCCTTGGCATGTGGCGCATGTCAGGCACCCCCGTGGGGTCCGTGCTTTGGATCCCACGTGGAGCTCACTCCCACACTACAAACTGTACCTGATTATGCTGCTACAAACATTTAAAATTTTAATTCACACACTTTCTTCACCAGACTTCATCTACATATATTTTAAGGTATTTAATATATCTCACTATCAAAAGAAACTGCTTGGTATATTTGTAGGATTACAACTATGAAATAAAACCCTTACAAAAAAAAAAAAAAGATTTTGTTTTCCTTCGTGTACTGAATACTGCTGAGGTTAATACCCAAACATGTGCCATTTTCCTGTAGTTACCAGTGAATATTCGAAAAAAAGGTTATCATACTGATTCATATATTACATACTGTATTTCACACATTCTCAGTGCTGAAAAAGCAATAATTATTTCAACGTCATAAGAAAATACAAAATATTACATCAATAGCAAATCACAAGCCAACGCTGTGTTATTTTTAGTATCATGATTGACTATGTGATAAATAAATCCTGTATAAGAAATCGTTTCGTAATAGTTGACAATATCTTTTAAAAATACTTTTCACTAATTGCATTTTCAAAAACGAACAAAGGCCTTCTTTTTTCTCAAATTATTCTAGTATCAAAATGAGATGTTTGATGTGACACAGGTCACTAAAGAGATAAACTCCTTTTTGTATGAAAAACGTTATTTCTCGTGGTTTTATGTGAGCTGAATGCTGAATCAAACAGATAATACGTAACGTTAACAAGAGGAATTTCTTGGGGATTTAACTAACAAGCCCATATATTTGATATAATATTTCGATTAATAGTTATATGACAACCTCTCTGCCTCTACTTTATGTAAAAGTATCTTTTGGATCAGAAAAGAAATTATGTTACTACTTCTATGAGTTAAGTCTGGTTGAATGAAAGAGATTGTAAAGGCCTTAGCCGAAGATGCAGAATGTTACCTTCTCTGCAAGGCATTTGCCATCAGTAATGAGTGAAACTGTAAAATAGGAAAAATGGATGACAAACGTCTATTACTGTTGTACTATTATATCACTAACGTTGCATTGCATAAACTTACTTACAGTTCTCGTTGCTGTTCAATATTCTTTAACTCACTATACCGTGCGATTATTTTGTTAACATTTAATATAACAGTAGCCCTGTTCCGAGCCACATATCCATTTTTAATGCTTAAAACTGTGGACAAAACTATTAGTAATACTAAATTACGAAGAGGGAATGATGAATGTAACATGCTGCATACATTAATGTCGCTCGAGATGTAGTTTGCATTATATGTTACGAGAACAGAATTATTTTGTAATGTGTGAAATACACAAAAATACGGTAACAGACAAACCGAGCAGTGATGCCGTAGTCTGTTTTGTAATAATAGTGTAAAGGAAGAAATAAACAGCAACTAGACATTTAAGTCACTCAATATTCGCGGCCATTTTGCGGTTCATCACTTCGCTGCTGCGTGTCGCGACTAGTACCTCACACACTTCGTTGCCTGTAGTGCAGAGCTTCGCTACCAGAGGGCTCTATCAGCATCGGCGAGGACTCACTCTGTCGGCGTTTGCTGCTTCACTGCTCAACATCTATGCTCGCTGATATGCTGCTAAATCGTCAGAATAAACGAAAAAAATAACACCAAATATGGCAAATAGTGATAATTGTGAATACTACCGAACCATCTCTTTCATACGTCCTGGCTGAAAATACTGATCCAAAATATTTACAGAGGAATGGAACACATTAGAGGAGACGAGCTATAGGAAAATCGAACACACTAGCCGCTAGAGATCGGTTGAAGAAATTCAACCCATATTTATAACATCTATAGATGTAGAAAATAACTTTTCACAGTTTTGACCAAAATATAGTTTGAATTTAAGATGCAACCAGCGATAAAATACAGTGAGCGGAATGTTATCTAGAGCTCTGCCAAAAATCAGCCAGCAGATGTAAGACTTATAAGAAAGCTGGTAGTTGATAGTTGAGGAGGGAGAGAGAGAGAGTGAGTTTGCATACAGAAAGTTTCACACGTCGTGCGACACACTTATCGCGTTTGTAGAGGGGACCTACCTGGGAATCGATGTCTGGAAACGTCATCCAGCGAGGCTACAGAGTATCAAAGTTACAGGCGCTGTAGTCTGTAAAATGTGTGTACACAGGGAGATCCAATGAAGATGTTAGCAATTTTCTATGATGATGGAGATGGATAAATTTGAGGTTATGTCCCTATAACGAAAAATTGGAAGAGAAGACATTCCTGTTACGTGTGACAGTATGTACCGGTAGTGTTGCAGCTAAGATGTAGGGCAGGAAACTTTCAGAGGTGGTAGTATGGACCGAATGTCCAGTACACATGGGCTGTAAAATGCATACCTTAAGAGCTGTGAGGACTTGTTCATCTTCGCTAGCATAAAACATATCTCCACTGTTGAACAAGTGCTCATAGCGCCTCAGGTATGCATTTTGTAGCCCATGCTTACCGGACATTTTTTTCTTACTTTGATCCATACTACCACCTATGAAAGTTAGCAACAACAGTACCAGTACTTGTATTCCGCCGTCAGAGGTATGATAACGATATTCCCTTGTAACTTCCGGAACATGATACATGATCAAATTGATAAATAATCACGGCATCACACTCTACTTACATACATTCGCCGGGGCTGGTGCCTGTATTTTGATGCTCTGTAGCCTCGTTAGATGACGTTTGCATGCATGAGTTACTAGATAAAATTGCAAGCTCTAGAAATGTTGAACACCTTGTATAAAGAAAGCAACATACGAAACGAACGAGATATTTGGGAAATTAATCGAAGATAAGAAAGAAGAAATAGAAATTGTTTCCAAATCGACCTTTCATTTCGCTGCTGCTGATTTGAAATTTCGTGGCATTTATTCGCTCTGAAGAGGATCGTTCAAATGATGGTCGAAATGTCGTTATTTTAGTTGTTTCACTGTTGTATAATGACATGGCCTAGTACCCAAAATGATTTTCTTAAATTTGTTTGTAGGAATTCTATCGCTTCTCAACGATATTTTCAGAATGATAGTAGTATTTTTTCCTACACCTACCAACTTTAATAGTGCTAGAAATGATGAAAATATTACCTAATACTTTTTGATATGGAGACAGAGACGGTGCTTGGTTTTAATGATAACAATATACAGGAAAATTCAGCCATGTTTCTGCGAAGTAGCATTACGCCGAAATTCTGAAATACATCCGTATATTTCGAATGTGGTACAACAGCTGTAGGTAGGAGACGAGGTACTGCAGAAGTAAAGCTGTTTAGACGGGGCGTGAGTCGTGTTTGGGTAGCTCAGATGGTAGAGCACTTGCCCATGAAAGGCAAAGGTAGCGAGTTCGAATCTTGGTCCCGCAAAGAGTTTTAATCTGCCGGGAAGTTTCATATCGGCGCACACTCCGCTCCAGAGGGAACTAATTCTGGAAACAGCTGTATAGTTACTGGAGAGATACAGGATGTTCCAAAATCACGTTAAAAACTTCTAGGGAAATGAGTAATGATATTTTGAAGAGGAGCCCATGTATCGAAAGGTATATCCGTGCTACAGCCGTATGAATACACCTTCGCTAATGTGGTATGCAACAGGGTTATAATCACTGGAGGGGGGGGGGTTACTTACGTCTGATCCTATGCTGTCATTTGACGGCTGTCTCCTCTCTGACCTGGATCGAGTCTCGTTCATGTTTCTGTGAGTGTTAGAGGAACATTGCTGAGTACACTTTTGCCGAATACACCGACACGAGTATCCTGTGTGGCCAAAGCGCACAGTACTGGAAGAGCTGCTGGTCGCCTTTATCAAGATCGTTGTCCACAACGTCTGACTCCTCCCCACACGCTTTTCGTTGCCATAGCACAACGTCTTCGACTATAGGTGTCTTCACCGTCAGCAGATGCGTCTGTGGTGCCCCGTGGAGACGCAGCGCACGCGAATTGGAAAATATATTTATATGGATATGGTGTCTGTTCTTTCGGACATGTCCGAAAGGACGCTACGAATGTAGTGTGTGGTCATACGAAGGTGAGAAAGTGGGTCTCGCGGGAGGCGTGCGCGAGATAATTCCTGTAGTCTCACTATCCTCTGTGCCGTCGGTGGCTCAGATGGATAGATCGACTGCCATGTAAGCAGGAGATCCCTGGTTCAAGTTCCGGTCGGGGCACACATTTTCACCTGTCTTCGTTGATATCTATCAACGCCCGTCAGCAGCTGAAGGAAATAATATCATTCTAATTTCAAATTGGAAAACGCCCTCCTCTAAAACCAGTGTCTCTGAAGACCGATTTTTTTGATTCTTTGGTTATTAAAGAGTGAAACTGTAGAACAATAGATGTACTCGGCCACATCTACACTGAAATGCCAAAGAAACTATTATAATAATGCGTATTCAAACACAGAGATATGTAAACAGGCTTAATATGGTGCTGCCGCCGGCAACGCCTATGTAAGACATGTGTCTACCGTAGTTGTTAGATCGGTTACTGCTGCTACAATGGCAGGTTATCAAGATTTAAATGACTTTGAACGTGGTTTTATACTTGGCGCAAGACCGATGGGACACAGCATCTACGAGGTAGCGATGAAGTGGGGATTTTCCTGTACGACCATTTCACGAGGGCACCCTGAATATCAGCAATCCAGTAAAACAATAAATCTCCAACATCTCTGCGGCCAGAAAAAAAATCCTGCAAGAATGGAATCTGAAGAGAATCGTTCAGAGTGGCGAAAGTGCAACCCTTCCGGAAATAACTGAAAATTTCAATGCTTGACCATCAACAAGTATCAGCATGCGAACCATTCATGGAAACATCATCTACATGGGCTTTCAGAGCCGAAGGCCCACTCGTGTACCCTTGCTCGCTGCACAGCACAAAGCTTTACGCCTCATTTGGGCCCATCGGTACGAACATTGGACTGTTGATGACTCGAAACATATTGCCTGGTTGGACGTGTCTCATTTCAAAATGTATATACAGTATGGAAGTGTACGGGTATGAATACGACATCATGACTCCATGGACCCTGCATGTCAGCTGGAAACTGTTCAAGCTGGTGGAGGCTCTGTGACGTTGTAGAGCGTGCGCATTCGGAGTTATGTGGGATCCCTGACACGTCTAGATACATTCTGTCTAATCACCTGCATCCATTCGTGTCCATTGTGGATTCCGACGGAAGTGGGTAATTCCAGCAGGACAAAGGAGCGGCCCACACAACCACAATTGCTACAGAGTGGCTGCAGGAACACTCTTCCGAGCTTAAACACTTTCGCTGGCCACCAAACTCCCCAAACATACTGTACGTCTCTAGTAAATTTTATAGCATTAACTACCATATCTGGAATGCCTTGCAAAGTGTTGATCAGAGGAGATCTCTGCTCCCTCTTACTGTTACGGATTTATGGGCAGCTCTGCAGGTTTCATGGTGTCAGTTCCCTGCTGCGCGACTTCAGCCATCAGTAGAGTCCATGCCACGGCGTGTTGAGGCACTTCTGCGTGCTCGCGGGGACCATAAACGATATTTCTTTGATTCCACAGTGTAACAAATTACTTGTCAATGTGACAGCCTTACCAACATGTTTTCAAATGGTTCTAGTATACGGTACGTCTCGGGAGACGGGTTACAATTTAAAATATGAGTATTATGTACTCAGTCCCCTCTACAAATTCTAGCAGGTAGTGATGGGAATTTCAGAACATCCTGTACGTTTACAGCAAACTGTATAGCCGTTGTCGTGTTACAATTGGTATCTGCGAATACATTCCATAATTTGTGACAGATCGTGAGGCGCGACTGCAGACGTCCGTAGCGTTTACCCAGGGGGCGTCTCGGCTACGGCCGCTCTGACGGCCCCGTGAATAGCCGGAGGTAGAGAGCGCAGCACGGCTAGTTTGAAGGCCACTTTCAATTAGTGTTGCCAGAGGTGTCTCTTTTTAGAGATTCTACGACTCGCCCCACGTAAGCTTTATCTGCTAACATTTCGAAATACACTATCCTATCAATGAGTGTACAGACACCTATTAGTGGACATTAATATGCAGTGTGTCCAACCTTTGTCTCTATGGCGGCTTGAACTCTGCTCGGGACACTAAGTGAGGTGCCTGCCGACAATTTACGCACCACACACGGAAATCGTATCTACGTGTTTGTACATGCAAGGCAATACATTGCTCAGCAAGATAGCCATATCTCTCACCAATTTTGAACATTTGGAGCACAATGGGCAGGCTCTTTAAAGCAGGTCGCGATTTTGGCGATGTAATGAACCAACTGAACTGAATTTGGTACCATATCCATCAGGAGGGTATCCACTAACTTTCTAAGTCAATGTCAAGCCTAGTAACTGCCAGAGGTGGCCCAACACATTATCGACTTATCAATTTGTGAAGCTCTTTGTCTTGAATTAATCATCCAGTTTTTCTTCAACTCTAATCATTCATTTGCCCCTACACGTACAGTCATGCTCAAAACTATCCTAACGCCCGAATTGAATTTCGCCTGATTCACATGCAACCCACATAACGCAACTGTCTAGCAGGTCCCCTTATCGCTCCTTGGTACAGTCTTTTGACTATTGAAAATGGTTCCAACAAATCACCACAAGAAAACACTGTTCTGTATCGCAATAACTCAAGATGTAAAGTAATACCACGATACTACAAATATCACGGAACACCTTATCACAGATAAGACTGCCCTTAAGGCTTGTAGCTCACATTTATTACAATAAATGACATACCTGACATTTTACCACTCTCATTATTATTACGTCAGATAGGTAATGCACATTGTAAATTCGTCGAATTCATGATTTACTCTTCAAAGTAACATACCGTACTTATTATTTAACACAAAATAAGATTAAAAATTAAAGGTATTCACGAGTAGCTAATTGAGAATATTTATGAACTTCAAATGACACGACGAACCGTCTCGTTCTGCATATGGATGCAAACTCAGGTCATGCAGACTAAGCAAAGATTTCGTGCCTGACGGAAACTAACAGTCACTCGTGATTAGGCATACAGAGAGTGATATACCTCGATTTTAGACTGAGCCAGTTTGCAAATACCAACTTTAAATTACATAGCGCAAGTATTTTTGCCGGACGCGAATTCCTACCCAGCACCTATTGTCCCTGTTAACGAACGACGAGAGATGTTGAATCTTGGTTCTTAACAAGTAACTTACTTGAATTGCCGTGAGGTAAGGCTTTGTACTGGGCAGGGATTCGAACTCAGAACTTAATCGAATAGATATCGACGCACAATCAACTGTGACATTTCGGATTTTCTCGGCAGTAGCTAGATGTTTTAACTGAAATGACGAGACGAAACATACATTTTTTTTCCTTCCCAAGACTCCAACCCGGCATCTATCGCTGTTATATTCTAGAGAAAACGAACATTAAATATGGGTTTGTTGCACCAGCAGCGACATGTGAGCGTGTTGGAACTAGAAATAATATGACGAAGAGTTCAGTGCTCACTGGGAATACAGCTCCACACATCATATCGCTTTTGACTACACACAAAGATACGTCAGCTTCCGAATTTTTGTCCAGCTCGGCCTCACATCTTGAACTTACAGTGATCTCGCAAATAGTCCTGTGTCTCACTGGGTGTCAAAAACGTCACATATCGTTAGTGTTGACAACGAATGAAAATACATTAAACATTAAAATAATTATCCACCAGCAGATAGGTGTTCTCATGCTAGAGCTAGATAATACATAATGAAATCTATAGTGCCGGGCCAGGATTCGAACCCATTCACGCGCAGTATGTGGAGATGTTGAGGAATCTGCAGTTCTGAACAAACAACAAATAGTAGCCGTGCTGTATTCTCACGAAGGGATCAAATTGAGCGTTAAGTACGGTCTAAGTTGCATTCCCAGTTCAGAACCGATTTTATCGACATACAGAAGCTCAGATAAAATATGGACTAAATGTCCTTTGAGCGTTATTTAAGCATCACAAGACTGCACATACATGCAATCGATTTCGAGGTGCAAAGTGTTTATCTTACTTTGGTGACAGGTGGGCATAAGAGATTTCCAAAAACTTTTTATCGTACTGAAATAATCTTTTGTCGGAAAGAAACAAGGTAAGTGTTTTATTTGTATATATTTTGTAGGAAACTGTAATCGTGATGGAAGATTATACACCTTAATGTTTGACACAACTGCTAGGAGAAAACGCTGCATCCTAACCAAACCCTGCGGTTCCTCTCCATATCCCCGTAAGACACGAGCAGGGGATTCTCCACGCATACCGCTACACAGCTGTTCCTAGCACACCTGAGATTTGGCAACATCGTCACAAACATTAGGCAACACTGTGACAATGCAATCACTTCCGCCTATGGTACTGAATTGGCTCACTAAATTTACTTGATATTACCTTTCCATTTGAATGGCTCATGCTGTATAATCCTTACGTAAACTAAGATACTGAGGCAGAAAATTCAATTTTTTGGCTAAAGAAATGCTATTCTTCACATAAGTGGCAACTTTTATTATCTTTCACGATGCGTTATGAGGCTGAGCGACCAATACCATGATGAGAGTGGTGCAAAGGTAGCAGTGTGTCTGTAACCCGGTGGTACCGCCCATGTCTCGTGTCAGAACGGCTCAATCAGTCGTCAGTTCCAACTGAGGTAGGGACCATCGTGTGCGAGCTTTTTTTTTTAAGGAGCTGCGAATTTCCAGAAAAAATTCTGTATCGAAATCGGAAGAAAACCTTTACACATCAAATCTTCCTGGTAGCTCGACTCAGTAAGTTGTGTTAATCGTCATAGATCATGGCGTTCTGACTTCCAAGCTGCTTCGCAATACCAGCGTCTCTGAAGAAATTCGAATCGATCATCAACGATACGAATTTCAATATTGTTCTTCACTTAAGACTCACATTCCAGGGTGATAAGTACGAAGGAAATGAGCCTCTTGATTACTCTATGCTAAACTTTCCTGCAGACATGTGCTGACAGTGTCTCTAGCAACTTGCTTTTTCTCTGGGTAGCTTCAAATGTGGCAGTTTTGTCGCCTTAAATCCAATTGAATATTCTAAATATCATTTGTGAACAGCGTTCACTTCTCCATTAATTAATTTATGGACCTCAAAAGAAGCAATTTGCCTTAGTAGCTATAGAGCAGGTTCTGATAGGAATTGACGCAATCTTTTTCATCCATTTACCATAGAAAATCAAAGAAAGAAACCAAACATTACATTGCATTTACTCCCTGTGCCTTGAGTAACACATATGAATCCATGACAATAATAAATTATTTGAAGAATCTCCTGTGCAAGGAAAAGAACAGAATGGGACGCTTTAATTATAGCGCACTGGATCAGAAACAATGAAATTAATTCTGTGTCACATTGATGTACTGCATTCTAATGTAATAAAATAATCATCAAATAAAAACGGTTTTGTGCCTCCTTTGCTATCAAGAGTGAAACACAAATCGTAGACAGATTTTATGGGTCACTACTCAACAACATTAAAGCATTTTACATGGTTGAGAGTGTGGAGTGGAGCAGATGTTGTCGACAGAAGGCAGCGCAGTGCCTCAGCCCCCGCCGGTAGGCAGCAAACGGGTCCCAGAGAACTCAGACGCATGCGGTGTTCAGAGGCAGATGCTCGGTAAAGAAATCTTTCGCTAAAACATTGTTGAACCAAACTATTATTACCAGTGTGACACAAAGCGAAATATATTGTAGATTCGCTTGAATTACACGCATAGCTTCAGCACCGAGAGGAAAGGGGCGATAAAAATTTTGTCGTTGTCTGCTTCCGGTCGCCAGACGTCATATTAGCTAGTCTCACGTTTTACCTCAAGACTACGGCCTTAGTCAAGAATAATGTACTAAGACTGAACTCAAGACTTCCTCTGGGAGGTGCCGCAGTCTACAATGTTGCAGATCGAACTTACTGCCGGACACAGTATCCTGAGAGGAGCACGACTGTGTTGTCCACCTTATGTGGACGGCTCGGCGGTCAATGTTTTGCTCTAAGGCTGTATCTACAACACATATTGCATCCTGAACACCTAGAAGAATTAAAATAACAAAAGTAGTTTATGAGAGCAACGTTAACTATGGCGTTCGAAGTATTCATAGTGTTGTGTTCGTGTGTGCAAACGCCTTCCAATGCCCACTCAAGGAGGACAAGGATACAAAGTCTAGCTTCAGTATTATAAAATCGCTACAGTCTGCGGATAAACTCAGACTTGGGTTGATAATTAATTTGAATATTTAGCAATACTATACCCATTGGTGTTAAACTCGTTATCAACCAATGATTCCCACAGCTACAGGGACACTACTTGTGATACTTAGGCAGTGCTATCAGACGAAAAGATCAACCTGACACAAACTGTGGGAAGTTTGTTTTACAAACTTCGTACCAGGATAATGAGCTTTTACGTATTTGGGATGTCTGTGAACGTTGCTGCTTGAGACGATTTAAGACGAAAGTAAATTCCTTTAGCAACGACAATGTTTGAAGAAACCGTCTTAACGGGACTAAATCGTGGTTTGTAAATCGTTTACCGGCCGTACTCTACCGCATTTCGCTGATTGGAAGGCAAATAGATTACGGAAAAATGTCACAGAAGGAAAAGGGAGAACGAAATGTCTCCCACTGGAAGGTCATGTTGTCTTATTTAAATGATTACAAAATCAGGTAAAACGACCAGTCAGATTGTCAGTATAAGAACATTACTGTTGTCAGTATGATGTAGCACTGCTCAGGGCGTGTAACGATAAAGGGCCCGTTTAGGTCAGTCATATTGTATAAAGAAGTGGAAGAGAGAGCACCGCTAAATTCCACAATACGTATGCATTGCAGACACACAGAAATTACTGTTACAGTGTACTAATGGAGCCCAATTAATGAGAGAACTGCGTATTTTCCGGTGAGAGAGAGCACTGGCAAATAATCTTCGCTAAATTAGGTTACTTAATCTGGTGTCACTCTGAGCCACAATTTATGGCCGGTGGCTGAGTGTAAGGTCAGTGGGCCGGATCCGAGTTTTGCAAGTGCGAAATACTTTCCTACATTATAGAAGCGAATATTAAACTGGAACTAATATTCCAAAAATTTTGAACTTGGATAGCTTAGAATGAAAATCTTTTTCTTTATTGCAAAGGAAAACAATTGATTTTCTAAAATATTCTCTGTCATACACAACTTGAAACAGGTCACGTCGACCAAATCATATGGAAAAATTGCCAGCGGCGTATATCGGCAGGCAGTAAGATCTCTTGGCTTTTGGTTTGGCAGTACTCGACAGCCATTTCTAGGCGCAAGTAATAGAAGAAAGGCAGAGCGTTATTGTTATCAAGTAACGTCTTCATCGATTACTTTAGTTTTAATGTAATCTATGAGTAATTACTCATAGATACTAACATGAAAAGAATTCTGTAGACAGAGAAAGAACCTCTTCTTGGGAAACTACTTGTATAGTGACCAAAAGGCACGAACTGATATTCAAGTACAGTGTTCCAGCAGCGGCATGAAGAAAATGATAGTAATAATGACGGTAATAATCCAATTATCCGGTAACTTCACACTTCCCAGTGGATCTTCACGAACTAAGAAAATATCTGAATTTGTGAACATTTCAAAATGGCTTCACATCGAGCCTATGATGCCTACAAGGGTCTTTACATCCTGCTGACATGAGAATAGCATAATCTCCGCGTCAGAAGCTTGTTTCTACTTAAACATTTAATAGACTCGCGTTTTATCCACCGTGACTACTTTTGTAAGCTCAGCACATCATCCGTTGCAGCTCACTCCTGGGGCTGGGAAATATGGGCACAATGGCCTGGTGGAACTATCACAGGAGCAATGCGTGGGTTCAGACATTTACTTTTAAGAAGCACAAACAGATTTACTTTGCGTCTGGTAACCTCAAAAGAAAGACGTTATAATCCAGAATTCGCAATACAAATCACGTTCCATCATTACCAACTGGGCAGAGCCAGGTTACATTGGGAAATGACATAGCGGAAGTCATCGTAAACAGAAATACAGTCGCCAGTAAACTTACTTACATTAGAAAATTTTATTTTATTTTATGAACCGATAGCCATTTAAAGGATGGGGCTCTTATTTTACTTGTAATTGATTCAACTAGAGACGTTGAAAAATTTGGTGCTGGACTGTGATTCGAATTCGTTTCTCCTCTTTCGAGGATCTGAATCTCTCGGGACATTATAGTTCAACCATTTCGTCCCTTTTCGCAAGACTGCAACCTTCTCTAGGTCTCCTCCAAAGGTAAGTATGTGGGTCCGAATCCTGATCCAATACAAAAATATTCATAGTTTCAGTTCAAGCCCTATAACGTGCACACCGTCCCGCTAGTGAAAACCAACGTGCGCTTTTAATGTCTATTCATGTGTTGCCAACAATCGCAATAGGTGTCATTATTTCTTGTCAAACACGCACACACCTTACCGTTGGTGAGTAAGCAACTGATATTTAAGCTATATTTGTGGATGTACGGTAGGCGTGTAGTTAGATTGTCGCTTAGGTACAAAAGTTTGTATCCTTAGTTTAGATTCAAACACCTAGCAGCTGGTAAGAAAAACCGATACGTAAATTTGATTTTACTTAATTAACAATACGATTACGTGTTGGGTTCGTATCTCCGTCATATAACTTCACATCATGCACTTAATCTTTAAATGCATGCGCACTTTGTTACTTGAGCATGGAGGTATATCAGACATCTTTCGTGGTTAGTTAACAGGGACGAAATTGTCTTGTTAGGAGTCCCGGTTTATTAAAAAAATTGTCGTCTTTTATTTTCAAGTTTAGATTTCATTACTGGTATTGGCAAAATTCATGACTCTTCATGGATAGCCATCAATATGATATGATTAGATTACATTAGATCAATTCTTGTTTCATAGATCATGAATACGATATTTCGTAATGACGTGTAACGTGTAATTTTAATGAAAGATTTCTTTACATACCATGATTCAATTTATTTTCAACAATTTCATACTCTCTCTCATTCTTTTTGATTTCTCTCTCTCTCTCTCTCTCTCTCTCTCTCTCTCTCTCTCTCTCTCTCTCTATCATACACACACACATTCTTTTTTTCTTTATTTGTTTGTTTTGCTCGACTATCGGCGAGGCATGAAAACGTCTCTGAATGAGCTTCTTAGTTTTTAGTACACTTACGAAATAAATATAAAAATAACTGTGAGAGTTACTGATATATGATGCTTAGTTTTCAGTCAGTTCCGAGTATTATTAGTAACCACGCTCCAGTCCCTAAACCTAGTTACAGAAATGCGAATCAGACGCATTACGTATTCCAGGCCGTAGCAACCGCGACTTGGAGACACCAGCTATGGTCACTTCCCAGACCGCTGTACGATCACATCGGTTCGTCTTCTTTCTGCTGGTACTGTAACTGAGATTTGACAACAAGGCAACGTATGTTTGGCAACTCTGTGATCGACCAGTTGCTTCCTGGTGTGCACGGAATTTATCCTCAAAGTTCACTTGATTTTACCTGTCATTTCCATTGAATAATCTGATTTATTATCGCTTTACGTGTAACAAAAGAATGTAAATTTACGGTTTTCAGCCCAGAAAAGTCGTTGCACGTGGAAATCGCAACTAATCTCGTCCTTTAAATAGCGGTTTACGAGTGCTAGACATTATCGATCTCGTAAGAGTAAGCTAAGACACGTACTTCTACGCCAGCTCTATGGTAATGCGCTGACCTGAGAAATAGCATCTGTTATGGTTCGCACTTCCAGTCTCACTGACTGTAACGTTTTTATCCCTTCTGTGAAAGAGCTACTAACAGTCAGATAAAACATCGATAAGGAAATCGCAAAAAAATACTTTCGGCTCATAGTTCAATGGTGAAAACTTACAATGCTGCACAACGGGTAACTCCTCTTCCCGCCGCTGACAAGCAAATTTTGGGTTTCTAGGAATACAAAACTTTACTTATGAAATGCGACATTTGTACTGCACGACGTTTTCAACAAAGAGATGGCGCAATACAGTAGCTCAAGTGGAAAGAAACACTTCCTTTTCAAATTTGTGCATCCTACACTGTTGGCTGTTCTGTGTAGGTGGCAGGTACGTGATTTTATTTCGGTCGAATTTATGCACTGGGTAGTCGAGGCAGCTAGTTCATTGTGATTCGGTCAACCAAGTAAATGAATTTACTGAACCTGCTGCAAATTACTACAGGAAGCCTGTGTGTCAATTCTCATCCAGTGTGGTGCAACGGCGTTACGATAGAAAAATGAGCCACATACTTATAATATGCTTGAATATCTATGGACTGGGTTCGATTCCAACTTCTGTCAATGATTTTAGATAAGAAGAGACAGATTCCATTCTCTTCTGGCTACACCAAGTGAAGAAGATATAATGACATTGTGGTCTGAAATTGACATGAAAAATGATATTCCTTTTCTACAAAGTAGACGTTAGGATGAATCACAATAAAGACTGGAGCGGCGACACGTAGAAACCTTTCTTATACTTGTTATTTATTTCTAGTGACGAAACAAACGCTATGTAGGCTCACAGGACCTTTAGTCCATATTTTATCTGAGCTTCTGTATGTCGATAAAATCGGTTCTGAACTGGGAATGCAACTTAGACCGTACTTAACGCTGAATTTGATCCCTTCGTGAGAATACAGCACGGCTACTATTTGTTGTTTGTTCAGAACTGCAGATTCCTCAACGTCTCCACATACTGCGCGTGAATGGGTTCGAATCCTGGCCCGGCACTATAGATTTCATTATGTATTATCTAGCTCTAGCATGAGAACACCTATCTGCTGGTGGATAATTATTTTAATGTTTAATGTATTTTCATTCGTTGTCAACACTAACGATATGTGACGTTTTTGACACCCAGTGAGACACAGAACTATTTGCGAGATCACTGTAAGTTCAAGATGTTAGTCCGAGCTGGACAAAAATTCGGAAGCTGACGTATCTTTGTGTGTAGTCAAAAGCGATATGATGTGTGGAGCTGTATTCCCAGTGAGCACCGAACTCTTCGTCATATTATTTCTAGTTCCAACACGCTCACATGTCGCTGCTGGTGCAACAAACCCATATTTAACGTTCGTTTTCTCTAGAATATAACAGCGATAGATGCCGGGTTGGGGTCTTGGGAAGGAAAAAAATTAATGTTTCGTCTCGTCATTTCAGTTAAAACATCTAGCTACTGCCGAGAAAACCCGAAATGTCACAGTTGATTGTGCGTCGATATCTATCCGATTAAGTTCTGAGTTCGAACCCCTGTCCAACACAAAGCCTTACCTCACGGCAATTCAAATAAGTTACTTGTTAAGAACCAAGATTCAACATCTCTCGTCGTTCGTTACAGGGACAATAAATTCGCATCCGGCAAAAATACTTGCGATATGTAATTTAAAGATGGAATTTGCAAACTGGCTTTGTCTAAAATCGAGGTATATCACTCTCTGTATGCCTAATCAGGAGTGGCAGTTAGTATCCGTCAGGCACGAAATCATTGCTTAGTCGGCATGACCTGAGTTTTCATCCATATGCAGAACGAGACGGTTCGTCGTGTCATTTGAAGTTCATAAATATTCTCAATTAGCTGCTCGTGAATACCTTTAATTTTTAATCTTATTTTGTGTTAAATAATAAGTACGGTATGTTACTTTGAAGAGTAAATCATGAATACGACGAATTTACCACGTGCATTACCTATCTGACGTAATAATGAGAGTGGTAAAATGTCAGGTATGTCATTTATTGTAATAAATGTGAGCTACAAGCCTTAAGGGCAGTCTTATCTGTGATAAGGTGTTCCGTGATATTTGTAGTATCGTGGTATTACTTTACATCTTGAGTTATTGCGATACAGAACAGTTTTTTCTCGTGGTGACTTGTTGGAACCACTTTCAATAGTCAAACGACTCTACCAAGGAGCGATAAGGAGACCTGCTAGACAGTTGCGCTATGTGGGTTGCATGTGAATCAGGCGAATTTCAATTCAGGTCGTTCGGATACTATTGGGCATGAATGAACATCACGTGTATCGATTTCCATCGCGCTGGGGTAAGTCCTCCGGGATACGTTTATTCTCCTTAGTGTGTAAATATATTTGGAGCATGTCATTCAAAAACGTTTGAAACGACATAGACGGGAGCGGGTTGTTGTTAGGAGAGCAGAATGTATTAGACTCGCGGATCATGTGGTGTTATTGGCAGAGAGCGAAAGAAGTATGACTGAAATGTTAAAAGAATTGAACAAGAGGCGTGAGTAAATTGGAATGAGAAATAATAAGAAAATCGCAAAATGTCCGGTGATAGGTGCAAGAAAAGCAAGAAGAACTATAATGTTAGGCAGGAAGATACACAACAATTTAGTGTTTTTAGATAACTGCGACGTGCTATTATGGACGACATTGGAAGTAATATGGAGGTGAAAATACGTATAGCAATTGCCAACGAGACGTTTCATAACAGGAGGCTTTTATGTGGGTGCGTTGATAGGGGATAAAATAGGCAGGCACAGTGAGAAATGAGGTGGTGTTGAGTGGGAGAACAGAGAGAAATTTTAAAGGTAGCAGGATGAGCAAACACAATTGGCATGGACACTGAATGAGAAGAGATTGTTTATTGATGGTATGGAGGAAACGGTGAATGCAAGAAGAAGAAGAAGAAGAAGAAGAAGAAGACGATGAACATACCAGGTGATGGACAGCGTAAGAACAGAAAATAGTTGTGAGAAAACAAGAGGGTAACAAATGATGGGACTGCATGGAGAGCTACATGTGAAGACCTGCCCTAGGGCAGAACACTCATGGTGGTGGTGTTGATGAAGAGGAGACTTATGTAGGACATTTTGCAAAACGCCCATTTTCTTGTAATCCAAATTTAAACAAAACATAAGCAGCTTATAATTTGTAGTCTATAAATGACCGTGAATTGCGTGACAGATGGAACTTGCCAGTATACCAGTTATTAGGACTTATTCCCACTCCACTGACGTATGGAGCGTGCGAACTGTGGCTGCTTAAAAGCCTCTGTGCGTGCTGTGCTTAGTCTCTTCTGGTCTTCACGCTTCCTACAGTTACAATACGTAGGCGGTTTAAGTATATTCCATTCCTACTTTCATCATGTAACGTCAGTTCTAGAAACTTTCTAATTAGGTCTCCTCGCGATACTTTGCTCTTCCACGGGATAGTCTGTGTCTACCATGAACTGTCCGTTAGTCAGTAAGTGGAATAACTGGTTTTCCGACACATGTCGCCATGTAACTGTCGCTCTGTCTCCACGCCAGAGAGACGGAAATTCTGTGTGCCACATTTGAAGATGAGTCTGTAAAGGTTACAAAACTAGTTAATGGAATTACAAATAGTTGAAAAAGTGAGTTTTTGCAGTTTTCCGTATTTACATTCAATGCACTAGTCACAGGCTCTAGGCGATCCTTAGGGGACAAGCTTAGTCGGTTGGGAGCGTGATGTGTCCCTCCGAGATTAATTTCACCTGGACTTTAAGCGACTCACCGGTCAGCATTTACAGAGCTGCCAACTACATCTCACACCGGGAATATTACCAGGATTAGTTTGCATCGCAGCCTACGGAAGAGAACGCAAATCGAACGAGCATTCGCAGTCATTCCCTCCATTGACCACCATTCGCCTATATTCAACAGTTAAGGATTCCTCCGGAAATATTCCAAGTAGACTTTCTCTGGATATTTTACGTTTGTTTCCAAGCGCCTGCCTGTTCAATTTGATCAGAAACTGTGTGACATTCTCCAACGGGTCAAAAAACCTGTGACCATTCGTGCCGCCCTTCTCTGTATACATTCAGTATCGCCGGGCAGTTGTATCTGATTAGGATCCAAGAATCTCGAGCAATATTCGGGGATGGGTCGCAAGCGTGATTTGTAAGCAATTTCTTTTGTACACCGATTGTATTTTCCTAGAATTCTACCAACGAATTGCAGCCAGCTACCGTATTTCCCTAAGACTGCGACTATGTGACGGTTCCATTTCAAATCTCTAGAAATTTTTACACCCAGGTATTCATGTGGGTTGAGCGATTGCGAATTTGACTCGCTGCACTATACTCGTAGGATAAGGTTATATCGTTTTGTGAACCGAACAATTTTACATTTCGGGAACATTTAAACTAAGTTGTCATGCTTTGCACTACACTGAAATCTTATGAGGGCGTGGCTTCTTTCAAACAGAACTTTATTACAGGCAAGAGCATCATTTGCGGAAACACTGAAGATCCAAATAGACCGCGTAACCACCGCCCCTTCTCCTCTCCAAATTGCTGTCTCAAAACGGTAAGTCCCATATGTAAACCAGTTTCAGAAGTTCGTTCACTTTCCGTATCAGTTAATGTGTTAAAAACTTGACCTGAAGAAACATAACCCTTTGCAGTTGAAGACGCTCTGTTGTAAGAGAAGCTAGTTTTTCGAAAACGTCTCAATATTTATGTACTGAACTAGGTGTTGTACAATTCTATAATTTTCAGGTACATTTGGCGACGTATGTGGATACTGTCTGACAAATGTGTTGCGAATAAAGTGAGTAGTAAAGAAGTAATGAAGTGAAACATCAAGCCTGATGCTGACACTTTACTGCACGAACAGCGAAAATGTAGAAGTGATAAAAGTCTTTTTCCTTTCATCATTCTGTCAGGGATGTCAGAGGGGAAAAAAAGTTTCGCCAAGTTTCGAAATTATGTGTGAAGTTTGTTGGAAGTCGCCACGTGCTGCCTTTCACAAATGCTCGGTGAATATAGTCTCGATAATTTGCGCTCCATGAAATTATGCTGCCTTAGACGAGTACGCAGTTTGTAACTTTTAACGCCCGACTTATTGCGTAAACCTATGCCTTTAAATGAAGGACGGAAGGAGGATTGCATTTAATGTGCTATCGATGTCGAGGTCATTAGAGACGGAGCAGGAGTTGGCAATGCGTCAGGGAAGGGTAAAAGAAGTCCGCCGTTCCCTTTCAAAGGAATCATCCCAGCATTTGCTTGGAGCGATTCAGGAAAGTTACGGAAAACGTATCAGGATGGCCGGATGCGGATTTAAACGTCATCCTCCCGAATGCGAGTCTAGTGTACTAGTTGACAGCTCGTCGTGTAGAAGCTAGCGTTGCTGGTGATGGGATTCCGGGTTCGATTCACGGCTGGGTTGCGTTCTCCGCCCGGGAAGTAGGTGTCTGTGATGCCATCATTTCATCATCATTCGTGAAGGTGGCGAAACTGGACTGTGTAAAGGTTGGGGCTTTGTACAGGCGCTGATAACCGTGCAGTTAAGCGCCCCAAAAACCAAACATCATCATCATCATCATCATCATACCATGTACTAACCACTGCGGCAGCTCGTTCGGTATACATTTAAATGAGCAGATTAAGTCAGCATTTTTAGTATTTACATTGACTTCGTTCTTCATAAATGAAAGCAGGAACTACGACAAGACAAAAGAATTGGGATAACGAATGAGAAATACCTGATTGTGCTTCTGTTTGTAGATGACATGATTCACGTTCACGAAATGACCTCCAAAGATCTATATACCACCTGAACGAAATATGCAATGAATACAACTTTAAAATTTCTAGTAATAAAACGAAAATAAGTGCACTCCGAGGAAAATACTCAGTCATTTTAAAACTAGTTTTGGATAATCCTGCTTTAGAACTGGTCTCTTAATTTTTCACTTAGGCTACGCTGTAAGATCTGATTTTTACTCTGATACTTAAAATAAATTACACAAATTCTAAGCTGTCTGTGACACTATTATCTGAATATTGGGCAATAAAGTACAAAAAGATTGTTCCGAAATTCTATAACGTGGTCCCGGTTCCTGTATTATGCTATGAAAGCGAAAACATGGTTTAAAAAAAAGCAAAAAAAATCACACGGCAGAGATGAGGTTCCTAAGAAATTCGAAGAGCTGCACAACAAGAAATGATTAGGAATGAAGATACTAGAGAAAAATTAAGTATTTTCAACAGAAACTAAAAAATTCAAAAATATCGTGAAGACTGGTGAGAATGCTACGTCCCAGACTTCCCCAAAATATTCTGAACTACAAACGGAATGGAAGACGTGATATTGAAAGGCCTCGGACGTGGGAGCAATTTCGTTTGAGAGACTATCCCGCACGGCGACTACTGAAGTACTTATACATTACAGAATTCTTAAGTTATACAAGCAAAATAAGTAAGTTTTAATGTAGTTTACGTTCTCTGATGCAAAAAAAAAATTTTCTTGCTTTTTAAAGTGGGCTATGTTCTTTCTCAGAGTTCAAACTGTCTCCATGCCAAATTTGAACAATATCTGTTAAGCGGTTTGGACTCGAAAACGAAACAGACTGTGTTACAAAGCAGAAAAGCAACTGAGAGAAAGAAGCGGCGTCGGTTTCTGCAGGAGGCGGACATCATTTTGTAGGACAATGTTCGGGCACGCTCGGTTCAAGCCGTGACTGATTTGATCGGTATATGGGGATGGGGAGCGCCGCATCACGCACCACACTCATCTACATCTACATTTATACTCCGCAAGCCACCCAACGGTGTGTGGCGGAGGGCACTTTACGTGCCACTGTCATTACCTCCCTTTCCTGTTCCAGTCGCGTATGGTTCGCGGGAGGAAAGACTGTCTGAAAGCCCCTGTGCTCTCTCTAATCTCTCTAATTTTACATTCGTAATCTCCTCGGGAGGTATAAGTAGGGGGAAGCAATATATTCGATACCTCATCCAGAAACGCACCCTCTCGAAATCTGGCGAGCAAGCTACACCGCGATGTAGAGCGGCTCTCTTGCAGAGTCTGGCACTTGAGTTTGTCAAACATCTCCGTAACGCTATCACGGTTACCAAATAACCCTGTGACAAAACGCGCCGCTCTTCTTTGAATCTTCTCTATCTCCTCCGCAAACCCGATCTGGTACGGATCCCACACTGATGAGCAATACTCAAGTATAGGTCGAACGAGTGTTTTGTAAGCCACCTCCTTTGTTGATGAACTACAGTTTCTAAGGACTCTCCCAATGGATCTCAACCTGGTACGCGCCTTACCAACAGTTAATTTTATATGATCATTCCACTTCAAAAAGTTCCGCACGCATACTCCGAGATATTTTACAGAAGTAACTGATACCAGTGTTTGATCCGCTATCATATAATCATACAATAAAGGATCCTTCTTTCTATGTATTCGCAATACATTACATTTGTATATGTTAAGGGTCAGTTGCCACTCCCTGCACCAAGGGCCTATCCGCTGCAGATCTTCCGGCATTTCGCTACAATTTTCTAATGCTGCAACTTCTGTGTATGCTACAGAATCATCCGCGAAAAACCGCATGGAACTTCCGACACTATCTACTACCTCATTTATATATATTGTGAAAAGTAATGGTCCCATAACACCCCCCTGTGGCACGCCAGAGATTATTTTAACGTCTGTAGACGTCTCTCCAGTGATAACAACATGCTGTGTTCTGTTTGTTAAAACTCTTCAATCCAGCCACAGAGCTGGTCTGATATTCCGTGGGCTCTTACTTTACTTATCAGGCGACAGTGCGGAACTGAATCTAACGCCTTCCGGAAGTCGAGAAAAATAGCATCTACCTGGGAGCCTGTATCTAATATTTTCTGGGTCTCATGAACAAATAAAGTGAGTTGGGTCTCACACGATGGATGTTTCCGGAATCCGTGTTGATTCCTACAGAGTAGATTCTGGGTTTCCAAAAACTACATGATACTCGAGCAAAAAACATGTTCTAAAATTCTACAACAGATCGACGTCAGAGATATAGGTCTATAGTTTTGCGCATCTGCTCTACGACCCTTCTTGAAGACTCGGACTACCTGTGCTCTTTTCCAATCATTTGGAGCCTTCCGTTCCCCTAGAGACTGGCGGTACACGGCTGTTAGAAGGGAGGGCAAGTTCTTTCTCGTACTGTGTAGAATCGAATTGGTACCCCGTCAGGTCCAGTGGACTTTCCTCTGTTGAGTGATTCCAGTTGCTTTTCTACTCCTTGGACACTTATTTCGATGTCAGCCATTTTCTCGTTTGTGCTAGGATTTAGAGAAGGAACTGCAGTGCGGTCTTCCTCTATGAAACATCTTTGGAAAAAGGTGTTTAGTATTTCAGCTTTACGCCTGTCATCCTCTGTTTCAATGCCATCATCACCCCGGAGTGTCTGGACATGCTGTTTCCAACCACTTACTGATTTAACGTGAGACCAGAACTTTCTAGGATATTCTGTCAAGTCGGTACATAGAATTTTACTTTCGAATTCACTGAACGCTTCACGCATAGCCCTCCTTACGCTAACTTTGTCATCGTTTAGCTTCTGTTTGTCTGAGAGGTTTTGGCTGCGTTTATACTTGGAGTGAAGCTGTCTTTGCTTTCGCAGTAGTTTCCTAACTTTGTTGTTGAACCACGGTGGGTTTATCCCGTCCCTCACAGTTTTACTCTACACGTACCTGTCTAAAACGCATTTTACGATTGCCTTGAACTTTTTCCATAAATACGCAACATTGTCAGTGTCAGAACAGAAATTTTCGTTTTGATCTGTTAGGTAGACTGAAATCTGCCTTCTATTACTCTTGCTAAACACGTAAACCTTCCTCCCTCTTTTTATATTCCTATTAACTTCCATATTCAGGGATGTTGCAACAGCCTTATGATCACTGATTCCCTGTTCTGCACATACAGAGTCGAAAAGTTCGGGTCTGTTTGTTATCAGTAGGTCCAAGATGTTATCTCCACGAGTCGGTTCTCTGTTTAATTGCTCGAGGTAATTTTCGGATAGCGCACTCAGTATAATGTCACTCGATGCTCTGTCCCTACGACCCATCCTAAACATCTGAGTGTCCCAGTCTATATCTGGTAAATTGAAATCTCTACCTAAGACTATAACTTGCTGAGAAAATTGATGTGAAATGTATTCCAAATTTTCTCTCAGTTGTTCTGCCACTAATGCTGCTGGATCGGGAGGTCGGTAAAAGGAGCCAATTATTAACCTAGTTCGGCTGTTGCGTGTAACCTCCACCCATAATAATTCACAGGAACTATCCACTTCTAATTCACTACAGGATAAACTTCTACTAACAGCGACTAACTCTCCACCACCGGTTGCATGCAATCTATCCTTTCTACCTGTCTGTACCTTTGTAAAAATTTCGGCAGAATTTCTCTCTGGTTTCAGCCAGCTTTCTGTACCTATAACGATTTCAGCTTCGGTACTTTCTATCAGCGCTTGAAGTTCCGGTACTTTACCAACGCAGCTTCGACAGTTTACCATTACAATACCGATTGCTGCTTGGTCCCCTCATGTCCTGCTTTGCCCCGAACTCGTTGAGGCTGCCGCCCTTTTTGTACTTGCCCAATGCCATCTAACCTAAAAAACCGCCCAGCCCACGCCACACAACCCCTGCTACCCGTGTAGCCGCTTGTTGCGTGTAGTTGACTCCTGACCTATCCAGCGGAACCCGAAACCCCACCACCCTATGGCTCAAGTCGAGGAATCTGCAGCCCACACGGTCGCAGAACAATCTCAGCCTCTGATTCAGACCCTTTACTCAGCTCTTTACCAAAGGTCAGCAGTCAGTCCTATCGACGATGCTGCAGATGGTGAGCTCTGCTTTCATCCGGCTAGCGAGACTGGCAGTCTTCACCAAATCAGATAGCCAGGGAGGGTTTCCTCCGATCCATAGCGACACACATCATTGGTGCCGACATGAGCGACCACCTGCAAATGGGTGCAACCTGTACCCTTCATGGCATCCGGAAGGACCCTTTCCACATCTGGAATGACCCACCCCGGTATGCACACGGATTGCACATTGGTTTTCTTCGCCTCTCTTGCTGCCATATCCTTAAGGGGCCCCATTACGCGCCTGACGTTGGAGCTCCCAACTACCAGTAAGACCACCCTCTGCGACTGCTCGGATCTTGCAGACTGAGGGGCAACCCCTGGAACAGGACAAGCAGCCACGTCAGGCCGAAGATCAGTATCAGCCAGAGACAACCCCGGACTTGCGCCCTTCTGAGCTCAGCTTGATTCCTGACGTGAAGGTAGCGTTCTCGCTTTCCGCGTCTGGGTTCCGGGGTTCGATTCACGGCGGGGTCAGGGATTTTGTCTGCCTCGTGATGGCTGGGTATTGTGTGATGTCCTTAGGTTAGTTAGGTTTAAGTAGTTCTAAGTTCTAGGGGACTGATGACGATAGATGTTAAGACCCATAGTGCTCAGAGACATTTGAACCATTTGTCGAACTTTGGGGTATTCGGTTCGGAGCTGTTATGGAGATACGTCAGACAATAGACCGCTCCATTCGAACTACCTATACAACTGCCGTAGTTAGGGGTATCTTGCTCTTTCGACATCACTGGCGATGGCTTATATACATGAGCTGTTCAAAAAATATCCGACCTTTTTTAATTGTTGAAATCAACAATGGTATCAGGGCGCGCATGCGCTCATGTTTTCAGGCATATTTAGCACACATACCTGATTTTCTCCACTACTTTGGAACGCTTGCAAGTGGTACACGTTGGATTTAGTATTCTGAGCAAAATGACGTCTTTACATCACATTTGGCTCCAAGCTTGGCAATTCTCAAGTTGAAACCATCGTGTGTTTGTGGACAAAGTAATGGGTACTGCAGGGCTAAAGGAGTGGTACAACCATTTCAAAGGTAGCCGCTAATCAATGAAGACAGAAGCCAGTTAAGGTACGCCCGCAATATCCGCAAATCAGGTCGTTACTGATCCCGCAATATTGCTGGTGAAGCAGAATGGACGAATCACTATCAGAGAAGTTGCAGTCAAATCTAAAAGCCGTAAAGTCAACTAAATAACTAGGTGTTACAATAACTAACGTCCGCCCGCGGTAGCTGAGTGGTCAGCACGACAGACTGTCAATCCTAAAAGACCGGGTTAGATTCCCGGCTGGGTCGGAGATTTTCTCCGCTCAGGGACTGGGTGTTGTGTTGTACTAATCATCATTTCATCCCCATCGACGCGCAAGTCGCCGAAGTGGCGTCAAATCGAAAGACTTGCACCAGGCGATCGGTCTACCCGATGGGAGGCCCTCATCACACGCCATTATTATTATACAATAACGAACAACTTAAATTGGAAAGAACACATAGAAAATGTTGCGGTTAAGGCTAACCAAAGACTGCGTTTTATTGGCACGACACTTATAAAATGTAACAGACCTACAAAGGAGACTGCCTACACTACGCTTCTCCGTCCTCTTTTAGAATACTGCTGGAAGATGTGGGATCCTTACAAGATAGGACTTACGGAGTAGATCGAAAAAGTCCAAAGAAAGGCAGCACGTTTTCTATTATCGCGAAATATGAGAGAGTGTGTCACACAAATGATACAGGATTTGGGCTGGACATCATTAAAAGGAAAGCGTTTTTCGTTGCGACGGAATATTCTCACGAAATCCCAATCACCAACTTTTTCCTCCGAATGCGAAAATATTTTGTTGACACCGACCTACGTAGGTAGAAACGACCACAACGATAAAATAAGGGAAGTCAGAGCTCGTATAGAAAGACACAGGTGATCATTCTTTCCGGGTGCTATGCGAGATTGGAATAATAGAGACTTGTGAAGGTGGTTCGATGAACAATCTGCCATGCACTTAAATGTGACTTGCAGAGTATCCATGTAGATGCAAGTATAGGTGGTCACATTTTTCATTTCCCCTGTATGTGCATATCGCTTCACACGACCTTTGTTACCTCAATGTCGATATCGGCATCATTTTCGAAATATGTGAGCTTACTTATATTATCTGTAATGTTAATATACAACAGGAACAATAAGGCTCCCAACACACTTCCCTCTGGCACAAGTGATTACTTTTACACGTATAGATGAACTCTCCATTTAGGATGAGATGATGTGTCCCCCCTACAAAAATATTTTATTGGCCGTACTTTATACGATGCAGGCAAACGGTCAACTACAATTGTTGTTTACTGTGCGGTAACCTCTAGCGTATCAGAAGCGGTGTAGGAAAATGTTTTCAAATGAGTATACGCACTCGTATTTCGGCAGGTGCACAGTTTTGCCATTTCAATTTTTGCACGTTTTTACAGATACCTTTTCGAAAATTTCGAGCAAAAAAAATCGAAATCTTTATTACATCACGAAACAATGAAGAAGCAAATGCGGGTTTGTTCGCAAGCCCGAAGCATTATCTGGTACAAGAATCATTGATTTTAATAAAGTAGCTGTCGATAGGTTTTTTCGTTGCTAACAAATGTAACTGACAATCACAAACTAATGACTTCTCAAATAACTAATTGTGATGAAACAGGCGTCTCGGTTAATGCTAAAAACCAATCGAACATCGCAGCTTGCAAAGGGAACCGTCCAGTGCGATCGTTAACCTCTGCAGAAAGGGGCGAAACTGCAACCATCCTCATTAGTACGTCAGCAAGCGGAGCTGACATTCCTCCTACGATTATTTTTCCACTAAAGAAGAAGCAGAAAGAATTTGAGTTAGGACTGACAGCAGGAGGTTGCGCTGAGGTCCACAGCACCGCATGGATGGCCACAGAGTCATTCTTTGTATGGTTTCCACAATTAGTGGTATTTTCTAAGACATCAAAGCACGTCCCAGTTCTCCTTATATCAGATGGCCACTCAGCTCATACCACGAACAATGACGTTATGGACTACGCGAGGGAGAGTGGCGTTTCTTCACCACCACATTGCTCTCACAGACTTCAGCCGCTTGATGTTTGTTTTATAAATCCTCGTTATAGTGATCAGCTTCGGAAATGGCTGCGAAGCCACGCAGGGAAAGTCGTAACTATCTTTCAAATTTCAACGCTTTTTGGTTCAGCTTTCGTCTAAAGCGCAACAATGAAAACCGCTATTAAAGGTTTCGAAGCTACTGCAATATGGCCCACAGACCCATCCATATTCAAGACGCACACTTCCTATCGGCACACACAACTGACAGCGAACGTGATAGGCCGTCAGATGAAGGGGTTATTATATCTGAACAATTGGAATTGCCTCCAACTAGCACACCAGCTGAAAAAGACGACTCAAACGGGCTGGATAATCAAGGGGACGAGGTTTCAGCGAATTGTTACAATGAACTGCCGCCTAAGAATAACAAAGTTATTGGGGCTAATTGTTCTAATCTTGGGTGCTCTTGGATGACAACTGACAACACAACCTCCTCATTTCATATTTCACCTGAGATTCTGATTTTCTTGTCAAAAGTTAACGAAAGCAAGAAAAGAGCGAGACTGAAAAGGGGGAACAACGTTGTTTTAACTGATTCGCCGTACAAAAAAGAGTTAAAAGTCATTAATGGGAGAAATAGAAAAAAGAACTTTGACAAAGAAGAAAGAGCAAACAGAAAACTTTTTGCGAAAGAGAATAAAATTAAGAACTCAAAAACGAGAGAAAGAGCATGAAGATAAATGGAAAAAAGGAGTAAGAATACTATACTAACGAGAGTGATTATGAGGTAAGTTCTGACTGTCAGTGTGTATATTGTGGTGGGTTATATTCAAAATCAGTTGGAGGTTGGGTCGCTTGTTCCACGTGCAAAAAATGGACACACGATTCTTGTGCAGGAATAGATAGCGAAGATGATGAGTGTCTCCCCGTGTGTGAATTTTGTAAACAGCCTCAAGAAAAGGATACGATACGTGAAAACTGTAGTTTGACATTAATACTCACTTTAAACTAAAAAAAATACCGAGCAAGCCAATATTTTCTGCATTTCCGATAATTTTATACGTTTTTCTAATCACTTGTATTTACCACCCCATTCTGCCGCGTGCAAATGATATAAATTTCTGTTTTTGAGTGAGAAAATATTGTTGTTTTATTTTATGGCAATGTTCTTATATTTTTGTGATTAATACATCATAATGTGTTCATATAAAAATTTGTAACTCTCTTATTTATCAATTTTGTACATTTAATCAAAGTTTTCAACTGTGTACCCCATTATACCTTGGATTCCCCAACGTGTCGGATAAGAAAGATAAAAATACAATCACTACTCGTTTCTTCAACGACAATTTAAGCTGTGTTCTGTGGTTCCTCCCAGAGTTCATCACGATATATTCCGAAAAAAATCATAGTTAAGGAACGTTATAAATTGCTCTAGAAA
This sequence comes from Schistocerca gregaria, assembly GCF_023897955.1. Classification (NCBI taxonomy): domain Eukaryota; kingdom Metazoa; phylum Arthropoda; class Insecta; order Orthoptera; family Acrididae; genus Schistocerca; species Schistocerca gregaria. Next base: position 12,665,921 of record NW_026061736.1, read on the forward strand.
CGAAGGCAATCCCAGTTAACATTTAATAAGGCCACTGGTATCCTTCGAAATGCAACTAATCAAAGTAATGCAGAACGTCGTGGGTCACAGCGGATGGGTGGAATCGAAATATGACATTTACCCACGATCGCTTCTTTTTGTCAATTTGTGCCATTAATTTCTCTGCTCCCTAATCTGATTTCGTATCTCCCCATCAGCTATTCGATCAAAAGTTTTTTAGCATTCTTCTACACCACCACATTTCGGAAGTTTCTAGTCGTCTCCTGTTTGGGGAACCAGGCATGTTAACTGCTGATTCGCAATATATTTATTCCGAAAGGCAAAAGGAACCCCGAAAACAATGAAAATAATTTTGTTTATTGGTGACTGTACCAGTTTGATTTACACTTAGTGCGAATATGAAAGTATTTTATTCCAAATCCTTATTTGAAGGTACTAAAATGTCGGTTTAAATGGCAGCTTGCTATGTAAGACATGCCCACTTGTTTCTCTGTGCCATCTCTTCTTTGAGATGATAAGCCTAGGGACATTTTACCCGTAGTTTTTGAGCTTTCACCTGTAGAATACATTTTTTCTTGTCTCGTAGTCAGTTGTTTGCTCAGTAATAACGTTTCTGAACAAAACAAATGCCAAGATCTACCCACAAAGTTTTCGAGAGAAGTTCTAGAAGACTTGCAAGAAATAAAAAAGTAAATATCATGAAACAAATGTTATGTTTTTGTACAGCATGCATACTATTGGAAAGTGAAAGAAACTATGAATTTAAATGAGTGCATGTACGACGTTAAGTGCAATGCAACTTTAAATTTTCCGTAACTTTTCTAACTAAATGTACCTTTCCTCTCAAACCATTTATCCCAGAACCATGGAATTCTAACGGTCAGTTTTCTTACTCGAGGGCATGAAGAGTCGAGGGATATGAAAGGGAAGCAGTGGTTGGGAAGGGAGTGAGACAGGGTTGTAGCCTATCTCCGATGTTATTCAATCTGTTTGCTGAGCAAGCAGTAAAGAAAACAAAAGAAAACTTCGGAGTAGGAATTAAAAACCATGGAGAAGTTGTATTATAATGAACACTATGGTCTTTTTATTTTTGAAATTTGCCTGCAAAACCTCTCTTTCAAAATTTTTCTAAAAATTTCAGTATTAATATATTATTCATGAAAAATTGTCAGCTTGTTGGAAAACAGTGGAAATGCATGTAAGTAATATTTTGTGTTTTACCGTTAATATAACACAACTTAGAATAGGGATCATATAAATAGATCAGTTAACATGGTGGAGATGGAAGATACGTTCTCACCGTGAATATTGTGTTTAAAAACAAATGAATATTTTCAAATCAACAGCTCATTTCATGAAGTCATAACTAGAAGTGAATAATCTCCACAAAAATTGGTAAGTTAATTACTTTGGTGCAAGAAAGTCTCCATCATTAAGGAGAACGATGTTTTCAATAACTTGCCGGCAGCCACAAAAAGCTTTACTACTGACAGATTTCAGTTTACGAGGAGCCTAAAGGATTTCTTGCTAACCATCTCTTCCGACACCATTAATGAATTGAATTATTTATTAGAAGTAGCGCGCGCGCGCGATTGAGAGTGTGTGTGTGTGTGTGTGTGTGTGTGTGTGTGTGTGTGTGTGTGTGTGTGTGTGGGTGGGTGGGTGTGTGTGTGTGTTAGAGAGAGAGAGAGAGAGAGAGAGAGAGAGAGAGAGAGAGAGAGAGAGAGAGAGAGAGAGAGAGAGAGAGAGAGAGAGAGAGAGAGAGAGAGAGAGAGAGAGAGAGAGAGGGAGAGAGGGAGAGAGAGAGAGAGGGAGAGAGAGAGAGAGAGAGAGAGAGAGAGAGAGAGGGGGGGGGGGGTCAAATAATACGAGTACAATCAGAAGTGTGACTAAATTTTCATTCCTCGTTCATGATCAGTCCATTTGCGGTCTGTGGATAGTAAATTAGCATATTATTTTCCCATTGAGTATCTCCCCATTATGGATCAATTTCAATGGAAAGTACATATAATCTAACCCTCTTGTCTGCCCCACTTCTGTTGAAGGTTACACATCACACAAATACCTTGTTGTTGTTGTTGTTGTCTTCAGTCCAGAGACTGGTTTGATGCAGCTCTCCATGCTACTGTATCGTCTGGAAGCTTCATCTCCCAGTACCCACTGCAACCTACATCCTTGTGAATCTGCTTAGTGTATTCATCTCCTGGACTCCCTCCTCGATTTTTACCCTCCACGCTGCCCTCCAATATTAAATTCGTGATCCCTTAATGCCTCAGAACGTGTCCTACCATCCGACCCCATCTTCTAGTCAAGTTGTGCCACAAAGTTCTCTTCTCCCGTATCCTATTCAATACCTCCACATTAGTTATGTGATCTACCCATCTAATCTTCAGCATTCTTCTGTAGCACCACATTTCGAAAGCTTCTATTCTCTTCATGTTCAAACTATTTATTGTCCATTATTCACCTCCATACGTGGCTACACTGCATACAAATACTCGGAGAAAAGACTTCCTGATACCTAAAGCTATACTCGATGTTAGCAAATTTTTCTTCTTTAGAAACACTTTTCTTACCATTGACAGTCTACATTTTATATCCACTCTACTTCGACCGTCATCAGTTATTTTGCTCCCTAAATAGCAAAACTCCTTTACTACTTTAAATGTCTCATTTCCTAATCTAATTCCCTCAGCATCACCCACCTTAATTCGACTACATTCCATTATCCTCGTTTTGCTTTTATTGATGCTGATCTTATATCATCCCTTCAGGACACTTCATTCTGTTCAGCTACTGTTCTAGGTTCTTTGCTGTCTCTGAATTACAAAGTCATCGGCAAACCTCAAGGTTTTAGTTTCTTATCCATGGATTTTAATTTCTACTCAGAATTTTTCTTTTGTTTCCTTTACTGCTTGCTCAATAAACAGATTGAATAACATTGGGGATAGTCTACAACCCTGTCTCATTCCCTTCCCAACCACTGCTTCAATTTCATATCCCTTGACTCTTATAACTGCCACCTGCTTTCTGTACAAATTGTAAATTGAATTCGCTCCCTGTATTTGACCCCTGCCACCTTCAGAATTTGAAAGAGAGTATTCCAGTCAACATTGTCAAAAGATTTCTCTAAGTCTACAAATGTTAGAAAGGTAGGTTTGCCTTTCCTTAATCTACTTAATAAGGTAAGTCGTAGGGTCAGTATTGCCTCACATGATCCAGTATTTCTACGGAATCCTAACTGGTCTTCCCTGAGGTCGGCTTCTACCATTTTTTTCCATTCGTCTGTAAAGAATTTGCGTTAGTATTTTGCAGCTGTGACTTATTAAACTGATAGTTCGCTAATTTTCACATCTGTCAACACCTGCTTTCTTTGAAATTGGAATTATTTCATTCTTCTTGAAGTCTGACGGTATTTCGGCTGTCTCATGCATCTTGCTCATCAGACGGTAACGTTCTGTCAGAGTTGGGTCTCCCAAGGCTGTCAGTAGTTCTAATGGAATGTTGCCTACTCCCGGGATCTTGTTTCGATTAAGGTCTTTCAGTGCTCTGTCAAACTCTTCACGCAGTATGTCATCTCCCATTTCATCTTCATCTACATCCTCTTCCATTTCCATTATATTGTCCTGAAGTACACTGCCCTTGTATAGATCCTCTATATACACCTTCCACCTTTCTGCATTCCCTTCTTTGCTGATAACAGGGTTTCCATCTGAGCTCTTGATATGCATACAAGTGAATCTCGTTTCTCTAAAGGTCTCTTTAATTTTCCTGTAGGCAGTATCTATCTTACCCCTAGTGATATGCGCCTCTACATCCTTACGTTTGTCCTCTAGATACCCCTGCTTAGCCATTTTGCACTTCCTGTCGATCTCATTTTGAGACATTAGTATTTCTTTTTGCCGGCTTAATTTACTGCATTTTTGTATTTTCTCCTTTCATAAATTAAATTCAATATATCTTCTGTTACCCTCTTTCTCTGCGCATGTCAAGTTCCGTAGGCCCAAATTGAGGAGCAAATCTTCAAGGTCATGGAACGTGTCAGTATCTACATCTACATCCGTACTCCGCAAGCCGCCTAACGGTGTGTGGCGGAGGGTACCCTGAGTACCTCTATCCGTTCTCCCTTCTATTCCAGTCTCGTATTGTACGTGGAAAGAAGGATTCTCGGTATGCTTCTCTGTGGGCTCTAATCTCTCTGATTTTATCCTCGTGGTCTCTTCGCGAGATATAAGTAGGAGGGAGCAATACACTGTTTGACTCTTCGGTGAAGGTATGTTCTCGAAACTTCAACAAAAGCCCATGCAAAGCTACGGAGCGTCTCTCCTGCAGAGTCATCCACTGTAGGTTATCTATCATCTCCGTAACGCTTTCGCGATTACTAAATGATCCTGCAACGAAGCGCGCTGCTCTCCGTTGGATCTTCTCTATCTCTTCTATCAAACCTATCTGGTGTGGATCCCACACTGCTGAGCAGTATTCAAGCAGTGGGCGAACAAGCGTACTGTAACCTACTTCCTTTGTTGTCGGATTGCATTTCCTTAGGATTCTTCCAATGAATCTCAGTCTGGCATCTGCTTTACCGACGATCAACTTTATATGAACATTCCATTTTAAATCACTCCTAATGCGTACTCACAGATAATTTATGGAATTAACTGCTTCCAGTTGCTGACCTGCTAATTTGTAGCTAAATGATAAGGGACCTATCTTTCTATACATTCGCATCACATTACACTTGTCTACATTGAGATTCAATTGCCATTCCGTGCACCATGCGTCAGTTCGCTGCAGATCCTCCTGCATATCAGTACAATTTTCCATTGTTGCAACCTCTCGATACACCACAGCATCATCTGCAAAAAGCCTCAGAGACTTTCCGATGTCATCCACCAGGTCATTTATGAATATTGTGAATAGCAACGGTCCTATGGCACTCCCCTGCGGCACACCTGAAATCACTCTTACTTCGGAAGACTTCTCTCCATTGAGAATGACATGCTGCGTTCTGTTATCTAGGAACTCCTCGATCCAAGCACACAACTGATCTGATAGTCCGTATGCTCTTACTTTGTTCATTAAACGACTGTGGGGAACTGTGTCAAACGCCTTGCGGAAGTCAAGAAACACGGCATCTACTTGTGAACCCGTGTCTAAGGCCCTCTGAGTCTCGTGGACGAATAGCGCGAGCTGGGTTTCACACGGCCGTCTTTTTCGAAACCCATGCTGATTCCTACAGAGTAGATTTCTAGTCTCCAGAAAAGGCATTATACTCGAACATAATACGTGTTCCAAAATTCTACAACTGATCGACGTTAGAGATATAGGTCTATAGTTCTGCACATCCGTTCGACGTCCCTTCTTGAAAACGGGGATGACCTGTGCCCTTTTCCAATCCTTTGGAACGCTTCGCTCTTCTAGAGACCTACGGTACACCGCTGCAAGAAGGGGGCAAGTTCCTTCGCGTATTCTGTGTAAAATCAAACTGGTATCCCATCAGGACCAGAGGCCTTTCCTCTTTTGAGCGATTTTAATTGTTTCTCTATCCCTCTGTCGTCTATTTCGATATCTACCATTTTGTCAACTGTGCGAATTCAAGAGAAGGAAGCACAGTGCAGTCTTCCTCTGTGAAACAGCTTTGGAAGAAGACATTTAGTATTTCGGCCTTTAGTCTGTCATCCTCTGTTTCAGTACCATTTTGGTCACAGAGTGTCTGGACATTTTGTTTTGATCCACCTACCGCTTTGACATAGGACCAAAATTTCTTAGGATTTTCTGCCAAGTCAGTACATAGAACTTTACTTTCGAATTCATTGAAAGCCTCTCGCATAGCCCTCCTTACACTACATTTCGCTTCGCGTAATTTTTGTTTGTCTGCAAGGCTTTGGCTATGTTTATGTTTGCTGTGAAGTTCCCTTTGCTTCCGCAGCAGTTTTCTAACTCGGTTGTTGTACCACGGTGGCTCTTTTCCATTTCTTACGATCTTCCTTGGCACATACTCATCTAACGCATATTGTTCGATGGTTTTGAACTTTGTCCACTGACCCTCAACACTATCTGTACTTGAGACAAAACTTTTGTGTTGAGCCGTCAGGTACTCTGTAATCTGCTTTTTGTCACTTTTGCTAAACAGAAAAATCTTATTACCTTTTTAATATTTCTATTTACGGCTGAAATCGTCGATGCAGTAACCGCTTTATGATCGCTGATTCCCTGTTCCGCATTAACTGATTCAAATAGTTCGGGTCTGTTTGTCACCAGAAGGTCTAATATATTATCGCCACGAGTCGGTTCTCTGTTTAACTGCTCAAGGTAGTTTTCAGATAAAGCACTTAAAAATATTTCAATGGATTCTTTGTCCCTGCCACCCGTTATGAACGTTTGAGTCTCCCAGTCTATATCCAGCAAAATTAAAATCTCCTCCCAGAACTATAACATTTCCCTAAGGGGCTCCATCACTAGCCTAACGTTGGAGCTCCCAATAACTAATAAACCCCTCCCCCCGTGTGCCTGCTCGGACCTTGCTGAAGGAGCAGCCACATGTCCATTCACAGGCAGAGCGGGCGATGCCACACGGCCAGCCTCCACATTGACCCTCCGACTCGTGCGCCGCGAACGCCACTGAACCCGCCACTCCCCTTGGGGAGAGGGTGGCCCAACCGCGCCCGGTACCCGCGAAGATCTCTCGACAGCAGGGACAGTGGGTGAAGCATCTAATACCTGGGGTGCACCATGCGACGCACCAGACTCCCCACTGCCGCTACACTCCGAGGCAGCAGCCTGAAGACGGCTGACCGCGGCCATCAACACGCTCAGCTGTTCGCGAAGAGTGGCCAGCGTCCGTACACAGCAGTCCCACATCCTATCCATCCTAAGGAATCAATTTACCGAAGAGACTTAATCAACTTTTAAGTAGACTGCTAATTCACTAAAGGCGATTGATTACTGACTAAACTGTGATTGCTAACCACTTCTTGTGGAAAACAATGAAAATAGCACTACCTGTCTCTGGACTGTATTCAAAACAAACACTAGCACTACTGGCACTGTGGCTGACTACAAGGACTCTCTCTGACTGTATTCAAAACAAACACGAAATCTATGTAACACTATTACTAGCACTCGACAATTAAAGCTTCCTAAAAGCAAAAACACACGGAAGAAGAAGTGACAAGTAAGAAAAATAGAGTTAATACTTAAATTAAGGTAGCTCGCTGCACAGCAGACGTGAAGCAGACGGCGGTTAGGGCGACACATGAACTTACAACATAAAAGTAATAACAGATAAAAATACATATTCATGAACCTGAGAGAAAATCAGTGGATAAGTTTAAGCAAACGCTATCAGCAGTACAATGAGAATCAGCTTAATTTTTCAATTAACTCCTCGACAGAATAGAAGGAGTGACCCATGAGGAAACACTCCAGTTTCGATTTGAAAGCGCGTGGATTACTGCTAAGAGTTTTGAATTCGAGTGGCAGCTTATTGAAAATTGATGCAGCAGTATACTCACACATTTTTGCACAAGAGTTAAGGAAGTCCGATCCAAATGGAGGTTTGATTTCTCCCGAGTATTAACCGAGTGAAAGCTGCTTATTGTTGGAAATAAACTAATATTGGTAACAAGAAACGACAATAAGGAATATACATATTGAGAGGCCAAGGTCAAAATACCCAGACTCCCTGAACAGAAGTCGACAAGAGGTTCGTGAACTCACACCACTTTTTGCCCGAACCTCCAGTTTCTGAGCCAAAAATATCCTTCTAGAATGGGAAGAGTTACCCAAAAACATAATACCATACGACGTAAGTGAATGGAAATAAGCAAAGTAGACTAATTTACTTGTCGAAGTATCACTCACTTTCGGCACCGTTCCAATAGTGAAAATGGCAGTATTAAGTCTTTGAACAAGATCCTGAACGTGGGCTTTCCACGACATCTTACTATTTATTTGAACACCTAGGAATGTGAACCGTTCAGTTTCACCAATCATATGCCCATGCTGTGATATTAAAACGTCAGGTTTTGTTGAATTGTGTGTTAGAAAATGTAAAAACTGAAGCTTACTGTGATTTAACGTTAGTTTATTTTCTACAAGCCATGGACTGAGGTCATGTACTGCACTACTTGAAACGGAGTCAATGTTGCACCCAACATCCTTTACTACCAAGCTAGTGTCATCAGCAAACAGAAATATTTTAGAGTTACCCGTAATACTTGAGGGCATATCATTTATATAAATAAGGAACTGGAGCGGCCCCAACACTGATCCCTGAGGAACCCCCTCCCCCTTGACAGTACACCACTCAGATCCCTCATCACACTGTATTACTTTCCCCCATTCCCGTAGATCGTTCCCTAATGATCTTCCTGAAACACTCTACAACTTCTGATTCTGTCAGTTCTTTCAGGTCCCATCTCCTTAAATTCCCACCTTTTTCCAGTTTCTTCAGTTTAATCTACAGTTCATAATCAATATATTGTGATCAGAGTCCACATTTGCCCCTGGAAATGTCTTACAATTTAAAATCTGGTTCCTAAATCTCTGTCTTACCATTATATAATATATATGAAATATTGCAGTATCTCCAGGTCTCTTCCACGTATACAATCTTCTTTCATGATTTTTGAACCAAGTGTTAGCTATGATTAAGTTATGCTCTGGGCAAAAACCTACCAGGCGGCTTCCTCTTTCATTTTTTACCCCCATTCCATATTCACCTACTACGTTTCCTTTTCTTCCATTTCCTACTGTCGAATTCCAGTCACCCATTAATATTAAATTTTCATCTCCCATCACTATCCGAATGATTTCTTTTATCTCATCACACATTTCATCAATTTCTTCATCATCTGCGGACTTCTTTTACGACTTTGGTAGGCGTGGGATTCGTGGCTATCTTGGCCACAACAATGCGTTCACTATGCTGTTTGTAGTAGCTTACCCGCATTCCTATTTTTATTAATTATTAGACCTACTTATGCATTAGCTTCATATTAGCCTTCCTAATACTAAAATCTATATCCGATGTTAACAATGACGCCGGTGGATGGACTATCAGGAAATTACTGACCGTCGAGAAAGTCACAAATATAACCGACAAGCTAATGGGCCCTTCACAGGAAAAGGTTTTTTGCCAGAAAACGGGGAATATTGAAACCCAGCAAATGAGTAAAAAAATGTATATTCACTGACAAAAAAAATAGTGTACGCACACAACTTACACAACAATAGTCTGGGATTACTCTATTACGTAATACAGTTTTTGTGATTGTATCTTGCAGCTTTAGTTATTTTTAATTAAAAGAGGCTTTAAAAGGACAGAAAGAACGTGTTGGACTACGCTACAGATCGTTCTGTTAGCACAGTCTTTACTTTGTAATCACTTTAGTTGACTTCGGCAACTCTCAACAGAAATCTCCAACCTAACCGAGACAATGTGCTACGATACAGCCGAGATCATGACAAGAGAATGGGCTACATCACACTCGAAGTAAATGTATATAGATAAGGATCCCCATGACCTGTATACGTCTGTTATAAAAAATCTCCAAGCCACTCCGCAATCTTCTCTTGACCTTCAACTGTTACTATTTCAGAATTAGAAACCAGATTCAAAGAAAATTTGGCTACAAGGCACAAAACTAGAAAAATAAAAATAATAAAAGTGAGAACGTGAAACATGTTAGCAATAACCATAAACAGGAGATTTACAGAAAATATAATTGAGAAAGGAAATCATTAATATTATCGACCGTTTAGGAACTCTAGGCTACGAAATGGATAAAACCACATATCGAATAAGTGGTGGAAGAGTTAGTGTGTTTTAAGATTAAATCCAAACAAGAATTAGAGAAAAACATATCGACGCAAGGCCTCTATTACGAAAAATTGCTAAATCTCGAGACAAATTGTGTCCTTCTGTATTTGATGAAATGTTTTGGCCCCTAGTACGGATGAAACAGTATCTGCAGTATCAACAGGAACTTCGGACATGTGTTTCATATTTCATCCAAGCCTGCAGTCTATAAATATTTAAACAAAATACCACTACAGGGGAATTACTTACGAAGTAGTTCTTGGTAAAGAAACACAGGACACAATTACGTATGTAGGCTTAATACGAACTACAACTGTGTTTATAAATCGCTATAGTTGCCTTGGACTAACGACGAGCAAATATCAATATAACCTGTACGCTTTTCAAAGCTGTTATCCATGAAAAAGCTAAATCACGTATCGCGAACAAAATACTATTTAACACCGAAACAATGATATTAGCTGACAATGGGCACAGACTTTAGTCAATGGGCACTGTTGAAAATTTGTGCCAGACCAGGATTAGCACCCGAGTCCCCTGGTTACGAGGGAGAGGCAATGATCACTGTGTCCGAATTACACAGTGGTCAACAGAATAGCACGAACTGCCCGAGCATGCCGTTCTTTAGATCCAAATTCTCAATTTCTCCATAGACTGCTAATGCACTGCTCCTTGAACATAATCCTCCTCCCTTTAATTATACAGTACATGGCCAAAAAAACAGACACCGAATATATGCAAACTTGGCCTTACGAACATTGCAGACGTCGTATATGTAACACACGTCAAACTTCAAAGAATTTACCAATTCGTTGCATTGTTTACTATAGACCACAAATCAAGTAACGTAAAAAAAGCACTGCGTCTATTGAGATCATGATTCAGAGTTAAAAAAAACTAATAAGTCGCCTACATATTACAGTTGCTGCCGAAAGAGGAGAACCATTATTTTCCCACAAAAGGAAATATAGTTAAAATGACGCTTCTATTTCGGTTAGTTTATGCGGTTACTAAAATTTGCAGTGAAAGTTACGTAGTGGACTCTACCCTCCCCCCACCAGAAACGTAGTTATCGTGGCTGTTGTGAGACTTTTGTACACAGTTAGAGAAAGTGTGTTAAATGTGGCGCGGACGGAAACGCTAGGCTACGCTACAGGGCAATCTGCTCGCACAACGTTTAGTCGGCATTCATAATCGTTGGCGTAAACAACTCTCAATCAAATTACCACCTTCCAACCTAACTTAGATTTCGGGCTACACTACCAATCGGCCTGTCATCACAACCAAAAATTCATTGAGGGGGGTGGGGGGATTTCCTGTAGCTCTCTCTAATGTATCTCTAGGCAAAACTGCCAGTTTTTTCAGACTCAACAGCAAGATTTACCAATGGTAAACACTTTTGAGACGGCTCGTAATTTTAGAATAGTCCTCTTCGTCTTACTTGGCATAAATTGTTCGCTGGCGTCCCAGCAGCTAGCTCCCTCAGTGTCAGCTTCTGCCATCGCACCACGCCAGTCTGCTGTTGTCCTAGCAGACCGAACGCACCGCACATCCACCTTCGGAACCACTCTCTGGCCAGTTAGCAACTGAGCCGAGCACTATTTACATCGTGAAAGGAAAACTATGCAAAGATGTACACTCGAATGGTACGACTGAGTAGCACACACACAGTAATATCTGAGGAATGTCCTTCGACACGCGCAGAACGAAATTCTTCTCGCGAACGTACAGCGTCTCTGAAAAAAAATCTCGTGACTATATTCCGGCGTTACGGCCAGGTTCTCATACAAATGAGCAAAAAAGGGTACATTTGAAATTTTTTTTGAGACAATGAAAATACATTCGAAAGATCTGTTTGGGAATTACGAGTGATAATACTATGAGCTTAATTTTAGATTTTCAATAAAAAATGGCGCCCGTAATTATGATTTGATCAAGGGCCTGCGAGACTGGAGTACGCAGAGCGCGTGCAGTGTGGCACCTCATATGTTACCTGAATTCAAAAATGGGTAACATCAGTTGATACTACATTATTCCTCTGAAATTGAAAATGGATAACATCAGTCGATAAAACATAAAATTTATGGGAGCGTATACCTAACCGCAATGAAACAACCTTAAATTTAACGATACAGTGCTAATTCGAACTTTGAGTTCGATTTTTGAGGGTTTGTTTCACTCCTTATGCCTACACAAAAATTAGTTAATATTAACAAATGTCATATTATAGCTATAAGTTCCTAAGAAAAGTGTTTACTTTTAGGGGTCAGAGGTAGATGTTAAGAGAACGAACCACTTTTAATTTATGCTGCATGCCGTTCTGAGAAAATAGTTACCCGAAAAAAATGTGTTCAAAGTTTAGGGAAAACATTTAGTTATATTATTACTTCGATTTGCATGAACTGAGTGTTACATATATATTTTTAATGTCGCTGAAAACGAATCTGAAGTCAGATTTTCAATATTCAAAACAGCTAATCCAATACGGAGGGCAACCGATTATGTTTTGACCAATTTTTACCAAAAATGTATTTTCGTTATTTACGTTTAGTCTGCAAGTCAAGGAGTATTTATCAACCCTTCCTCTACCTCTGATTGTTCCTAGACAGCAACTTCCTGTTCTTCTTGGCAGGAAAAGCCGATCTGTCAAAGCTGGATATGCAGCACTCGGCAGCCTGCACTTGATATTCGTCCGTATTTTCGGTGAGTATGTTTGCATGCATTCTGCAGTATGAATCATTTTGAGCACGTGCGACACGGGACGAGTTAGCATCTACATCTATATGGATACCCTGCAAAACACATTTAAGTGCCTGGCAAAGGGTTCATCGAATCACCTTCACAACTGATAATTAATTGAAACCCTCAGCTGCCGACAGGTGTTGTTGATATACTTCGATGGGGACAGCTGAAAAGTGTGCCCCTACTGGGACTCGAACCCAGAATCTCCTGCTTACAAGGCAGACGCTCAATCCATCTGAGCCATCGAGGGCACACATGAACAGCACGACTGCAGGAATTTATCCCTCGCACGCTTCCCGTGAGACTCACATCCCCAACCGTCCACAATCCGCATACGTAATGTACTTAATAGGTATTTGTCCATCCACTCATTACTGGCTCACACTAAGGTGACGATTCCCGTAAGAGTTCCGGCAACCTGTGCGCATTCGCACAGACGAAGGTCAATGGCTGGGTAACGTTTAACCATAGATATGAAGATAGTAACTGCTCTCGAAAGAACAGGCGCCACTGACGACCTTGCAACTCTTCTAGAATACATGATAGACCGGCCGATGTGGCCGAGCGGTTGTAGGCGCTTCAGTCGGGAGCCACGCGACCGCTACGGTCGCAGGTTCAAATCCTGCCTCGAGCATGGGTGTGTGTGATGTCCTTAATTTAGTTAGGTTTAAGTCGTTCTAAGTTCTAGGAAACTGATGACCTCAGATGTTAAGTCCCAAAGTGCTCAGAGCCATTTGAACCATCAGTCCCTATGTTTACACACTACTTACAGTAACTTATGCTAAGGACAACACACACACAACCATGCCCGAGGGAGGACTCGAACTTCCAACAGGGGGAGCCGCGCGAACCGTGACAAGGCGTTGGACACATGGCGGGTACCCCGCGCGGCTCATGGCAGCCGTGACACTGCTTCAAACAATGGACTGTAGAAACTTTTGTAAAGCACGGATTAAAAAAAAAAAACTTTCTGTTCCAAGAGTCTAGACAAGTACACCTTTAAAAAATGCAACTACAAAGAAATTGAATTTTCGAACGTTCTGAATGAGAACCTGTCCTTATGGAACACCGTTGATCAAATGTCACAGGGATTATATACTCAGGTGTCACATGTGGATTAACACTTTCTAATCAATATCCGGAATGAGCAGGGCTTAAAACTTTGAAGAGTTAAATTTCAAGGGCCGTTCTCTTGTATGCAAATAGTTTCACAGTAGAAATTTCTCTAGTTTTATTTATTAATTTATTTATTTATTTATTGCTGTAGGTAAAGAAGGATAGCATTGTGAGGAGGGGGAAGGGGGGGGGGAGGAATCTTGCATCTCCCACCTTGGAATTCTCAGTACAGAATTTTTATTCATTACGAGATTCTTAGCCACTTGCAGAAGTTATTTCGAGTGATTCTGCAAAACTTTTCCTTTAGCCAATCGTAGCAACTATAGGATTCCGTTCCTGCTGCATGACATGTCTCGGAACTTAAACTGACCAACTCATTTGCATAAAGAGCTAGCTTATCATCCGCTTCTTTACTTGCGTAGACCGTTCATGGTCTGCAAAGAATTTTTTTCTTTAATCGTTTTTTTATGTCTTTTATAAACTGCAACACTTTCTAAACTTTCTAAACTTAGCGCCGTTGAAGCATGGTCTTTTACTGAATGATCAAAAAGCAATGCTGACAGCTGGAGTCCAATGTTTTTGTTAATCAAGCCGTTTGTATTCTTGTGGTGATATCTCCGTACAGTCTTTCATTCCCTAACGCATATTTCTTTATATCTAATTGAGAAGTGAAATACCGGTTTTCATAGATGCAGATTTAAAATATTTTAATATAACGCAATAAATATTTCATTAAAATTTTCATCCCCTTATGCTCGAAGTTCCAAAACCAGAAAAACACGTAGTTTTTAAAAATTGTAACATATTAGCCGAATACGAATTGTCAGATATATTTAGCAATCCTTTCATAATGAACCATTTTCTGAAACATCTCACACCCTTTAGGGGTTGGGTTTTCAAAAACAATTAAACACGTATTCTTCTATTTAGAGCCGAGGAGCCAAATTCAAATCTTCATCCATTTAATTCTAAAAATGCTTTCATAGGGAAATATTTCATAAAACATTACATCCCCTATTTCACTCTATTAGTGAGTTAAATTTCCAAAAGCAACGAAACACATTTTTTTTACATCCAACCGAGATGTCAAATACCTATTTTCATAGATGTAGCTATAAAAATGCTTCAGTAGTTCTTTAATAATGATTTATTTTCAAAAAACCTTCACTAATTATTTTATCCCCCAATGGAAGAATTTCGGAAAATGCTAAAAACCTGTTTCTTTTTTGTATCTGACTGAGACACCAAATGTCAATTTTCGTAGTTTTGTAGTTATAGCTTCAATAGGGACATAGGGACATATTTAAAAAAAGACTTTCAACCCATGTTTCACCCCCATAGGAGTGAAATTTCGAACAATCTCTTCTTAAATGATGCTTTCAGCGTAAGATTTACACCTTCATCAAATTTCAAGTCCGTATACTTTGCAGGTTGGGCTGGAAGGCTATGGGTCAGTGAAACCTGTGCCCCTATTGCACCTTCTTGGAGGTTGTAGTTCCAAAAACAGTGAAACACGTAGTTTTCAATAACACAATATTCATAGATTTCGCTTTAAAAACTCTTTCGCACTGAAATACTTTCATAAAACATTACATCCTATATTCCACCCTCTTAATCGTTCAATGTATCAAAAACAGGTTTTCATATATTTCATGAAACATTTCATCCTCTGTGATATGGGGTATGGTAGTGACACACCAAAATCACAATAGTAATCCGTTGTAGTTGCTACATATTTTATTACAATCAAAAGCATTATAAAATCACAAGGCCAGATCAGTTGGACAAATAATAAATAAATTTCGTTAAGTGGAACGAGACCCGTAAAACTTGAAATTTGAATATGACTAGGTATATATACTTAGGTAAAGCTTTACTTAAATAGCACAAATGTCCATAAAATTCATAGCAGAACTCTCACTACTTGCAATCAGGGGAGAAACAGATTAAGTGTAAGAATACAGATATTTAACGTTCGGCTTGCCAACTTTCCTAAACAAAACTGTATAAAAATGACTAAAACAATTAAGGGGGTCCTTTAATTTTGACTAAACGGACCTTCAAATTTACTTACTCAGTTGATTAATCAACAATATTCTTAGAATGATTACAACTAGAACATGACTATATGACAATACCATTAAAATAAGGTTGCTTCAATATTTCGTGTGAATTGGCGATAGACGCGAGCAGACCAAGGATTCAAATCAATACAAGAGATCCACGAGGCAGAGAATGACATAGAAATATACTCAACATGGCAATGCAATTGAACTTTGGATGCTATAGTTCAGCACCGGAAAGATGGAATCACGCAAAAGTGACAACATAACCCAAGATGTAAAGGAGAGGACATGGCCTCAAATATCTCTCTGCCGCCGTGGTGCTCTGCTCCCAGTATGCTAGCGTCGACCGCTGCCAGTTATCTCTAACACAACACACATCAAGAGCAGACAATTTTCTGAGACATAAACTACACAACCCTATCTGGAGAACAGGTGAGCAATACAACTGGACTGAAACCAATGAGCCTCCGTGAGTTACTTGGCCAGTGCCAGCCCTTAAACTTTGATTAATAAGATCGCTAAAAATCATACCGAAGTTAAGATGACGAGACTTATCTCCAGGTTCGCCATATTAGTGGCAGAGACAATGAATTGGCGACGCTCTTATCCGTATGTTCGCGGCAGAGTCTGGGGAAGGCAAGGGCCACGTGGAGCCGGATCTGGGGATCAATTTCCTTCTCTCCGAGACACCCGGCTTCTTCTGCGACTTAGCCGGCAAACAGGCCGAGGACCCCGGGTGGGGACCGATTCGGCAGCAGTTGGCGGATGGCGAGGTCTTCGGGGGGTGGGGTTGGGGGGGGGGGGGGGTGTCTTGTGTAAAGGGGAAGACAACCGTGGTGAAGGGAAGGTCTGTATTCCACAGGAACGAGTTAGCATGGCACTCAGATATTTCCACGATTCGGCGGTAGGGGATCATTTGGGGTTCTACAAGACCTTGAACAGAGTTCGGGAACACATGTTTTGGCCCAACCTATATGGCGATGGCATGCGATTTGTTGGCAACTGTGTCCAGTGTAAGCGCGGTAAGCCCGATGTTGGGCCGCACAGAGAACTACTACAGTCGGTTAGCGAGCAGTGTCCTCTGGACCGCGACTCAAAGATCGAAACATCGATCGACGGAAACTGGCGCCAGAAACGCACCAGATCACTCTATTTCATCCCCTTAGGGGTTGAACTTCCAAAAACACGAAAATACGTATTTTCTTATTTGTAACCTTGAAGTCAAATACCAATTTTCGTAGATATAGCCTTAAAAATACTTCCATAGTCCTTCCATAATTTTTATCTCAAGATAAAATGTTCACCTACTATTTCACCTCATAGAGGTTAAATTCCCAATAATACTGGAACACATATTTCTTTATTTCTGACCTAGAAACCAGATACAAATTTTCGTCTGCCTAGCTTCAAAATTACCTTAATAGCTACATGTTTCAAAAATCCTTTCATTTCCTGTGTATCCCCCTTAGAGGTGGAATTTCGAAATATGCAGTATAAGCGGTATAAGATCAACAACCTTTCCAAATCTCAAGGTTTATTTTCCTTGGCGGTCTGGACTGTGTGAATTTCATAGTAATGGCCTCCACACACACACACACACACGCACACACACACACACACACACACACACACCACTAACAATGCCACCACCACCTCCTGGGGAAATTTCTGCAGACGCCCTTGTTCCACTGCAGTCATATTTTGCCGACGACCTACATTTAGCAGCGTGGGAGGGATAGTGTCGTGCAACAGACAGTATACTCAGTAGACAACGAACTGTTCGTTGTGAAATCAGGGACATAGGAACCGAGACTGACACAGAAGGTGCTGAAGGTGAAGCACACTAGACTCGTGTCTACCACGGCTTCAAATAGTATCGATTTACTATGAACGGAAGTTCCGAAAAGTGAGCAAGTAATTTTACAGTAAATTCAGTACCGATGGTGAGGATATACAACGAAAAACATTTCTATAATATTTCAGAAATAATGAAACATTCCACTCAAGTCGCGCGGCAGAAAACGCAATGGATATGCTTGCACTTAAGACGGAAGGCCCCACGTGCTTACGCAGGCTTACGACAGATCGCAAAATTCGGCAGTAGGCGTAAGCCAACCTCTTGTGCTGCCATCTGTTATTGATGCCAGGCATCAAGGTCTCAGTAGTACGACCATCCACTGGAGAGTAGTTGCTTTATAAGTACTCCGTCTTCAGGCCACGAGTGACCTACTGGGACAGCACCATCCGACCGCCGTGTCATCATCCGTGGAGGATGTGAACAGGAGGGGCGGGGATCAGCACACTGTTCTCCCGGTCGTTATGATGGTTTTCTTTGACCGGAGCCGCTACTATTGGGTCGAGTAGCTCCTCGATTGGCATCATGAGGCGGCCTGGATGATCACCCATCCAAGTGCCTTCAACGCCCGACAACGCACTTAACTTCGGTGATCTCACGTGAACCGATGCAACCTCCGCGGCAAGTCCGTTGCTGCAGATATTTTAGAGTAGTTGTTACGTTTCATAATTATCTAGTTTACGGGGAAAATGTAAAAAAGGCGATTGTCACCGAAGCTACAACTAATCTGAATTTCTGGTTAGTTATCAAGTGGTCTTATGTGCAAGCCTGATTTTTTCATCCTTTGCGGTGGGAATGATTCAAACCCGTCATGTTCTTCTTATGAGGTGTTCTATTTATTTTGTACACAATGATCGTTTGTAGTTGTGTTGAGTTACCACCTTGATAAATTTTTGGATGGCGCACGTATCATAACTGAGATCTGCGCTTGCGCTTAATGGCTGAAGGTCAATTAGCGTAATGAGTAGTAGCGAATGTTATAGTAACATGTTTGTAAATTATTTCAGGTAAATTACCTTAGTAGTGTAATATTATCAGTATACCAGTACAGTATGTGGGCCAATTACGTTAGTCATGGAATACTATCCGTATAAGACTATGTCACCTTGATGTCCCGGAATTTGCTTCAATTTTGGAATCCACGAAAGAACTGGAAATTTTCCTTTACACAGCTTTCCATATAATTTCTATTACAGTGATTCAGTCTTGTCTGTCACTCGACTTTTCTGACTGTGAAATAAATTCTATCGCTCATGTGCTTATTACCTCTTCGTCTTTCCATTTGCCGATATTGCGCATAAACACATACATATCTCAACGTTGCTATGTACATTGATGGAACGACACACTTTTCTGTGGCGACACTGCAGTTTAGAGATAGAAAAACCGATCAGTTAAAACGACATGGGTATTTTAGTTCTGAATAACCGATGTCTTTCGGTATTTGTTTGCTCTCGGTTATAACAAGTATCTTTTTATATTTTCCTGATAACCACGTAAAAACAGATATACCAATTAGCCACAGTTGTCGTAGTAAAATTTTTAGTTTTCAAATAAACCTTTTTTAAAAAAGACGAGTAATTTTTATTCGTAAGATTTCCATAGCTCTGAGATACTGCGTTATTACATAAAAAATGGGAAAAGTGATGTATGCCACTTTAATAACACTGCTGATAGAAACGAGCAACAAGTGAATTGGTCCAACATTGCCGAGACAATACTGTGCCTGTTATACAAGCAGTGCGCGAGAATGGACGCAGTTTCTCGCTGTTGTCGAACGTCAGTTGTAACACAGAATGGCACCATCTGGAAGCCTGGAAGTATTTTACGATATGCAGTACGAGTGAAGCACAATGGTCGATTTGGTCGACTTGCGACATCATACAAGGAAAAAAGTTAAAATTTTACAAATCATTCATAGTTCGGGATAAAAATAGAAAGTGCCTGATCTGCTGCCTGTGTCTACGTTATCTGCTTTTAGCCGTTAACAGAGAAATTAAAACGAAAAAGAGAGTTCTCCTGCCGCAGTTTTCACTCTTTATCGCTGGATTATACGTAATGCCCGCATAGTGCTGTGATAACCGATTTAAATATAATTTTTGAGCAGAGTTCTAAAAACTAAAATCAGTAGGATAATACTGGCAGTTTTCTGTGGTATAGAAGTACTCGCTATATTTTGAGAGAAACAGCGAACAGCGGACAAAGTTTTATTGGACTATTTAATTTAAAGAAATTAGAATTATATTAATACCGTCAGTTGCTCACGGGCGTTGATAAATATCAACGTGGACAAGTGAAAATGTGTGCCACGATCGGGACTCGAACCCGGGATCTCTTGCTAAAATGACAGACGCTCTATGCATCTAGGCCACCGAGGGCACAGTGTATGGTTCGACTGCAGGGACTATCTCGCGCACGCCTCCTGCGAGACTCACATTCTTACCTTGAATGTCCATACACTACAGTCGTAGAGTCCCACTCCAACACACTCATTCCTCGTGGAAGACATGTCCATATCCATATAAGTATATGGTTCTGGCAATACCAGCCATGACCTTCTTCTGTGAAGATGCACAAGTATTCCCCGAACTGTTACGGGACTTGGTAAGAATGTGTTCCACGAGTAATGAATGTGTTGGTGTGGGACACTACGAATGTAGTGCGTGGACATGGAAGGTGAGAATGTGAGTCTCGCGGGAAGCGTGCGCGAGATAGTACCTGCAGTCACACTATCGTCTGTGCCCTCGGTGGCTCAGATGGGCAGAGAGCCTGCCATGTAAGCAGGAGATCCCGGGTTCGAGTCCCAGACAGGCACACATTGTCACCTGTCCCCGTTGATATATATCGACACCCGTGAGCAGCTGACGGTATTAATATAATTCTAATTTCGTTCTGGACGGCTGCAGGTCATCATAAATGTATTTGACGTTTTGATTCCATTTATCAAGAAACTGAGAAAGTAAATTTTTTTATCTTTGTTTGATTTCTACGTTTACAAGAGGAAATAATGTAAATAAAATACTGAAAATCGGTTATTACAAGAACTGGTATTGTGACGGGCTTTAACAATTAGGTTAAAGTGAGGCTGGGAAACTGATAAGAGCCGAAAACCAATTGTTTGAGCGATAACCGACATTCCCACTGCTGTTGTGAGTGGTAAGATTGACGCGCAAGGACATCTAGAACAGTTTCTCAGAAAGGTTACTGCAACTCTGATGTTCTCAAAATGAACGGGCCAGCCATTGGCGTCCGCGAGGGGGAAGGGGAGGGGGAGGGGAGGAGGTGGGGAGGGGAGGATAGGCAAAAGGGCACTTTCACCCGTCGCCCCTAACCATCCTTGGAATCTGGAGTAAAGAGTTTTTATTCGTTACAGTATACTCATACTCTTCCAGATAAGAATTCTCCACAATACTGCTAAACCTTAGCTTTGACCAGTTGTAGCGCTTATAGAGTTAGGGTCTTGTAGCTTGATGCACCTCGTAACTGACCAGCTGATTTGTACACAGAGTGCCAGTTTCAGAATCATGCACTCCAGCCCCGACGCGACTTCCCCCCTCCCCACCACTGGAAATATTTCTGCAGACTCCAGTCTGCCACTGTGCATATATTTTGATAACATCCTGGTTTTAATAGCATCGAAGGAACAGCATTGTGGAGTAAAGGGTAGACCTAGCACAGACCACACCATTCACAATGAAACGCATCACTTAGTAGATGGTGAAGTACTCTGAAGCTAGCCAGATAGAAACAGAACCTCCTGGCACTGTATCTAACCCAAATTCTAATCTTACACTAATCTCAAGTATGTACCTACCACGCCCTCAAAGAGCCGACGATTTACTATTATCAAAAGTTCCGAAAAATGAGGAAGAAATTGACCCACTCTTTTTTCCGTTGTTCATTATTTCGATTACCCCATAAAGGGAATGGACTTGTAGCCACAGGTTACACAAGCGATAAATGGTTTAAAATACATAAAAAGAGATGACAATAGGAAACGATTTTTAAAAACACAATGATGCGGCTTTTACGATTTTTACAGGAAAAAAAAATGGATGACAAAATAAAGGTTTTTCAAAAATATGCTGGTGGACAATATTGGGGATTTTTTATCTTTATAGATGACTAGCGGAAAAGCTTGGTGTTGACCAGGCATTTATTTACAGCTGTGCGTCCACGTCCGTACTATGCAGCGTCTGGCCTTGTCCTGAGTTTTTATGACGTATCTCCTGAAACATGTGTCGTACAATGATATAATTTTGTTTGTACATTCAGCGTCATATGCGGATACTGTCTGCAAAATTTATTGCGAATATAGTAGCAAAGAAGTAACAAATTTAAATGTCACGAATGCTGTGATCCCCACACACTTGGGTGCAACCAATGTACACAGGATGCTTGGCTCGATCATTATGGCTACCATCACCGCTGGTCGAAATTGGACCAGCTGTGTCGACGTAGTGAAAATATAAATGTGCATAACATGGTAAACGTCCATTCTTTCTAGCCATCAGACCTGATCTACGATCAAAAATATCATGTAAAAGTGGTAGGGGCAACGGCCTTGCCGCAGTGGATACACCGGTTCCCGTCAGATCACTGAAGTTTAGCACTTTCGGGCGTGGTCGGCACTTGGATGGGTGACCATATGGGCCGCTATGCGCTGTTTCCATTTTTCGGGTTGCACTCAGCCTTGCGATGCCAATTGAGGAACTACTCGACCGAATAGTAGCGGCTCCAGTCAAAGGAAACTACCACAACGAGTGGGAGAGCCAGCTCCTCCTCCACCCTCAGTGAGAATGACGTGGCGGTCGGATGGTCCTGATTGGCCACTTGTGGCCTGAACACGGAGTGCTTTCTTAAAGGAGTGCTCCCTACATAAAACTGACAGTCTTGACTCAGGGACTGTCCACGGTAAATGCTGCATTGGACCTACGAATACTATTAAAATAACGGTTTGAGTTCTCTTTAGTTGTCCAATCATCTGAAGTGAGTCCTTATTGAAGTAAGCTGAAAATTAGATTTTATGTTAATGGCGGATAAATTTTATGTTAATGGCGGCAAATTAACTTTACCCTAATGACACACAAGGTCAATGACGTTCTATCACGTAAAGTATTCTCAGATCGAAATGTTTTGCATTACCAAATCTCCAATGTAGATCCATCATACCGCAATTATAATTCTCAAAATAATTTGGAGCTACGTTCAATGCATATATAAATGCATCTTTCAAAACAATACCAGAATTCTCATTAGATCATCATTATCAGTGCCTAGAGTATTCCTATTATTTCGTCTACCAAAAACCGCGTCTCACTATGGCTTTTTCAGTACGCTGTTTTGTTTTCCACTGCTGACAATAGAAACGATCTGGCAGATGTGACATTGTAGATGTCCAGTATGCGTGTCTTAATGCAAATAAACCGTCTGGAACATTTACCCTTGAACCTCCCTAGAATGGGATTTCATGGAACGTTATTACTTTCCTGTGTCCATTTCTATCACACCAGCTGATCGCCACGACTGGGGAGAGTGAGGAGGGGGTGGGGTGAAAGTTGGCAGCACTTTGAGTGGCAGAAACCTCACGTTTCCGTCATTTGTTTTCATAATGACGTAGTGCCAATTCGTCACATTGGACGCTTTTCTCTCGGAAACGTTTACATTCATCGTCTGGATATCAATGTCGCCTTCTGAGGTATGCAGTCGCACCACTCTGTACGAAATAGGTTCTAAGCTGATGCAGTCGACAAGTAACGTCGAAATATATCGTCACCTCGAAATATATCGACACCTCGAAATAAATCCACACCCAGAAATAAATAGCCAACCCGAAATAAATCTCAACCTCGAAATAAATCGACACCATGAAAAAAATCGAAACTTCGAAATAAATCGACACCTCCAAAAGACAGCTACATTGAAATGATTCGATATCCCGAAATATATCGACATCTAGACGCATTTCAGCTTACCATATAGATCGATATCTCGAATCTCACGGACCTCTCGAGATAAATCGAGGTATAGAAAAATATCGATATCTTGAAATATATTGGTACCTAGTACTATAAAGATATCTCTAAAAATACAATATCTAGAAATTTATGGATTACTTGAGATATAGAGGTTTCTTGAAATATATCGATATCTCGAAAGGAATCGATATCTGAAGTACACCGATACATGGAAATATATCGATAGCTCGAAATAAACAGACAACCCGATTTGTTTCGGTATATCAAACTAAATCGATATCTCGACATAAACGGATACTTCGAAATCAATTGATACCTCGAAATAAATGGATGCCTCAATACAGATAGATATCTCGAAATAAATCGACATCTCGATATAAAGAGTGCTTCGACATAAGTCGATATATCGAAATGAATCGATAATGGGAAAGAATGGACGTCTTGAAAAAAATCTGTACCCCTAAGAAAACGATTCTCGAAATAAATAGGTATATCGAAATATATCGCTATCTCGATAAATACCGATATCTAGTGGTCGGATATATGTTTCAAGTTGACTTGACATATCAGTATAGTTCGATATACATCAAAATACTTTGGATTTTCAATATACCGATAGATTTCTAGACCTCGGGGAAAAAATCGCCGATCAGACCTCAGTGCAAAAACGCAGACCTAGGGAAAAAACGCCGACCTCGGGGAAAAACGCAGACCTCGAGGGAAAAACGTCGACCTCGGGGTGAAACGCCGACCTCGTGGGAAAACGCCGACCTTCGGAAAACTGCCGACCTCAGGAAAAATCTAGTTCCATTAATTTACACAGACACTAATGTATGTCACCATTAGGTTCTCAAAATACAACCAAATTCCTGGTATTTATCACCTCACACAAAAAGTGGTCGTGACAGAAAAGTCTCGTTCTTTAGAAAGTTTAGAATGAGATGTTCTAAATATTGCAGTTTATCCATTTACAATAATCTACAAGCACTGCACAATGAGAAGAGACTGTCAACCAGAGCACTTTGAAATAGTGCACAGCCAGGAAGACAGAGGTTGCATTGCTGTTTATAATCCTCTGGTGCTTGAGATTCAGAATCCAGGATTGCCTCGAATGAGAACAGCACGAATGAATGTCCTGCACCAGTATAGAACTTACTCTGGAACTCCACAGAAAATCACAAGGCACAATTATATCACATCATTCTCAGCAAACTACAGAAGCCTCTAATGGACGTAACAACGTTGTCACCTCCTTCACCAGTGAAAGATCTTAGTAGCTATTGAGTCAAGAGTAGGTGGCCAATTAATAATTTGTTGTTCAAAGCTAACTTCAGTGTATATGGGAATACTCAGTGGACATCTTTAACCATCATATTTTACTGTCTAAGATATGTCAACTTCCCAGAATATAAGTATAAGCAGAGCTTGGTCTTTTCCAATCCGAGATTGTTTAGAATGGGTATCAAGGGAATCAGATCCACTGGGCATTTAGAGCAACCTGCTTTAAACAATATGAGCAGGCAGTAGACACAGACACAGAATTTGGAATTTCTCTGTGAAGTGGTTACCTTCATCGTCTGAAAACTTATGTTGTGTGCTGCGCTATGTGGAGGTACTAATAGCAACACAGTAAAACACAGAAGAAGCTTATAAGTTGATGCAATCAGCCAGTAAGAAGCAGTAAACTTTAAGTTTTAGTAATCGATTATTGACTTATTATCCGGCTTTGGTGCCTTGACATTACCGACGACCTTAAGATTTTGCATGAAGAGAGGCCTAAAAGCCACGTTACACGAGAGAATGTGAAAAGTGTTCATATGTAGTAAAAACCTAAGAAATAAGCCCGTTTTCGTCATTTGCTATCAAATCGACGTATTGCCAGAGCGTTACATTGGCAGCTTTTCTCTCTGAAACGGTTACATTTATCGTCTGCAAACTTATGTCGCGTGCTAAGGAATGCAGAGACACTAAAAACAACACAGTAGAACATAGAGGAAGCTTCTAGGTTGATGTAATTAGCCCGTAGGAAACAGTACAATTCAGGTTTTAGTTATCGATTAGTTGGGAGCTCCAATGTTAGGCGCGTAATGGGGCCCCTTAGGGATACGGCGGCTAAGGAGGGGAAGAAATCCAGTGTGCACTTCGTGTGCATTCCGGAGGAATGATATGGAAAGGGTCCTTCCGGATGCCATGAAGAGCACAGGGTGCAGCCAGCTGCAGGTGGTGGCACATGTCGGCACTAATGACGTGTGTCGCTTTGGATCTGAGGAAATTCTCTCTGGATTCCAGCGGCTATCTGATTTGGTGAAGGCTGCCGGTCTTTCTTACGAGATGAAGGCAGAGCTGACCATCTGCAGCATCGTTGAGAAAACCGACTGCGGACCTTTGGTGCAGAGCCGGATGGAGGGTCTGAATCAGAGGCTCAGACGGTTTTGCAACCTTATTGGCTGCAGATTCATTGACTTGCGCCATAGGCTGGTGGGGTTTCGGGTTCCGCTGAATAGGTCAGGAGTTCACTACACTCAGCTGGCGGCTACACGGGTAGCGGAGGCTGTGTGGCGTGAACTGGGCGGTTTTTTAGGTTAGAAGGCCTCGGGAAAGTGCGGGATAGGCTGCAATGTCAAAGGGTGCTTGGCAATTACAGGACGTGCTTGGATCAAGGAACAGTCGGAATTATAGTTGTAAATTGTTGTAGTTGCGCTGGAAAAGTCCCTGAGCTTCAAGCGCTAATAGAAAGCACAGAAGCTGATATCGTTATAGGTACAGAAAGCTGGCTAAAGCCTGAAATAAGTTCTGCAGAAATTTTTACGAAGTCTCAGACGGTGTTCATGAAAGATAGATTAGGCAGAATTGGTGGTGGAGTGTTTGTGTCTGTCAGTAGTGGTTTATCTTGTAGTGAAGTCGAAGTAGATACTCCGTGTGAATTGGTGTGGGTGGAGGTTATACTTAAAAGCCGAATTAAGTTAATAATTAGCTCCTTCTACCGACCCCTAGACTCCGATGATACAGTTGCGGAACAGTTCAGAGAAAGTTTGAGTCTCGTAACAAATAAATACCCAACTCATACGGTTATAGTTGGTGGGGATTTCAACCTACCCTCGGTATGTTGGCAAAAATACTTGTTCAAAACCGGTGGTAGGCAGAAAACGTCTTCCGAGATTGTCCTAAATGCATTCTCCGAAAATTATTTCGAGCAGTTAGTCCACGAACCCACGCGAATTGTAAATGGTTGCGAAAACACACTTGACCTCTTGACCACAAACAATCCAGAGCTGATAGAGAGCATCATGACTGATACAGGGATTAGTGATCACAAGGTCATTGTAGCTAGGCTCAATACCATTTCTTCCAAATCCATCAGAAACAAACGCAAAATAATTTTATTTAAAAAAGCGGATAAAGTGCCACTAGAAGCCTTCCTAAAAGACAATTTCCATTCCTTCCGAACTGACTATGCGAATGTAGACGAGATGTGGCTCAAATTCAAAGACATAGTAGCAACAGCAATTGAGATATTCATACCTCATAAATTGGTAAGAGATGGAACGGATCCCCCGTGGTACACAAAAAAAGTCCGAACGCTGTTGCAGAGGCAACGGAAAAAACATGCGAAGTTCAGAAGAACGCGAAATCCCGAAGATGGGCTAAAATTTACAGACGCGCGAAATTTGGCACGTACTTCGATGCGAGATGCCTTTAATAGGTTCCACAACGAAACATCGTCTCGAAATTTGGTAGAAAATCCGAAGAAATTCTGGTCGTATGTAAAGTAGACAAGCGGCAAGACGCAGTCAATACCTTCGCTGCGCAGTGCCGATGGTACTGTTATCGACGACTGTGCTGCTAAAGCGGAGTTATTGAACGCAGTTTTCCGAAATTCCTTCACCAGGGAAGACGAATGGAATATTCCAGAATTTGAAACACGAACATCTGCTAGCATGAGTTTCTTAGAAGTAGATACCTTAGGGGTTGCGAAGCAACTCAAATCGCTTGATACGGGCAAGTCTTCAGGTCCAGATTGTATACCGATTAGGTTCCTTTCAGATTAAGCTGATACTATAGCTCCCTACTTAGCACTCATATACAACCGCTCGCTCACCGATAGATCTATACCTACAGATTGGAAAATTGCGCAGGTCGCACCAGTGTTCAAGAAGGGTAGTAGGAGTAATCCATTTAACTACAGACCTATATCATTGACGTCGGTTTGCAGTAGGGTTTTGGAGCATATACTGTATTCAGACATTATGAATCACCTCGAAGGGAACGATCTATTGACACGTAATCAGCATGGCTTCAGAAAACATCGCTCTTGTGCAACGCAGCTAGCTCTTTATTCGCACGAAGTAATGGCCGCTATCGACAGGGGATCTCAAGTTGATTCCGTATATCTAGATTTCCGGAAAGCTTTTGACACCGTTCCCCACAAGCGACTTCTAATCAAGCTGCGGAGCTATGGGGTATAGTGTCAGTTGTGGGACTGGATTCGTGATTTCCTGTCAGGAAGGTCGCAGTTCGTAGTAATAGATGGCAAATCATCGAGTAAAACTAAAGTGATATCAGGTGTTCCCCAGGGAAGCGTCCTGGGACCTCTACTGTTCCTGATCTATATAAATGACCTGGGTGACAATCTGAGCAGTTCTCTTAGACTGTTCGCAGATGATGCTGTAATTTAACGTCTAGTAAGGTCATCCGAAGACCAGTATCAGCTGCAAAGCGATTTAGAAAAGATTGCTGTATGGTTTGTCAGGTGGCAGCTGACGCTAAATAACGGAAAGTGTGAGATGATCCACATGAGATCCAAAAGAAATCCGTTGGAATTCGATTACTCGATAAATAGTACAATTCTCAAGGCTGTCAATTCAACTAAGTACCTGGGTGTTAAAATTACGAACAACTTCAGTTGGAAGGACCACATAGATAATATTGTCGGGAGGGCCAGCCAAAGGTTGCGTTTCATTGGCAGGACACTTAGAAGATGCAAGAAGTCCACTAAAGAGACAGTTTACACTACACTCGTTCGTCCTCTGTTAGAATATTGCTGCGCGGTGTGGGATCCTTACCAGGTGGGATTGACGGAGGACATCGAAAGGGTGCAAAAACGGGCAGCTCGTTTTGTATTATCGCGTTATAGGGGAGAGAGTGTGGCAGATATGATACACGAGTTGGGATGGAAGTCATTACAGCATAGACGTTTTTCGTCATGGCGAGACCTTTTTACGAAATTTCAGTCACCAACTTTCTCTTCCGAATGCGAAAATATTTTGTTGAGCCCAACCTACATAGGTAGGAATGATCATCAAAATAAAATAAGAGAAATCAGAGCTCGAACAGAAAGGTTTAGCTGTTCGTTTTTCCCGCTCGCTGTTCGGGAGTGGAACAGTAGGAGATAGTATGATTGTGGTTCGATGAACCCTCTGAAAAGCACTTAAATGTGAATTGCAGAGTAGTCATGTAGATGTAGATGTAGATGATTTATTAGACGGCTTTGGTGCCAGTGAAATAACCGACTACCTTAAGATTTGGCATTAAACAAGGTCTGGCAGCCACGTTACACGAGAGAATGTGAAAAGTGTTCATATGTACTAAAAAACAAGGAAATCCGCCCGTTTTCACATCTGCTTTCGAATCCACGTAATGCCAGATCGTCACATTGGCCGTTTCCTCTCTGAAACGGTTACATTTATTGTTTGCATAGCTATGTAGCGTGCTGCGGTTTGCGGAGACACTAAAAGCACCATAGTAAAACACAGAAGAAGCTTTTAATTTGGTGTAATAGCCAGTAAGAAGCAGTACAATTCAAGTTTTAGTTATCGATTATTGAATTTTTAGCCGGCTTTGGTGCCTTGGACATGAGCTAGGACCTTAAGATTTGGCATGAAGGGAGGTCTGGCAGCCACGTTGCACGGGAGAAAGTGAGAAGTTTTTATGTGCAGTGAAAACCTAAGAAATCCGCCCGTTTTCGTCATCTGCTTTCGAATCGACGTAATGCCAGATCGTCACATTGGCCGTTTTCCCTCTGAAACGGTTACATTTATCGTGTGCAAACTTATGTCGCGTGCTGCGGTATGCGGAGACACTAAAAGCACCATAGTAGAACACAGAAGAAGCTTCTAAGTTGATGTAATAGCCAGTAAGCAACTGTACAATTGAAGTATTAGTTATCGATTAGTGAATTTTTAGAAGGCTTTAGTGCATTCGACATGAGCTAGGACCTTACGATTTAGTATGAAGGGAGGTCTATGAGCCATATCGCACGGGAGAATGTGAAAAGTGTTCACATCTAGTAAAAACCTGAGAAATCCGCCCGTTATCGTCATTTGCTATCGAATCGAATTAATGCCAGATCGTCACATTTTCCGCTCTTCTTTCTGAAACGGTTACATTTATCGTGTGCCATGCTATGTCGCTTGCTGCGGTAGTCGGAGACACTAAAAGCACCATAGTAGAACAGAGAAGAAACTTCTAAGTTGATCTAATAGCCAGTAAGCAGCTGTACAATTCAAGTATTAGTTACCGAGTATTGACTTTTTAGATGGCTTTAATGCATTGGACATGAGCTAGGACCTTACGTTTTAGTAAGAACGGAGATCTAGCAGCCACGTTTGCACGGGAGAACGTGAAAAGTGTTCACATCTAGTAAAAACCTGAGAAATCCGCTCGTTTTCGTCATTTGCTATCCAATCGACTTAATTACAGATCGTCACATTGGCCGCTCTTCTCTCTGAAACGATTACATTTATCGTGTGCAAAGCTATGTCGCGTGCTGCAGTATGCGGAGACACTAAAAGCACCATAGTAGAACAGAGAAGAAGCTTCTAAGTTGATGTAATAGCAAGTAAGAAGCAGTACAACTCAAGTTTTAGTTGTCAGTTATAGACTTTTTAGATGGCTTCAGTGCATTGTACATGAGCTAGGATCTTAAGATTTAGTATGAAAGGAGGTCTAGCGGCCACGTTGCACGGGAGAACGTGAAAAGTGTTTATATCTAGTAAAAACCTGAGAAATCCGACCGTTATAGTCATTTGCTACCGAATTGACTTAATGCCAGATCGTCACATTTTCCGCTCTTTTTTCTGAAACGGTTACATTTATCGTGTGCAAAGCTATGTCGCGTGCTGCGGTATGCGGAGACACTAAAAGCACTATACTAGAACACATAGGAAACTTCCAAGTTGATGTAGTAGCCAGTAACACGTAGTACAATTCAAGTTTTTGTTATCGATTATTCACTTTTTAGCCGGCTTTGGTGCCTTGGACACGAGCTAGGACCTTAAGATTTTGCATGAAAGGAGGACTAGCAGCCGCGTTGCACGAGAGAATGTGAAAAGTGTTCTTATGTAGTTAAAACCTGAGATATCCGTCCGTTTTCGTCATTTGTTATCAAATCGACTTAAAGCCAGATTGTTACATTGGCCGCTCTTCTCTCTGAAACGGTTACATTTATCGTCTGCAAACTTATGTTGCGTGCTAAGGAATGCGGAGACACTAAAAACAACACAGTAGAACACAGAAGACGCTTCTAGGTTGATGTAATTAGCCCTTAGGAAACAGTACAATTCAGGTTTTAGTTATCGATTATTGATTTATTAGCCGTCTTTGGTGCCAGTGAAATGACCGACTACCGTAAAATTTGGCATTTATCAAGGTCTGATGAGCCACGTTACACGAGAGAATGTGAAAAGTGTTCATATGTACTAAAAACCTAAGAAATCCGCCCGTTTTCGTCATTTTTTATCGTATTGACTTAAAGCCAGATCGTCACATTGGCCGGTCTTCTCTCTAAAACGGTTACATTCATCGTGTGCAAAGCTATGTCGCGTGCTGCGGAATGCGGAGACACTAAAGCCACGATAGTAGAACACAGAAGAAGTTTCTAAGTTGACGTAATAACCAGTAAGAAGCAGTCAAATTCAAGTTTTAGTTATTGATTAATGACTTTTTAGCCGGCATTGGTGCCTTGTACATGCGCTAGAATCTTATGATTTTGCATGAAGGAAGGTCTATCAGCCACATCGCACAGGAGAATGTGGAAAGTGTTCACATCTAGCAAAAACCTGAGAAATTCGCCCGTTTTCGTCATTTGCAATCGAATCGACTTAATGCCAGATCGAATATTGGCAGCTCTTCTCTATGAAACGGTTACATTTATCGTGTGCAAAGCTATGTCGCGTGCTGCGGTATACGGAGACACTAAAAGCACCAAAATAGAGCACAGAAGAAGTTTCTAAGTTTATGTAATAGCCAGTAAGAACCAGTACAATTCAAGTTTCAGTTGTCGATTACTGTCATTTTAGCCTTCTTTCGTACCTTGGACACGAGCAAGGACCTTACGATTTTGCATAAATGGAGGACTAGCAGCTGCGTTGCACGCGAGAATGTGAAAAGTGTTCATACGTAGTAAAAACCTGAGATATCCGTCCGTATTCGTCATTTGTTATCATATCGACTTAAAGCCAGATCGTTACATTGGCCGCTCTTCTCTCTGAAACGGTTTCATTTATCGCTTGCAAAGCCATGTCGCGTGCTGCGTGCCGCGTTGCTATTGAGATTGTGAAAAGTGTTCATATGTACTAAAAACATGAGAAATCCGTCCGTTTTCGTCATTTGTTATCGAATCGACTTAAAGCCAGACCGTCACATTGGCCGCTCTTCTCTCTGAAACGGTTTTATTTATAGTCTGCAAAGCTATGTCGCGTGCTGAGGTATGCGGAGACACTAAAAGCACCATAGTAGAACACACGTGAAGTTTCTAAGCTGATGTAGAAGCCAGTAAGAAGAAGTATAATTCAAGTTTTAGTTATCGATTATTGACTTTTTAGCCGGCTTTGGTGCCTTGGGCATGAGCTAGGACCTTAAAATTTTGCATGAAAGGAGGACTAGCAGCCGCGTTGCAAGGAAGAATGTGAAAAGTGTTCTTATGGAGTAAAAACCTGAGATATCGGTCCGGTATCGTCATTTGTTATCAAATCGACTTGAAGCCAGATTGTTACATTGGCCGCTCTTCTCTCTGAAACCATTAAATTTATTGTCTGCAAAGGTATGTCGCTTGCTGCAGTATACGGAGACACTAAAAGCACCATAGCAGATCACAGAAGAAGCTTCTAAGTTGATGTAATAGCCAGTAAGAAACACTACAATTCAAGTTTTAGTTATCGAATATTGACCTTTTACCCTTCTTTGGTGCCTTGGACATGAGCTAGGACCTTAAGATTTTGCTTGAAGGGAAGTCTAGCAGACGCGTTGCACGGGAGAATGTGAAAGGTGTTCATATGTAGTAACAACCTGAGATATCCGTCCGTTTTTGTCATTTTTATCGAATCGACTTAAACCCAGAACGTCACGTTGGCCGCTCTTCTCTCTGAAACGGTTACATTTATCGTCTACAAAGCTATGACGCGTGATGCGATATGCGAAGAAACAAATAACACCATAGCAGAACACAGAAGAAGCTTCTAAGCTGATGTAATAGCTAGTAAGAAGTATTACAATTCACGTATTAGTTATCGATTATTGTCCCTTTAGCCGTCTTTGGTGTCTTGTACATGAGCTAGGACATTAAGATTTTGCATGAAAGGAGGACCAGCAGCCCCGTTGCTCGGGAGAATGTGATAAGTGTTGATAAGTAGTAAAAACCTGAGAAATCCGTCCGTTTTCCTCATCTGTTATCAAATCGTCTTAAAGCCAGAACGTTACATTGGCCGCGATTCTCTTTGTAACGGTTACATTTATCGTCTGCACAGCTATGTCGGGTGCTGTGGTATGCTTAGACAATAAATGCACCATAGTAGAACACAGAAGAAGCTTCTAAGTTGATGTAATAGCCAGTAAGAAATAGTACAATAACGTTTTAGATATCGATTATTCACTTTTTAGCTGGGTTTGGGGCCTTGGACATGAGCTAGGACCTTCAGATTTTGCATCTAAGGAGGACTAGCAGCTGCGTTGCACGGGAGAATGTGAAAAGTGTTCATATGTAGTAAAAACCTGAGACATCCGTCCGTTTTCGTCATTTTTCTTATCAAATCGACTTAAAGCCAGATCGTCACATTGGCCGCTCTTCTCTCTGAAACGGTTACATTTATCGTCTGCAAAGCTATGTCGCGTGCTGCGGTATGCGGAGACACTAACAGCACCATAGTAGAAAACAGATGAAACTTCTAAGTTGATGTAATAGCCAGTAAGAAGTAGTACAATAACGTTATCGGTACCGATTATTGACTTTTTAGCTGGCTTTGGGGTCTTGGACATGAGCTCGGACCTTAAGAATTTGCATCAAAAGAGAACTAGCAGCTGCGTTGCAGGGGAGAATGTGAAAAGTGTTCATATGTAGTAAAAACCTGAGAAATCCGTCCGTTTTCGTCATTTCTTATCAAATCGACTTAAAGCCAGATCGCCACATTGGGCGCTCTTCTCTCTGAAACGGTTACATTTATCGTCTGCAAAGCTATGTCGCGTGCTGCGCTATGCGGAGACACTAACAGCACCATAGTAGAACACTGATGAAACTTCTAAGTTGATGTAATAGCAAGTAAAAAGTAGTACAATAACGTTTTAGATATCGATTATTGACTTTTTAGCTGGCTTTGGGGTCTTGGACATGAGCCAGGAACTTAAGATTTTGCATCAATGGAGAACTAGCAGCTGCGTTGCACGGGAGAATGTGAAAAGTGTTCATATGTAGTAAAACACTGAGAAATCCGTCCGTTTTTGTCATTTGTTATCGAATCGACTTAAAGCCAGATCGTCACATTGGTCACTCTTCTCTCTGAAACGGTTGTACTTATCGTCTGCAAAGCTATGTCGCGTGCTGCGGTATGCGGAGACAGTAAAAGCACTATAGTAGAACCCAGATGAAGCTTCTAAGTTCATGTAATAGCCAGTAAGATGTAGTACAATTCAAGTTTTAGGTATCGATTATTGATTTTTTGGCCGGTTTTGGTGCATTGGACATGAGCTAGGACCTTAAGATTTTGCATGAAAGGAGGACTAGCAGCCGCGCTACACGGACGAATGTGAAAAGTGTTCATATGTAGTAAAAACCTGAAAATCCGTCCGTTTTCGTCATTTGTTATCGAATCGACTTAAAGCCAGATCGTCACATTATCCGCTCTTCTCTCTGAAACGATTACATTTATCGTCTGCAAAGCTATGTCGCGTCCTACGTTATCCAGAGACACTAAAAGCATCAAAGTAAAACACAGATGAACCTTCTAAGTTGATGTAATAGCCAGTAAAAAGTAGTACTATTCAAGTTTTTGTTATCGATTATTGACGTTTTACCATTCTTAGGTGCTTGGACATGAGCTAGGACCTTAAGATTTGGCATGAAGGGAAGTGTAGTGGCCGCGTTGCAGGGGAGAAAGTGACAAGTGTTCATATGTAGTAAAAATCTGAGAAATTCGTCCGTTTTCGTCATTTGTTATCGAATCTACTTAAATCCAGATCGACACATTGGCCGCTCTTCTCTCTGAAACGATTACATTTATCGTCTGCAAAGCTATGTCCGGTGCTGCGGTATGCGGAGACACTAAAAGCACCATAATACAATACAGTTGAACCTTCTAAGTTAATGTAATAGCCAGTAAGAGGTAGTACAATTCAAGTTTTAGTTATAGATTATTGAATTTTTAGCCGGCTTTGGTGCCTTTGACATGAAATAGGACCTTAAGATTTTGCATGAAATTCAGGACTAGCAACCGCGTTGCACAGCGGAATGTGAAAAGTTTTCATATGTAGTAAAAACCTGAAAAATTGTCCGTTTTCGTCATTTGTTATCGTAACGAATTAAAGCCATATCGTCATATTAGCCGCTCTTCTCTCATAAACGGTTGCATTTATCGTCTGCAAAGCTCTGTCGCGTGCTGCGGTATACGGAGACACTAAAAGCAGCATTGCAGAGCACAGATGAAGCCTCTAAGTTGATGTAATAGCCAGTAAGAAGTAGTACAATTCAAGTTTTAGTTATCGATTACTGACTTTTTACCATTCTTTGGTGCTTCGACATGAGCTAGGAAATTAAGATTTTGCATGAAGGGAAGTCTAGTGGAAGCGTTGCAGGGGAGAATGTGAAAAGTGTTCATATGTAGTAAAAATCTGAGAAATTCGTCCGTTTTCGTCATTTGTTATAGAATCGACTTAAAGCCAGATCGTCACATTGGCCGCTCTTCCCTCTGAAACGAATACATTTATCGTCTGCAAAGCTATGTCGCCTGCTACGTTATCCGGAGACACTAAAAGTACCATAGTAGAACACAGATGAAGCTTATAAGTTGATGTAATAGCCAGTAAGAATTAGTACATTTCAAGTTTTTGTTACCGATTATTGACTTTTTACCCTTCTTTGGTGCTTGGACATGAGCTAGGACCTCACGATTTTGCATGAAGGGAAGTCTAGTGGCCGCGTTACAGGGGAGAATGTGAAAAGTGTTCATATGTAGCAAAAAACTGAAAAATTTGTCCGTTTTCGTCATTTGTTATCGTATCGAATTAAAGCCATATCGTCAAATTAGCCGCACTTCTCTCATAAACGGTTACATTTATCGTCTGCAGAGCTATGTCGCGTGCTGCGGTATACGGAGACACTAAAAGCACCATAGTAGAACACAGATAAAGCTTCTAAGTTGATGTAATAGCCAGTAAGAAGTAGTACAATTCAAGATTTAGTTATCGATTATTGACTTTTTAGCCGGCTTTGTTGCCTTTCACATGAGGTAGGACTATACGATTTTGCATGAAAGGAGGACTAGCAGACGCGCTGCACGGGCGAATGTGAACAGTGTCATATGTAATAAAAACCTGAGAGATCCGTCCGTTTTCGTCATTTGTTATCGAATCGACTTAAATAAAGATCGACACATTGGCCGCTCTTCTCTCTGAAACGGTTACATTTGTCTTCTGCAAAGCTCTGTCGCGTGCTGCGGTATACGGAGACACTAAAAGCACCATAGTAGAACACAGATAAAGCTTCTAAGTTGATATAATAGCCAGTAAGAAGTAGTACAATTCAAGATTTAGTTATCGATTATTGACTTTTTAGCCGGCTTTGGTGCCTTTGACATGAGGTAGGACTATACGATTTTGCATGAAAGGAGGACTAGCAGCCGCGTTGCACGAGCGAATGTGAAAAGTGTTCATATGTAGTAAAAACCTGAGAAATCCGTCCGTTTTCGTCATTTGTTATCGAATCGACTTAAAGCCAGATCGATACATTGGGCGCTGTTCTCTCTGAAACGGTTACATTTATCGTCTGCAAAGCAATGTCTCGTGTTTCGGTATCCGGAGATACTAATAGCACCATAGTAGAACACAGATGAAACTTATAAGTTGATGTTATAGCCAGTAAGAAGTAGTACAATTCAGGTTTTAGTTATCGATTATTGACTTTTTAGCAGGCTTAGGTGCCTTGGACATTTGCTAGGACCTTTGGATTTTGCATGAAAGGAGGACTAGCAGCCGCGGTCCTCGGGCGAAAAAGTGTTCATATGTAGTAAGAAACTGAGAAATCCGTCCGTTTTCGTCATTTGTTATCGAATCGACTTAACACCAGATCGTCTTTTGGCCGCTCTTCTCTCTGAAACGGCTACATTTATCGTCTGCAAAGATATGTCGCGTGCTGTGGTATGCAGCGACACTAAAAGCACCATAGAAGAATACAGATCAAACTTCTAAGTTTATGTAATAGCCAGTAAGAAGTAGTAGAATTGAAGTTTTAGCTATCGATTATTGACTTTTTACCCTTCTTTGCGCTTGGACATGAGTTAGGGCCTTAAGAGATTTCATGAAGAGAAGGCTAGTGGCCACGATGCACGGGAGAATGTGAAAAGTGTTCATATGTAGTAAAAATCTGAGAAATTCGTCCGTTTTCATCATTTGTTATCGAATCGACTGAAATCCAGATCGACACATTTGCCGCTCTTCTCTCTGGAACGGTTACATTTATCGTCTGCAAAGCTATGTCGCGTGCTGCGGTATGCGGAGACACTAAAACCATAATAGTAGTACACAGATGAAGCCTCTAAGTTGATGTAATAGCCAGTAAGAAGTAGTACATTTCAAGTTTTCGTTATCGATTATTACTTTTTAGCCGGCTTTGGTGCAATTGACATGAGGTAGGACCTTAAGATATTGTATGAAAGGAGGACTAGCAGCCGCGTTGCACGAGCGAATGTGAAAAGTGTTCATATGTAGTAAAAACCTGAGAAATCCGTCCGGTTTCGTTATTTGTTATCGAATCGACTTAAAGCCAGATCGATACATTGGGGGCTCTTCTCTCTGAAACGGTTACATTTATCGTCTGCAAAGCAATGTCTCGTGTTTCGGTATCCGGAGATACTAATAGCACCATAGTAGAACACAGATGAAACGTATAAGTTGACGTAATAGCAAGTAAGAAGTAGTACATTTCAAATTTTAGTTATTGATTATTGACTTTTTAGCCGGCTTTGGTGCCTTGAACATGAGCTAGGACCTTAAGATTTTGCATAAAAGTATGATTAGCAG
Source organism: Schistocerca gregaria (assembly GCF_023897955.1). Taxonomy (NCBI): domain Eukaryota; kingdom Metazoa; phylum Arthropoda; class Insecta; order Orthoptera; family Acrididae; genus Schistocerca; species Schistocerca gregaria. The sequence goes on from NW_026061736.1 coordinate 12,704,003, forward strand.
TCACGTTGCATGGGAGAATGTGAAAAGTGTTCATATGTAATAAAAACCTGAGAAAGTCGTATCGACTTAAATCCAGATCGACACATTGGCCGCTCTTCTCCCTGAAACGTTTACGTTTTCACGTCTGCAAAGCTATGTCGCGTGCTGCGGTATCCGGAGACACTAAAAGCAGCATAGTAGAGCACAGATGAAGCCTCTAAGTTGATGTAATAGCCAGTAAGAACTACTGCACTTCAAGTTTTAGTTTTCGATTATTGACCTTTTAGACTTTTTTGGTGCCTTGGACATGAGCTAGGACCTTAAGATTTTGCATGAAAGGAGGACTAGCAGCCGTATTGCACGGGAGAATGTGAAAAGTGTTCATATGTAGTAAAATCCTGAGAAGTCCGTCCGTTTTCGTCATTGTTATCAAATCGACTTAAAGCCAGATCATCACATTGGCCGCTCTTCCCTCTGAAACGGTTAAATTTACCGTCTGCAAACCTATGTCGCTGGGTGCGGTATGCGGAGACACTAAAAGCACCGTAGAACACAGAAGAAGCTTCTAAGTTGATGTAATACCCAGTAAGAAGTAGTACAATTCTAGTTTTAGTTTTCGGTTATTGACTTTTTGCCGGCTTTGGTGCCTTGGGCATGAGCTAGGACCTTAAGATTTTGCATGAAAGGACGACTAGCAGCCGCATTGCACGGGACAATGTGAAAAGTGTTCATATGTAGTAAAAACCTCAGAAATCCGTCCGTGTTCGTCATTTGTTATCGAATCGACTTATAGCGAGATCGTCACATTGCCCGCTCTTCTCACTGAAACGGTTTTATCTGTCGTCTGCAAAGCTATGTCGCTGGGTGCAGTATGCATAGACACTTAAGGCACCATAGTACAACACAGAAGAACCTTCTATGTTAATGTAATAGCCCACAAGAAGTTGTACAATTCAAAGTTTTCGTTATCGATTATTCACTTTTTAGCTGGCTTTGGTGAGTTGTACATGAGCTAGGACCTTAAGATTTTGCATGAAAGGAGGACTATTAGCCGCGTTGCACGGGAGAATGTGAAAAGTGTTCATATGTAGTAAAAACCTGAGAAATCCGTCCATTTTCGTCATTTGTTATCGAATCGACTTAAAGACACATCGTCACATTTAACGCTCTTCTCCCTGAAACGGTTACATTTATCGTCTGCAAAGCTATGTCACTTATTGCTGTATGCTGTGAGGCTAAAAGCAAACATAATAGAACACAGAAGAAACTTCTAAGTTGAAGTAATAGCCAGTAAGAAGCAGTACAATTCAAGTATTGGTTATCAATTATTGATTTTTAGCCGGCTTTGGTTCCTTGGACATGAGGTGGAATCATAAGATTTTGCATGAAAGGAGGACTAGCAGCCGCGTTGCACGGGAGAATGTGAAAAGGGTTCATATGTATTGAAAACCTGAGAAATCCGTATGTTTTCTTCAATTGTTATCGAATCGACTTAATGCCAGGTCGTTACATTGGCCGCACTTCCCTCTGAAACCGTTATATTTATCGTCTCCAAAGATAGGTCGCGAGCTATGTAATGCGGAGACACTAAAAGCACTATACTAGAACACAGATGAAGCTTCTAAGTTGATGTCATAGCCAGTAAGAAGTAGTGCAATTCAAGTATTCGTTATCGATTATTCACTTTTCACCCGGCTTTGGTGCCTTGTACAGCAGCTAGGACATTAAGATTTTGCATGAAAGGAGGACTATTAGCCGCGTAGCACGGGAGAATGTGAAAAGTGATCATATGTAGTAAAAGCCTGAGAAATCCGTCCGTTTTCGTAATTTGTTATCGAATCGACTTAAAGCCAGGACGTACATTGGCCGCTCTTCTCTCTGAAACGGTTATATTTACCGTCTGCAAAGCTATGACGCGTGCTGCGGTATGCGGAGACACTAAAAGCACCATAGTAGAATACAGAAGAAGCTTCTAAGTTGATGTAAGAGCCAGAAAGAAACAGTAAAATTCAAGTTTTAGTTATCGATTATTGACCATTTAATTTTCTTTGGTGCTTTGGAAATGAGCTAGGACTTTACGATTTTGCATGTAGGGAAGTGTAAGAGCCGCTTCGCACGGGATAATGTGAAAAATGTTCATATATACTAAAAACATGAGAAATCCCTCCGTTTTCGTCATTTGTTATCGAATCGACTTAAAGCCAGATAGTCACATTGGGGGCTCTTCTCTCTGAAACGGTTATATTTACCGTCTACAAAGCTATGTCGCGTTCTGCGGTATGCGGAGACACTAAAAGCACCATAGTAGAACACTGAACAATCTCCTAAGTTTATGTAATAGCCAGTAAGAAGTAGTACAATTCACGTTTTAGCTATCGATTATTGACTTTTTAGCCGGCTTTGGTGCCTTGGGCATGAGCTAGGACCTTAAGATTTTGTGTGAAAGGAGGACTAGCAGCCGCGTTACACGGGTGAATGTGAAAAGTGTTCATATGTAGTGAAAACCTGAGAAATCCGACCGTGTTCGTCAATTCTTATCGAATCGACTTAAAGCCAGATTGTCACATTGGCCGGTCTTCCCTCTGAAACGGTTTTATTTATCGTCTGCAATGCTATGTCGCAGGGTGCAGTATGCATAGACACTTAAAGCACCATAGTACAACACAGAAGAAGCTTCTAAGTTAATGTAATAGCCCGTAAGAAGTAGTACAATTCAAGTTTTCGTTATCGATTATTCACTTTTTAGCCAGCTTTGGTGCCTTGTACATGAGCTACGACCTTAAGTTTTTGCATGAAAGGAGGACTATTAGCCGCGTTGTACGGGACAATGTAAAAAGTGTTCATAAGTAGTAAAAACCTGAGAAATCCGGCCCTTTTCGTCATTTGTTATCGAAAGGACTTAAAGCCAGATCATCACATTGGCCGCTCTTCTCAATGAAACGATTACAATTATCATCTGCAAAGCTATGTCGCATGCTGCGGCATGCGGAGACACTAAAAGCACCATAGTAGAACACAGATGAAGCTTCTAAGTTGATGTAATAGCCAGTAAGAAGTACTGCAATTCAAGTTTTAGTTTTCGATTATTGACTTTTTACCTTTCTTTGGTTCCTTGGACATGAGCTAGGACCTTAAGATTTTGCATGAAAGGAGGACTAGCAGCCGCGTTGAACGGGAAAATGTGAAAAGTGTTCATATGTAGTAAAAACCTGAGAAATCCGTCCGTTTTCGTCATTTCTGACTTAAAGCCAGATCGTCACATTGGTCGCTCTTCTCTCTGAAACGGTTACATTTATCGTCTTCAAAGCTATGGCGCGTCCTGCGGTATGCGGAGACACTAAAAGCACCATAGTAGAACACAGAAGAAGCTTCTAAGTCGATGTAATAGCCAGTAAGAAGTAGTACAATTCAAGTTTTAGTTATCGATTTTTGACTTTTTAGTCGGCTATGTAATAGCCAGTAAAATGTAGTACACTTCAAGTTTTAATTATCGATTATTGAATTTTTAGCCTTCTTTGTTGCCTTGGACATGACCTAGGACTTTAAGATTTTGCATGAAAGGAGGAATAGAAGCCGCGTTGCACGGGAGAATGTGAAAAGTGTTCATATGTAGTAAAACGCTGAGAAATCCGTCCGTTTTCGTCATTTGTTATCGAATCGACTTAAAGCCAGATCGTCACATTGGTCACTCTTCTCTCTGAAACGGTTGTACTTATCGTCTGCAAAGCTATGTCGCGTGCTGCGGTATGCGGAGACAGTAAAAGCACTATAGTAGAACCCAGATGAAGCTTCTAAGTTCATGTAATAGCCAGTAAGAAGTAGTACAATTCAAGTTTTAGGTATCGATTATTGACTTTTTAGCCGGTTTTGGTGCATTGGACATGAGCTAGGACCTTAAGATTTTGCATGAAAGGAGGACTAGCAGCCGCGCTACACGGACGAATGTGAAAAGTGTTCATATGTAGTAAAAACCTGAAAATCCTTCCGTTTTCGTCATTTGTTATCGAATCGACTTAAAGCCAGATCGTCACATTATCCGCTCTTCTCTCTGAAACGATTACATTTATCGTCTGCAAAGCTATGTCGCGTGCTACGTTATCCGGAGACACTAAAAGCATCATAGTAAATACAGATGAACCTTCTAAGTTGATGTAATAGCCAGTAAAAAGTAGTACTATTCAAGTTTTTGTTATCGATTATTGACGTTTTACCATTCTTAGGTGCTTGGACATGAGCTAGGACCTTAAGATTTGGCATGAAGGGAAGTGTAGTGGCCGCGTTGCAGGGGAGAAAGTGACAAGTGTTCATATGTAGTAAAAATCTGAGAAATTCGTCCGTTTTCGTCATTTGTTATCGAATCTACTTAAATCCAGATCGACACCTTGGCCGCTCTTCTCTCTGAAACGATTACATTTATCATCTGCAAAGCTATGTCCGGTGCTGCGGTATGCGGAGACACTAAAAGCACCATAATACAATACAGATGAACCTTCTAAGTTAATGTAATAGCCAGTAAGATGTAGTACAATTCAAGTTTTAGTTATAGATTATTGAATTTTTAGCCGGCTTTGGTGCCTTTGACATGAAATAGGACCTTAAGATTTTGCATGAAATTCAGGACTAGCAACCGCGTTGCACAGGGGAATGTGAAAAGTTTTCATATGTAGTAAAAACCTGAAAAATTGTCCGTTTGCGTCATTTGTTATCGTAACGAATTAAAGCCATATCGTCATATTAGCCGCTCTTCTCTCATAAAGGGTTGCATTTATCGTCTGCAAAGCTCTGTCGCGTGCTGCGGTATACGGAGACACTAAAAGCAGCATTGCAGAGCACAGATGAAGCCTCTAAGTTGATGTAATAGCCAGTAAGAAGTAGTACAATTCAAGTTTTAATTATCGATTACTGACTTTTTACCATTCTTTGGTGCTTCGACATGAGCTAGGAAATTAAGATTTTGCATGAAGGGAAGTCAAGTGGAAGCGTTGCAGGGGAGAATGTGAAAAGTGTTCATATGTAGTAAAAATCTGAGAAATTCGTCCGTTTTCGTCATTTGTTATAGAATCGACTTAAAGCCAGATCGTCACATTGGCCGCTCATCCCTCTGAAACGAATACATTTATCGTCTGCAAAGCTATGTCGCCTGCTACGTTATCCGGAGACACTAAAAGTACCATAGTAGAACACAGATGAAGCTTATAAGTTGATGTAATAGCCAGTAAGAAGTAGTACAATTCAAGTTTTTGTTACCGATTATTGACTTTTTACCCTTCTTTGGTGCTTGGACATGAGCTAGGACCTCAAGATTTTGCATGAAGGGAAGTCTAGTGGCCGCGTTACAGGGGAGAATGTGAAAAGTGTTCATATGTAGCAAAAAACTGAAAAATTTGTCCGTTTTCGTCATTTGTTATCGTATCGAATTAAAGCCATATCGTCAAATTAGCCGCACTTCTCTCATAAACGGTTACATTTATCGTCTGCAAAGCTATGTCGCGTGCTGCGGTATACGGAGACACTAAAAGCACCATAGTAGAACACAGATAAAGCTTCTAAGTTGATGTAATAGCCAGTAAGAAGTAGTACAATTCAAGATTTAGTTATCGATTATTGACTTTTTAGCCGGCTTTGTTGCCTTTCACATGAGGTAGGACTATACGATTTTGCATGATAGGAGGACTAGCAGACGCGCTGCACGGGCGAATGTGAAAAGTGTCATATGTAGTAAAAACCTGAGAAATCCGTCCGTTTTCGTCATTTGTTATCGAATCGACTTAAATAAAGATCGACACATTGGCAGCTCTTCTCTCTGAAACGGTTACATTTGTCTTCTGCAAAGCTATGTTGCGTCCTGGGGTATGCGGCGAAACTACAAGCACCATAGTAGAACACAGATGAAGCTTCTAAGTTGATGTAATAGACAGTAAGAAGTCATACAATGCAAGTTTTAGTTATCGATTATTGACTTTTTAGACGGCTTTGGTGCCTTGGATATGGGCTACGTCTATACGATTTTGCAGGAAAGGAGGACTAGCAGCCGCGTTGCACGGGCGAATGTGAAAAGTGTTCATATGTAGTAAAAACCTGAGAAATCCGTCTGTTTTCGTCATTTGTTATCGAATCGACTTAAAGCCTCATCGTCACATTGGCCGGTCTTCTCTCTGAAACGGTTGCATTTATCGTCTGCAAAGCTCTGTCGCGTGCTGCGGTATACGGAGACACTAAAAGCACCATAGTAGAACACAGATAAAGCTTCTAAGTTGATATAATAGCCAGTAAGAAGTAGTACAATTCAAGATTTAGTTATCGATTATTGACTTTTTAGCCGGCTTTGGTGCCTTTGACATGAGGTAGGACCTTAAGATTTTGCACGAAAGGAGGACCAGCAGCCGCGTTGCACGGGAGAATGTGAAAAGTGTTCATATGTAGTAAAAACCTTAGAAATTCATCCGTTTTCGTCATTTATTATTGAAACGACTGGAAGCGAGATCGTCACTGTGGCCCCTCTTCTCTCCGAAACGGTTACATTTATCGTCTGTAAAGCTATGTCACGTGCTGCGGTATGCGGAGACACTAAAAGGATCATACTAGAACACAGATGAAGCTTCTAAGCTGATGTAATAGAAAGTAGGAAGTAGTACAATTCAAGTTTATTTATCGATTATTGAATTTTTAGCCGGCTTTGGTGCCTTGGACATGAGCTAGTACCTTAAGATTTTGCATGAATGGAGGACAAGCAGCCGCGTTGCAGGGGAGAATGTAAAAAGTGTTTATATGTAGTAAAATCCTTAGAAATCCGTCCGTTTTTGTCATCTGATATCGAATCGACTTAAGCCTGATCGTCACATTGGCCGCTCTTCTCTCTGAAACGGTTACATTTATCGTCTGCAAAGCTATGTCACGTGCTGCGGTATGCGGAGACACTAAAAGGATCATACTAGAACACAGATGAAGCTTCTAAGCTGATGTAATAGAAAGTAGGAAGTAGTACAATTCAAGTTTATTTATCGATTATTGAATTTTTAGCCGGCTTTATTGCCCTGGACATGAGCTGGTACCTTAAGATTTTGCATGAAAGGAGGACTAGCAGCCGTGTTGCACGGGAGAATGTGAAAAGTTTTCATATGTAGTAAAAACCTGAGAATTTCGTCCTTTTTCGTCATTTGATATCGAATAGACTTAAAGATAGAACTTCACATCGGGCGCTCTTCTCTCTGAAACGTTTACATTCGTCGCCTGCATAGCTATGTAGCGTGCTGCGGTATGCGGAGACACTAAAAGAACCATAGTAGAACACAGATGAAACTTCTAATTTGAGGTAGGAGCCAGTAAGAAATAATACAATACAAGTTATAGATATCGATTATTGACTTTTTAGCCGGCTTTGGTGTCTTGGATATGAGCTAGGACCGTACGATTTTGCATGATGGGAGATCTAGCAGCCACGTTGCACGGGAGAGAGTGAAAAGTGTTCATATGTACTAAAAACCTGAAAAATCCGTCCGTTTTCGTCATTTGTTATCTCATCGGCTTAAAGCTAGATCGTCACATTGCCCGCTCTTCATTCTGAAACGGTTACACTTATCATCTGCAAAGCAATCTCGCGTGCTGCGGTATGAGGAGACACTAAAAGCACCATGGTAGAACGCGGAAGAAACTTCTAAGTTGATATAAAAGCCATTAAGAAACAGTACAATTCAAGTGTTAGTTATCGATTATTGACTTTTTACCCTTCTTTGGTGCCTTGGACATGAGCTATGACCTTAATATTTTGCATGAAAGGAGGACTAGCAGCCGCGTTGCACGGGAGAATGTGAATAGAGTTCATATGTAGTAAAAACCTGAGAAATCCGTTTTCGTCATTTGTTATCGAATCGACTTGATGCCAGAACGTCAAATTGGTCGCTCTTCTCTCTGAAACGGTTACATTTAGCGTCTGCAAAGCTATGTCGCGTGCTGCGGTATGCGGAGACACTAAAAGCACCATAGAAGAACAGAGACGAAGCTACTAAGTTGATGTAATAGCCAGTTAGATGTAGTACAATTCAAGTGTTAATTATCGATTATTGACTTTTTACCCGGCTTTTGTGCCTTGGACATGGGCTAGGACCTTAAGGTTTTGCATGAAAGGAGGACTAGCAGTCGCGTTGCAGGGGAGAATGTGAAAAGTGTTCATATGTAGTAAAAACCTGAGAAAACCGTCCGTTTTCGTCATTTGTTGTCGAAACGACTGAATGCCAGATCGTCACATTGGCCACTCGTCTCTTTGTGACGGTTACATTTATCGTCTGCAAAGCTATATCGCGTGCTGCGGTATTCGGAGACACTAAAAGCACCATAGTAGAACACAGATGAATCTTCTAAGCTGATGTAATAGAAAGTATGAAGTAGAACAATTCAAGTCTTAGTTATCGATTATTGACTTTTTAGCCGGCTTTCGTGCCTTGGACAGGAGCTGGGGCCTTAAGATTTTGCATGGAAGGAGGACTAACTGACGCGTTGCACGTGAGAATGCGAAATGTGTTCATATGTAGTAAAAACCTGAGAAATTATACCGTTTTCGTCATTTATTATGGAAACGACTGAAAGCCACATCGTCACATTGGACGCACTTGCCTCTGAAACGGTTACATTTAACGTCTGCAAAGCTATGTTGCGTGCTGCGGTATGTGGAGACACTAAATCGCCATAGTAGAACACTGAAGAAGCTTCTAAGTTGATGTAATAGCCAGTAAGAAGCAGTACAATTCAAATTTTAGTTATCGATTATTGACTTTTACCCTTCTTTGGTGCCTTGCACATGAGTTATGATCTTACGATTTTTCATAAAAGGAGGAATAGCAGCCACGTTGCACGGGAGAATGTGAAAAGTTTACATATGAAGTAAAAACCTGAGAAATCCATCCGTTTTCTTCATTTTTAAACGAATCGACTTAAAGCCAGATCGTCATATTGGCCGCTCTTCTCTTTGAAATGGTTACATTTATCGGCTGCAAAGCTATGTCGCGTGCTGTAGTATGCGGAGACACTAAAAGCACCATAGTAGAACACAGACGAAGCTTCTAAGTTGATGTAATAGCCCGTTAGATGTAGTACAATTCAAGTGTTAGTTATCGATTATTGACCTTTTACCCGACTTTTGTAGCTTGGACATGGGCTAGGACCTCAAGATTTTGCATGAAAGGAGGACTAGCTGCCACGTTGCACGGTAGAATGTGAAAAGTGATCATATGTAGTAAACACCTGAGAAATCCGTCCGTTTCCGTCATTTGTTGTCGAAACGACTGAAAGCCAGATCGTCACATTGGCCGCTCTTCTCCCTGAAACGGTTACATTTATCGTCTGCAAAGCTATATCGCGTGCTGCGGTATTCGGAGACACTAAAAGCACCATAGTAGAACACAGATGAATCTTCGAAGCTGATGTAATAGAAAGTATGAAGTAGAACAATTCAAGTGTTAGTTATCGATTATTGACTCTTACCCGGCTTTCGTGCCTTGGACTGGAGCTAGGGCCTTAAGATTTAGCATGAAAGGAGGACTCGTAGCCGCGTTGCACGGGAGAATGTGAAAAGTGTTCATATGTAGTAAAAACCTGAGAAATCCGTCCGTTTTCGTCATTTGTTATCGAATCGACTAAAAGCCAGATCGTCACATTGGCCGCTCTTCTATCTGAAACGGTTACATTTATCGTCTGCAAAGCTATGTCGCGTGCTGCGGTATGCATAGACACTAAGAGCACCATAGTAGAACACAGATGAAGGTCCTAAGTTGATGTAATAGCCAGTAACAAGTAGTACAATTCAAGTTTCACTTACCGATTATTGACTTTTTGCCCTTCTTTGGTGCTTTGGACATGGGCTAGGACCTTAAGATTTAGCATGAAAGGAGGACTGGCAGCCGCGTTGCAAGGGAGAATGTGAAGTGTGTTAATATGTAGCATAAACTTGAGAAATCCGTCCGTTTTCGTCATTTGTTTTCGAATCGACTTGAAGCCAGATCACCACATTGGCCGCTCTTCTCTCTGAAACGGTTACATTTATCGTCTGCAAAGCTATGTCGCGTGCTGCGGTATGCGGAAACACTAAAACCACCATAGTAGAACACAGATGTAGCTTCCAAGTTGATGTAATAGCCAGTAAGAAGTAGTAAATTCATGTTTTAGTAATCGATTATTGACTTTTTACCCTACTTTGGTGCATTGGACATGAGCTAGGACCTTAAGATTTAGCCTGAATGGAGGACTGGGAGCCACTTTGCATGGGTGAATGTGAAACGTTTTCGTATGTAGCATAAACCTGAGAAATCCGTCCGTTTTCGTCTTTTGTTATCTCATCGGCTTAAAGCTAGATCGTCACATTGGCCGCTCTTCTCTCTGAAACGTTTACTTTTATAGTCTGCAAAGCAATGTCGCGTGCTCCGGTATGCGGAGAGACTAAAAGCAGAATAGCAGAACACATAAGAGGCTTCTAAGTTGATCTAATAGCCAGTAAGAAGCAGTACAATTCATGTTTTAGTTATCGATTATTGCCTTTTTACCCTTCTTTGGTGCCTTGGACATTAGCTAGGACCGTAAGATTTAGCATGAAAGGAGGACTGGCAGCCGCGTTGCAAGGGAGAATGTGAAGTGTGTTAATATGTAGCATAAACTTGAGAAATCCGTCCGTTTTCGTCATTTGTTTTCGAATCGACTTGAAGCCAGATCACCACATTGGCCGCTCTTCTCTCTGAAACGGTTACATTTATCGTCTGCAAAGCTATGTCGCGTGCTGCGGTATGCGGAAACACTAAAAGCACCATAGTAGAACACAGATGTAGCTTCCAAGTTGATGTAATAGCCAGTAAGAAGTAGTACAATTCAAGTTTTAGCTATGGATTATTGACTTTTTAGCCGGCTTTTGTGCTTTGGACATCAGCTATCACCTTAAGATTCTGCATTAAAGGAGGACTAGCAGTCGCTTTGCACGGGAGATTGTGAAAAGTGTTCATATGAAGTCAAAACCTGAGAAATCCGTCCATTTTCGTCATTTGTTATCGTTTCGACTTAAAGCCAGATCGACACATTGGCCGCTCCTCTCTCTGAAACGGTTACATTTCTCGTCTGCAAAGCTATGTCGAGCGCTGCGGTATGCGGCGTCACTAAAAACACCATAGTAGAACACAGATGAAGCTTCTACGTTCATGTAATAGCCAGTAAGAAGCAGTACAATTCGAGCATTAGTTTTCGATTATTGACTTTTTACCCTTCTTCGGTGCCTTGGACATGAACTAGGACCTTAAGATTTTGCATGAAAGGAGTTCTAGCAGCCGCGTTGCACGAGAGAGAGTGTAAAGTGTTAATATGTAGTAAAAACCTGAGAAATCCGTCCGTTTCCGTCATTTCATAACGAATCGACTTAAAGCCAGATCGTCACATTGGCCGCTCTTCTCTCTGAAACGGTTACATTTATCGTCTGCAAAACTGTGTCGCATGCTGCGGTGTGCAGAGACACTAAAAGCACCATAGTATAACACAGATGAAGCTTCTACGTTGGTGTGATACACAGTAACAAGTAGTACAATTCATGTTTTAGTTATCGATTATTGACTATTCACCCCTCTTTCGTGCCTTGGACATGAGCTAGGAACTTAAGATTTTGCATGAAAGGAGGAGTAGCAGCCTCGTTGAACGGGAGAATGTGAAAAGTGTTCATATATGGTAAAAACCTGAGAAATCCGTCCGTTTTCGTCGTTTGTTATGGAATCGACTTAAAGCCAGATCGTCACATTAGCCGCTCTTCTCTCTAAACGGTTACATTTATCGTCTGCAAACCTATGTCGCGTGCTGCGGTATGCGGAAACACTAAATGCACTTAGTAGAACACAGATGAAGCTTCTAAGTTGATGTAATAACCAGTAAGAAGTAGTACAATTCAAGTATTAGTTATCGATCATTGACTTTTTACCTAGCTTTGGTGCCTTTGAAATGTGCTAGGACCTTAAGATTTTCCATGAAAGGAGGACTAGCAGCCACGTTGCACGGGAGAGTGTGAAAAGTGTTCACATGTAATAAAAATCGTCACATTGGCCGCTCTTCTCTCTGAAACGGTCACATTTATCGTCTGCAATGCTAAGTCACGTGCTGCGGCATGCGGAGACACTAAAAGCTCCATAGTAGAACACAGATGAAGCTTCTAAGTGGATATAATAGACAGTAACAAGTAGTACAATTCAAGTTTTAGTTATCGATTATTGACTTTTTAGCCGGCTTTGGTGCCTTGGACATGAGGTAGGCCCTTAAGATTTTGCATGAATTGAGGACTAGCAGCCACGTGTCACGGGGGAATGTGAAAAGTGTTCATATGTAGTAAAAACCTGAGAAATCCGTCCGTTTCCGGCATTTCATAACGAATCGACTAAAACCTGATCGTCACATTAGCCGCTCCTCTCGCTGAAACGGTTACATTTATCGTCTGCAAATCTATGTCGCGTGCTGCGGTATGCAGAGACACTAAAAGCACCATAGTAGAACACAGAAGAAGCTCCTAAGTTGATGTATTAGCTAGTAAGAAGTGGTACAATTCCAGTTTTAACTATCGATTATTGACTTTTTAGACGGCTTTGGTGCCTTGGACATGAGGTAGGCCCTTACGATTTTGCATGAACGGAGGACTAGCAGCCGCGTTGCACGGGAGAATGTGAAAAGTGTTCACATGTAGTAAAAATCTGTGAAAACCATCCGTTTTCGTCATTTGTTATCGAATCGACATAAAGCCAGATCGTCACATTGGCCGCTCTTCTCTCTGAAACGGTCACATTTATCGTCTGCAATGCTAAGTCACGTGCTGCGGCATGCGGAGACACTGAAAGCTCCATAGTAGAACACAGATGAAGCTTCTAAGTTGATGTAATAACCAGTAAGAAGTAGTACAATTCAAGTATTAGTTATCGATCATTGACTTTTTACCTAGCTTTGGTGCCTTTGATATGTGCTAGGACCTTAAGATTTTCCATGAAAGGAGGACTAGCAGCCACGTTGCACGGGAGAATGTGAAAAGTGTTCACATGTAATAAAAATCTGTGAAATCCATCCGTTTTCGTCATTTGTTATCCAATCGACTTAATGTCAGACCGTCATATTGGCCGCTCTTCTCTCTGAAACGGTTACATTTATCGTCCACAAAGCTGTGTCGCGTGCCGCGGTATGAGGGGACACTAAAAGCACCATAGTGGAACACAGATGAAGCTTCTAAGTTGATGTATTAGCTAGTAAGAAGTGGTACAATTCCAGTTTTAACTATCGATTATTGACTTTTTAGACGACTTTGGTGCCTTGGACATGAGGTAGGCCCTTACGATTTTGCATGAACGGAGGACTAGCAGCCGCGTTGCACGGGAGAATGTGAAAAGCGTTCACATGTAGTAAAAATCTGTGAAAACCATCCGTTTTCGTCATTTGTTATCGAATCGACATAAAGCCAGATCGTCACATTGGCCGCTCTTCTCTCTGAAACGGTCACATTTATCGTCTGCAATGCTAAGTCACGTGCTGCGGCATGCGGAGACACTAAAAGCTCCATAGTAGAACACAGATGAAGCTTCTAAGTGGATGTAATAGACAGTAAGAAGTAGTACAATTCAAGTTTTAGTTATCGATTATTGACTTTTTAGCCGGCTTTGGAGCCTTGGACATGAGGTAGGCCCTTAAGATTTTGCATGAATTGAGGACTAGCAGCCACGTGTCACGGGAGAATGTGAAAAGTGTTCATATGTAGTAAAAAAATGAGAAATCCGTCCGTTTTCATCATATGTTACTGAATCGACTTACAGCAAGATCGCCACATTTTCAACTCTTCTCTCTGAAACGGATGCATTTATCGTCTGCAAAGCTATGTCGCCTGCTGCGGTATGCGGAGACGCTAAAAGAACCATAGTAGAACACAGATGAAGCTTCTAAGTTGATGTATTAGCCAGTAAGAAGTGGTACAAACGAAGTTTTAATTATCGATTATTGACTTTTAAGCCGGCTTTGGTGCCTTGGACATAAGCTAGGACCTTAAGATTTTGCATGAAAGGATCAATAGCAGCCGCGTTCCACGGGAGAATATGAAATGTGTTCATATGTAGCAAAAACCTTGGAAATCCGTCGGTTTTCGTCATTTGTTATCGAATAGACTTAAAGCCAGATCGTCACATTGGCCGCTCTTCTCGCTAAACGGTTACATTTATCGTCTGCAAAGCTATGTCGCGTGCTGCGGTGTGCGGAGACACTGAAAGCACCATAGTACAACTTAGAAGAAGCTTCTAACCTGATGTAATGGCCAGTAAGAAACAGTAAAATTCCAGTTTTAGTTATCGATTAATGACTTTTTACCCTTCTTTGGTGCCTTGGACATAAGATAGGACCTTAAGATTTTGCATGAAACGAGGACTATCAGTTGCATTGCACGGGAGAATGTGAAAAGTGTTCATATGTAGTAAAAACCTGAGAAATCCGTCCGTTTTCGCCATTTGTTATCGAATCGACTTAAGCCAGATCGTCACATTGGCCGCTCTTCTCTCTGAAACGGCTACATTTATCGTCTGCAAAGCTGTGTCGCGTGATGCGGTATGCGGAGACACTAAAAGCACCATAGTAAAACACGGAAGAAGCTTCTAAGTTGAAGTAATAGCCAGTAAGAAGCAGTACAATTCAAATTTTAGTTACCGATTATTGACTTTTTACCCTTCGTTGGTGCCTTGGACATGTGCTAGAGCCTTAAGATTTTTGAAGAAAGGAGGACTAGCAGCCGCGTTGCACGGTAGAATGTGAAAAGGTTTCATATGTAGTAAAAACCTGAGAAACCCGTTTATTTTCGACATTTGTTATCGAATCGACTTAAAGCCAGATTGTCACATTTTCTACGCTTCTCGCTGAAACGGTTACATTTATTGTCTGCAAAGCTATGTCGCGTGCTGCGGTATGAGGAGTCACTAAAAGCACCATAGTAGAACACAGAAGAAGCTTCTAAGTTGATGTAACGGCCATAAGAAGCAGTACAATTCAAGATTTAGTTATCGATTAATGACTTTTTACCCTTCTTTGGTGCCTTGGACATGAGCTAGGACCTTATGATCTTGTATGACAGTAGGACTAGCAGCCGCGTTGGACGGGAGAATGTGAAAAGTGTTCGTATGTATAAATACCTCAGAAATCCGTCCGTTTTCGGCATTTGTTATCTCATCGGCTTAAAGCTAGATCGTCACATTGGCCGCGCTTCTCTCTGAAACTGTTACATTTACCGTCTGCAAAGCTATGTCGCGTGCTCCGGTATGCGGAGAGACTAAAAGTAGCATAGCAGAACACATTTAGGCTTCTAAGTTTATCTAATAGCCAGTAAGACGCAGTACAATTCAAGATTTAATTATCGATTTTTGATTCTTTGGTGACTTGGACATTAGCTAGGACCTTACGAATTTGCATGAAAGGAGGACTAGCAGCCGCGTTGCAAAGGAGAATGTGAAAAGTGTTCATATGCAGTATAAACCTGAGAAATCCGTTCGTTTTCATCATTTGTTATCGAATCGACTTAAAGTAAGATCGTCAAATTGGCCGCTCTTCTCTCTGAAACGGGTACATTTATCGTCTGCAAAGCTATGTCGCGTGCTCCGGTATGCGGAGAGACTAAACGCAGCATGGCAGAACACATAAGATACTTCTAAGTTGATCTAATACCCAGTAAGAAGCAGTACAATTCAAGTTTTAGTTATCGATTATTGACTTTTTACCCTTCTTAGATGCCTTTGACATGAGCTAGGACCTTAACATTTTTCATGATAGGAGGACTAGCAGGCGCGTTGCACGGGAGAATGTGAAAAGTGTCCATATGTTGTAAAAACCTGAGACATCCGTACGTTTTCGCCATTTGTTATCGAATCGACTTAAAGCTAGATCGTCACATGGGCCGCTCTTCTCTCTGAAACGGCTACATTTATCGTCTGCAAAGCTATGTCGCGTGATGCGGCATGCGGAGACACTAAAAGCACCATAGTAAAACACAGAAGAAGCTTCTAAGTTGAAGTAATAGCCAGTAAGAAGCAGTACAATACAAATTTTAGTTACCGATTATTGACTTTTTACCCTTCTTTGGTGCCTTGGACATGTGCTAGAGCCTTAAGATTTTTGAAGAAATGAGGACTAGCAGCCGCGTTGCACGGGAGAATGTGAAAAGGTTTCATATGTAGTAAAAACCTGAGAAATCCGTTTATTTTCGTCATTTGTTATCGAATCGACTTAAAGTAAGATCGTCAAATTGGTCGCTCTTCTCTCTGAATTGGTTACATTTATCGTCTGCAAAGCTATGTCGCGTGCTCCGGTATGCGGAGAGACTAAAAGCACCATAGTAGAACACATAAGATGCTTCTAAGTTGATCTAATACCCAGTAAGAAGCAGTACAATTCAAGTTTTAGTTATCGATTATTGACTTTTTACCCTTCTTAGATGCCTTTGACATGAGCTAGGACCTTAAGATTTTGCATGAAAGGAGGACTAGCAGAAGCGTTGCACGGGATAATGTGAAAAGTCTTCTTATGTAGTAAAAACCTGAGATATCAGTCCGTTTTCGCCATTTGTTATCGAATCGACTTAAAGCTAGATCGTCACATGGGCCGCTCTTCTCTCTGAAACGGCTACATTTATCGTCTGCAAAGCTATGTCGCGTGATGCGGCATGCGGAGACACTAAAAGCACCATAGTAAAACACAGAAGAAGCTTCTAAGTTGATGTAATAGCCAGTAAAAAGTAGTACAATAACCTTTTAGATATCGATTATTGATTTTTTAGCTGGCTTTAAGGGCCTTGGACATGAGCTAGGGCCTTAAGATTTTGCATCAAAGGAGGACTAGCAGCTGCGTTGCACGGGAGAATGTGAAAAAAGTTCATATGTAGTAAAAACCTGAGAAATCCTTTCGTTTTCGTCATTTCTTATCAAATCGACTTAAAGCCAGATCGTCACATTGGTCGCTCTTCACTCTGAAACGGTTACATTTATCGTCTGGAAAGCTATGTCGCGTGCTACGGTATGCGGAGACACTAACAGCACCATAGTAAAACACAGATGAAACTTCTAAGTTGATGTAATAGCCCCTAAGAAGTAGTACAATAAAGTTTTAGATATCGATTATTGACTTTTTAGCTGGCTTTGGGGTCTTGGACATGAGCTAGGACCTTAAGACTTTGCATCAAAGGAGGACTATCAGCTGCGTTGCACGGGAGAATGTGAAAAGTGTTCATATGTAGTAAAAACCTGAGAAATCCGTCCGTTTTTGTCATTTCTTATCAAATCGACTTAAAGCCAGAACGTCACATTGGCCGCTCTTCTCTCTGAAACGGTAACATCTATCGCCTACAAAGCTATGTCGCGTGCTGCGGTATGCCGAGACACTAACAGCACCATAGTAGAACACAGAAGAAGCTTCTAAGTTGTAGTAATTGCCAGTAAGAAGTAGTGCAATAACGTTTTAGATATCGATTATTGACTTTTTAGCTGGCTTTCGGGCCTTGGACATGAGCTAGGGCCTTAAGATTTTGCATCAAAGGAGGACTAGCAGCTGCGTTGCACGGGAGAATGTGAAAAGTGTTCATATGTAGTAAAAACCTGAGAAATCCGTCCGTTTTCGTAATTTCTTATCAAATCGACTTAAAGCCAGGACGTCACATTGGACGCTCTTCTCTCTGAAAAGGTTACATTTATCGTCTGCAAAGCTATGTCGCGTGCTGCGGTATGCGGAGACACTAACAGCACCATAGTAGCACACAGATGAAACTTCCAAGTTGATGTAATTGCCAGTAAGAAGTAGTGCAATAACGTTTTAGATATCGATTATTGACATTTTAACTGGCTTTGGTGAATTGGACATGAGCAAGGACCTTAAGATTTTGCATCAAAGGAGGACTAGCAGCTGCGTTCCCTGGGAGAATGTGAAAAGTGTTCATATGTAGTAAAAACCTGAGAAATCCGTCAGTTTTCGTCATTCCTTATCAAATCGACTTAAAGGCAGAACGTCACATTCGCCGCTCTTCTCTCTGAAACGGTTACATTTATCGTCTGCAAAGCTATGTCGCGTGCTCCGGTATGCGGAAACACTAACAGCGCCATAGTAGAACACAGATGAAACTTCTATGTTCATGTGATAGCCAGTAAAAAGTAGTACAATAACGTTTTATATATCGATTATTGACTTTTTATTTGGCTTTGTGGCCTTGGACATGACCTAGGACCTTCAGATATTGCATCAAAAAAGGACTAGCAGCTGCGTTGCACGGGAGAATGTGAAGATTGTTCATATGTAGTAAAAACCTCAGAAATCCGTCCGTTTTCGTCATTTCTTATCAAATCGATTTAAAGCCAGATCGTCACATTGGTCGCTCTTCTCTCTGAAACGGTTACATTTATCGTCTGCAAAGCTATGTCGCGTGCTGCGGTATGCGGAGACACTAACAGCACCATAGTAGAAAACAGATGAAACTTCTGAGTTGATGTAATAGCCAGTAAGAAGTAGTACAATAACGTTATAGATACCGATTATTGACTTTTAAGCTGGCTTTGGGGTCTTAGACATGAGCTAGGACCTTAAGATTTTGCAACAAAGGAGGACTAGATGCTCCGTTGCACGGGAGAATGTGCTAAGTGTTCATATGCAGTAAAAACCTGAGAAATCCGTCCGTTTTCGTAATTTCTTATCAAATCGACTTAAAGCCAGGACGTCACATTGGACGCTCTCCTCTCTGAAAAGGTTACATTTATCGTCTGCAAAGCTATGTCGCGTGCTGCGGTATGCGGAGACACTAACAGCACCATAGTAGAACACAGATGAAACTTCCAAGTTGATGTAATTGTCAGTAAGAAGTGGTACAATAACGTTTTAGATATCGATTATTGACTTTTTAGCTGGCTTTGGGGAATTGGACATGAGCTAGGACCTTAAGATTTTGCATCAAAGGAGGACTAGCAGCTGCGTTGCCCGGGAGAATGTGAAAAGTGTTCATATGTAGTAAAATCCTGAGAAATCCGTCAGTTTTCGTCATTTCTTATCAAATCGACTTAAAGCCAGGTCATCATATTGGTCGCCCTTCTCTCTGAAA
Organism: Schistocerca gregaria; assembly: GCF_023897955.1. NCBI lineage: Eukaryota > Metazoa > Arthropoda > Insecta > Orthoptera > Acrididae > Schistocerca > Schistocerca gregaria. Next base: position 12,723,078 of record NW_026061736.1, read on the forward strand.
CGGTCACATTTATCGTCTGCAAAACTATGTCGCGTGCTGCGGTATGCGGGGACACTAACAGCTCCATAGTAGAACACTGATGAAAGTTTTAACTTGATGTAATAGCCAGTAAATGTAGTACAATAACGTTTTAGATATCGATTATTGACTTTTTAGCTGGCATTGGGGTCTTGGACATGAGCTAGGACCTTAAGACTTTGCATCAAAGGAGGACTAGCAGCTGCGTTGCACGGGACAATGTGAAAAGTGTTCATGTGTAGTATAAACCTGAGAAATCCATCCGTTTTCGTCATTTCTGATCAAATCGACTTAAAGCCAGATCGTCACATTGGTCGCTCTTCTCTCTGAAACGGTTACATTTATCGTCTGCAAAACTATGTCGCGTGCTGCGGTATGCGGGGACACTAACAGCACCATAGTAGAACACTGATGAAAGTTCTAACTTGATGTAATAGCCAGTAAGAAGTAGTACAATAACGTTTTAGATATCGACTATTGACTTTTTAGCTGGCTTTGGGGCCTTTGACATGAGCTAGTACCTTAAGATTTTGCATCAAAGGAGAACTAGCAGCTGCGTTGCACTGGAGAAAGTAAAAAGTGTTCATATGTATTAAGAAACTGAGAAATCCGTCCGTTTTCGTCATTTCTTATCAAATCGACTTAAAGTGAGATCGTCACAATGGTCGCTCTTCTCTCTGAAACGGTTACATTTATCGTCTGCAAAGCTATGTCGCGTGCTGCGGTATGCGGAGACACTAACAGCACCATAGTAGAATACTGATGAAACTTCTAAGTTAATGTAACAGCCAGTAAGAAGTAGTGCAATAACGTTTTAGATATCGATTATTGAGTTTTTAGCTGGCTTTGGGGTCTTTGACATGAGCTAGGACCTTAAGACTTTGCATCAAAGGAGGACTAGCAGCTGTGTTGCACGGGAGAATGTGAAAAGTGTTCATATGTAGTAAAAACCTGAGAAATCCGTCCACTTTCGTCATTTCTTATCAAATCGACTTAAAGCCAGATCGTCACATAGGTCGCTCTTCTCTCTGAAACGGTTACATTTGTCGTCTGCAAAACTATGTCGCGTGCTGCGGTATGCGGAGACACTAACAGCACCATAGTAGAAAACAGATGAAACTTCTAAGTTGATGTAACAGCCAGTAAGAAGTAGTACAATAACGTTATAGATATCGATTATTGACTTTTTAGCTGGCTTTGGGGTCTTGGACATGAGCTAGGACCTTAAGATTTTGCATCAAAGGGGAACTAGCAGCTGCGTTGCACGGGAGAATGTGAAAAGTGTTCATCTGTAGTAAAAACCTGAGAAATCCGTCCATTTTCGTCATTTCTTATCAAATCGACTTAAAGCCAGATCGTCACATTGGTCGCTCTTCTCTCTGAAACGGTTACATTTATCGTCTGCAAAGCTATGTCGCGTCCTGCGGTATGCGGAGACACTAAAAGCACCATAGTAGAACACAGATGTAGCTTCTAAGTTGATGTAATAGCCAAAAAGTAGTAATACAATTCAAGTTTTAGTTGTCGATTATTGACTTTTAGCCGGCTTTGGTGCCTTGGACATGAGCTATGACTTCACGATTTTACTTGAAAAGAGGACTAGAAGCCGCGTTGCACGGGCGAATGTGAAAAGAGTTCATATGTATTAAAAACCTGAGAAATCTGTCCGGTTCCGCCAATTTTTATCGTATCGACTTAAAGCCAGATCGTCACATTGGCCTCTCTTCTCTCTGACACGGTTACATTTATCCTCTGCAAAACTATGTCGCGTGGTGCGGTATCCGGAGAGACTAAAAGCATCATATTAAAACACAGATGAACCTTCTTAGTTGATGTTATAGCCAATAAGAAGTAGTAAAACTAAAGTTTTAGTTATCGATTATTGACTTTTTTTGCCGGCTTTGGTGCCTTAGACATTAGATTGGACATTAGACTTTGCATGAAAGGAGGACTAGAAGCGGCGTTGCGCGGGATAATGTGAAAAGTGTTGATAGGTAGTAAAAACCTGAGAATCCGTCCGTTTTCGTCATTTGTTATCGAATCGACCTAAAGCCAGATCGTCACATTGGCCTCTCTTCTCTCTGACACGGTTACATTTATCCTTTGCAAAATTATGTCCCGTGATGCGGTATCCGGAGAGACTAAAAGCATCATAGTAAAACACAAATGAACCTTCTAAGTTGATGTAATAACCAAGAAGAAGTAGTAATACTCAAGTTTTAGCTATCGATTATTGACTTTTTAGGCGGCTTTGGTGAGTTGGACATGAGATGGGACCTTACGATTTTGCATGTAAATGTGGACCAGCAGCCGCGTTGCGCGGGAGAATGTGAAAAGTTTTCAAATATAGTAAAAACCTGAGAAATCCGTTCGTTTTCGTCATTTGTTACAGAATCGACTTAAATCCAGATCGTCAGATTGGCAGATCTTCCTCTGACACGGTTACATTTATCCTGTGTAAAACTATGTCGCGTGGTGCGGTATCCGGAGACACTAAAAGCATCATAGTAAAACAAAGATGAACCTTCTAAGTTGATGTAATAGCCAGTAAGAAGTAGTACTGTTCAAGTTTTTGTTATCGATTATTGACGTTTTACCATTCTTTGGTGCTTGGACATGAGCTAGGACCTTACGGTTTTGCATGAAGGGAAGTCTAGTGGCCGCGTTGCAGGGGAGAAAGTGACAAGTTTTCATATGTAGTAAAAATCTGAGAAATTCGTCCGTTTTCGTCATTTGTTATCGAATCGACTTAAATCCAGATCGACACATTGGCCACTCTTCTCTCTGAAACGATTACATTTATCGTCTGCAAAGCTATGTCGTGTGCTGCGGTATGCGGAGATACTAAAAGCGCTATAGTAGAACACAGATGTAGCTTCTAAGTTGATGTAATAGCCAAAATGTAGTAATACAATTCAAGTCTTAGTTGTCGATTATTGACTTTTTAGCCGGCTTTGGTGCCTTGGACATGAGCTATGACTTCACGATTTTACATGAAAAGAGGACTAGAAGCCGCGTTGCACGGGCGAATGTGAAAAGTGTTCATATGTATTAAAAACCTGAGAAATCTGACCGGTTTCGCCACTTTTTATCGTATCGACTTAAAGCCAGATCGTCACATTGGCCTCTCTTCTCTCTGACACGGTTACATTTATCCTCTGCAAAACTATGTCGCGTGGTGCGGTATCCGGAGAGACTAAAAGCATCATAGTAAAACACAGATGAACCTTCTTAGTTGATGTTATAGCCAATAAGAAGTAGTAAAACTCAAGTTTTAGTTATCGATTATTGACTTTTTTTGCCGGCTTTGGTGCCTTAGACATTAGATTGGACCTTAAGACTTTGCATGAAAGGAGGACTAGCAGCGGCGTTGCGCGGGATAATGTGAAAAGTGTTAATAGGTAGTAAAAACCTGAGAATCCGTCCGTTTTCGTCATTTGTTATCGAATCGACCTAAGGCCAGATCGTCACACTGGCCTCTCTTCTCTCTGACACGGTAACATTTATCCTCTGCAAAATTATGTCGCGTGGTGCGGTATCCGGAGAGACTAAAAGCATCATAGTAAAACACAAATGAACCTTCTAAGTTGATGTAATAGCCAGTAAGAAGTAGTACTATTCAAGTTTTTGTTATCGATTATTGACGTTTTACCATTCTTTGGTGCATGGACATGAGCTAGGACCTTAAGATTTTGCATGAAGGGACGTCTAGTGGCCGCGTTGCAGGGGAGAAAGTGACAAGTTTGCATATGTAGTAAAAATCTGAGAAATTCGTCCGTTTTCGTCATTTGTTTTCGAATCGACTTAAATCCAGATCGACACATTGGCCGCTCTTCTCTCTGAAACGATTACATTTATCGTCTGCAAAGCAATGTCCGGTGCTGCGGTATACGGAGACACTAAAAGCACCATAATACAATACAGATGAACCATCTAAGTTAATGTAATAGCCAGTAAGAAGTAGTACAATTCAAGTTTAAGTTATAGATTATTGAATTTTTAGCCGGCTTTGGTGCCTTTGACATGAAATAGGACCTTAAGATTTTGCATGAAAGGCAGGACTAGCAACCGCGTTGCACAGGGGAATGTGAAAAGTTTTCATATGTAGTAAAAACCTGATAAATCGGTTCCTTTTGGTGATTTGTTATCGAATAGACTTAAATCCAGATCGCCACATTGGCCGCTCTTCTCTCTGAAACGGTTACGTTTTGTCATCTGCAAAGCTATGTCGCGTGCTGCAGTATCCGGAGACACTAAAAGCAGCATAGTAGAGCACAGATGAAGCCTCTAAGTTGATGTAATACCCAGTAGGAAGTAGTACAATTCAAGTATTAGTTATCGATTACTGACTTTTTACGCTTCTTTGGAGCCTTGGACTTGAGGTAGGACCTTAAGATTTTGCATGAAGGGAAGTCTATCAGCCCCGTAGCACGGGAGAAAGTGAAAAGTGTTCATACATAGTAAAAACCTGATAAATCCGTTCGTTTTCGTCATTTGTTATCGAATCGACTTAAATCCAGATCGCCACATTGGCCGCTCTTCTCTCGGAAACGGTTACATTTATAGTCTGCAAAGCTATGTCGCGTGCTGTGGTATCCGGAGACACTAAAAGCACCATAGTAGAACACAGATGAACCTTCTAAGTTGATATAATAGCCAGTAAGAAGTAGAACAATTCAAGTTTTAGTTATCGATTATTGAGTTTTTAGCCAGCGTTGGTGTCTTGGACATGAGCTAAGACTTTACGATTTTGCATGAAAGGAGGACTAGCAGCCGCGTTCCTCGGGCGAATGTGAAAAGTGTTCATATGTAGTAAGAAACTGAGAATCCGTCCGATTTCGTCATTTGTTATCGAATCGACTTAACACCAGATCGTCTTATTGGCCGCTCTTCTCTCTGAAACGGCTACATTTATCGTCTGCAAAGCTATGTCGCGTGCTGTGGTATGCGGCGACACTAAAATCACCATAGAAGCATACAGATGAAACTTCTAAGTTTACGTAATAGCCAGTAAGAAGTAGTAGAATTCAAGTTTTAGCTATCGATTATTGACTTTTTACCCATCATTGGCGCTTGGACATGAGTTACGGCCTTAAGATATTTCATGAAGGGAAGGCTAGTGGCCACGATGCACGGGAGAATGTGAAAAGTGTTCATATGTAGTAAAAATCTGAGAAATTCGTCCGTTTTCGTCATTTGTTATCGAATCGACCTAAATCCAGATCGACACATTTGCCGCTCTGCTCTCTGGAACGATTACATTTATCGTCTGCAAAGCTATGTCGCGTGCTGCGGTATGCGGAGACACTAAAACCATTATAGTAGTACACAGATGAAGCTTCTAAGTAATGTAATAGCCAGTAAGCAGTAGTACAATTCAGGTTTTAGTTATTGGTTATTGACTTTTTAGCACGCTTTGGAGACTTGGACATTTGCTGGAGCTTAGGATTTTGCATGAAAGGATGACTAGCAACTGCGTTGCACGGGAGAATACAATAAGCGTTCATATGTAGTAAGAATCTGAGAAATCCCTCCGTTTTCGTCATTTGTTATTGATTCGACTTAAATCCAGATCGACACATTGGCCGCTCTTCTCTCTGAAAGGATTACATTTATCGTCTGCAAAGCTATGTAGCGTGCTACGTTATCCGGAGACACTAAAAGCATCAGAGTAAAACACAGATGAACCTCGTAAGTTGATGTAATAGCCAGTAAGAAGTAGTACTATTCAAGTTTTTGCTATCGATTATTGACTTTTTACCATTCTTTGGTGCTTCGACATGAGCTAGGAAATTAAGATTTTGCATGAAGGGAAGTCTAGTGGCCGCGTTGCAGGGGAGAATGTGAAAAGTGTTCATATGTAGTAAAAATCTGAGAAATTCGTCCGATTTCGTCATTTGTTATGGAATCGACTTAAAGCCAGATCGTCACATTGGCCGCTCTTCTCTCGGAAACGCATACATTTATCGTCTGCAAAGCTATGTCGCGTGCTGCGGTATACGGAGACACTAATAGCACCATAGTAGAACACAGATGAAACTTATAAGTTTATGTAAGAGCCAGTAAGAAGTAGTAGAATTCAAGTTTTAGCTATCGATTATTGACTTTTTACCCATCATTGGCGCTTGGACATGAGTTACGGCCTTAAGATATTTCATGAAGGGAAGGCTAGTGGCCACGATGCACGGGAGAATGTGAAAAGTGTTCATATGTAGTAAAAATCTGAGAAATTCGTCCGTTTTCGTCATTTGTTATCGAATCGACCTAAATCCAGATCGTCACATTGGCCGCTCTTCTCTCTGAAACGATTACATTTATCGTCTGCAAAGCTGTGTCGCGTGCTGCGGTATACGGAGACACTAAAAGCACCATAGTAGAACACAGATAAAGCTTCTAAGTTGATGTAATAGCCAGTAAGAAGTAGTACAATTCAAGATTTAGTTATCGATTATTGACTTTTTAGCCGGCTTTGGTGCCTTTCACATGAGGTAGGACTATACGATTTTGCATGAAAGGAGGACTAGCAGCCGCGTTGCACGAGCGAATGTGAAAAGTATTCATATGTAGTAAATACCTGAGAAATCCGTCCGTTTTCGTCATTTGTTATTAATTCGACTTAAATCCAGATCGACACATTGGCCGCTCTTCTCTCTGTAACGGTTACATTTATCGTCTGCAAAGCTATGTCGAGTGCTGCGGTATGCGGAGATACTGAAAGCACCATAGTAGAACACAGATGAATCTTCTAAGTTGATGTAAAGCCAGTAAGAAGTATTACAATTCAAGTTCTTTTATCGATTATTGACTTTTTAGCCGGCTTTGGTGCATTGGACATCAGCTAGGACCTTAAGATTTTGCATAAAAGGAGGACTAGCAGCCGCGCTGCACGGGCGAATATGAAAAGTGTCATATGTAGTAAAAACCTAAGAATTCCGTCCGTTTTCGTCATTTGTTATCGAATCGACTTAAATCCAGATCGTCACATTGGCCGCTTTTCTCTCGGAAACGCATACATTTATCGTCTGCAAAGCTATGTCGCGTGCTGCGGTATACGGAGACACTAATAGCACCATAGTAGAACACAGATGAAACTTATAAGTTTATGTAAGAGCCAGTAAGAAGTAGTAGAATTCAAGTTTTAGCTATCGATTGTTGCCTTTTTACCCTTCTTTGGCGATTGGGCATGAGTTAGGGCCTTAAGATATTCCATGAAGGGAAGGCTAGTGGCCACGATGCACGGAGAATGTGAAAAGAGTTCATATGTAGTAAAAACCTGAGAAATCCGTCCGGTTTCGTCATTTGTTATCGATTCGATTTAAATCCAGATCGTCATATTCACCGCTCTTCTCTCTGAAACGGTTACATTTATCGTCGGCAAAGCTCTGTCGAGTGCTGCTGTATGGGGAGATACTGAAAGCACCATAGTAGAACATAGATGAAGCTTCTAAGTTGATGTAATAACCAGTAAGAAGAAGTACTATTAAAATTTAAGTTATCGATTATTGACTTTTTAGCCGGCTTTGGTGGCTTGGACATGAGCTAAGACTTTACGATTTTGCATGAAAGGAGAACTAGCAACCACGTTGCACGGGAGAATGTGAAAAGTGTTCATATGTAGTTAAAACCTGAGAAATCCGTCCGTTTTCGTCATTTGTTATCGAATCGACTTAAAGCCAGATCGTCACATTATCCGCTCTTCTCTCTGAAACGATTACATTTATCGTCTGCAAAGCTATGTCGCGTGCTACGTTATCCGGAGACACTAAAGCATCATAGTAAAACACAGATGAACCTTCTAAGTTGATGTAATAGCCAGTAAAAAGTAGTACTATTCAAGCTTTTGTTATCGATTATTGACGTTTTACCATTCTTTGGTGCTTGGACATGAGCTAGGACCTTAACATTTTGCATGAAGGGAAGTCTAGTGGCCGCGTTGCAGGGGAGAAAGTGAAAAGTGTTCATATGTAGTAAAAATCTGAGAAATTCGTCCGTTTTCGTTATTTGTTATCGAATCGACTTAAATCCAGATCGACACATTGGCCGCTCTTCTCTCTGAAACGATTACATTTATCGTCTGCAAAGCTATGTCCGGTGCTGCGGTATGCGGAGACACTAAAAGCACCATAGTAGAACACAGATAAAGCTTCTAAGTTGATATAATAGCCAGTAAGAAGTAGTACAATTCAAGATTTAGTTATCGATTATTGACTTTTTAGCTGGCTTTGGTGCCTTTGACATGAGGTAGGACTATACGATTTTGCATGAAAGGAGAACTAGCAACTGCGTTGCACGGGCGAATGTGAAAAGTGTTCATATGTAGTAAAAACCTGAGAAATCCGTCCGTTTTCGTCATTTGTTATCGAATCGACTTAAAGCCAGATCGATACATTGGGCGCTCTTCTCTCTGAAACGGTTACATTTATCGTCTGCAAAGCAATGTCTCGTGTTTCGGTATCCGGAGATACTAATAGCACCATAGTAGAACACAGATGAAACTTATAAGTGGATGTAATAGCCAGTAAGAAGTAGCAGAATTCAGGTTTTAGTTATCGATTATTGACTCTTTAGCAGGCTTTGGTGCCTTGGACATTTGCTAGGACCTTAGGATTTTGCATGAAAGGAGGACTAGCAGCCGCGGTCCTCGGGCGAATGTGGAAAGTGTTCATATGTAGTAAGAAACTGAGAAATCCGTCCGTTTTCGTCATTTGTTATCGAATCGACTTAACACCAGATCGTCTTATTGGCCGCTCTTCTCTCTGATACGGCTACATTTAGAGTCTGCAAAGCTATGTCGCGTGCTGTGGTATGCGGCGACACTAAAAGCACCATGGAAGAATACAGATGAAACTTCTAAGATTATGTAATAGCCAGTAAGAAGCAGTAGAATTAAAGTTTTAGCTATCGATTATTCACTTTTTACCCTTCTTTGGCGCTTGGACATGAGTTAGTGCCTTAAGATATTTCATGAAGGGAAGGCTAGTGGCCACGATTCACGGGAGAATGTGAAAAGTGTTCATATCTAGTAAAAATCTGCGAAATTCGTCCGTTTTCGTCATTTGTTATCGAATCGACTTAAATTAAGATCGACACATTTGCCGCTCTTCTCTCTGGAACGATTACACTTATCGTCTGCAAAGCTATGTTGCGTGCTGCGGTATGTGGAGACACTAAAACCATCATAGTAGTACACAGATGAAGCTTCTAAGTAATGTAATAGCCAGTAAGCAGTAGTACAATTCAGGTTTTAGTTATCGGTTATTGACATTTTAGCACGCTTTGGAGCCTTGGACATTTGCTAGGAACATAGGATTTTGCATGAAAGGAGGACTAGCAACTGCGTTGCACGGGAGAATACGATAAGCGCTCATATGTAGTAAGAATCTGTGAAATCCGTCCGTTTTCGTCATTTGTTATTGATTCGACTTAAATCCAGATCGACACATTGGCCGCTCTTCTCTCTGAAAGGATTACATTTATCGTCTGCAAAGCTATGTCGCGTGCTACGTTATCCGGAGACACTAAAAGCATCAGAGTAAAAAACAGATGAACCTTCTAAGTTGATGTAATAGCCATTAAGAAGTAGTACTACTCAAGTTTTTGTTATCGATTATTGACTTTTTACCATTCATTGGTGCTTCGACATGACCTAGGAAATGAAGATTCTGCATGAAGGGAAGTCTAGTTGCCGCGTTGCAGGGGAGAATGTGAAAAGTGTTCATATGTAGTAACAATCTGAGAAAGTCGTCCGTTTTCGTCATTTGTTATCGAATCGACTTAAAGCCAGATCTTCACATTGGCCGCTCTTCTCTCTGAAACGGTTACATTTGTCTTCTGGAAAGCTATGTTGCGTCCTGGGGTATGCGGCGACACTAAAAGCACCATATTAGAACTCAGATGAACCTTCTAAGTTGATGTAATAAACAATAAGAAGTACTACAACTCAAGTTTTAGTTATCGAGTGTTTTCTTTTTAGCCGGCTTTGTTGCCTTGGACATGAGCTACGACTCTACGATTATGCATGAAAGGAGGACTAGCAGCCGCGTTGCACGGGAGAATGTGAAAAGTGTTCATATGTAGTAAAAACCTGATAAATCCGTCCGTTTTCGTCATTTGTTATCCAATCGACTTAAAGCCAAATCGTCACATTGGCCGCTCTTCCCTCTGAAAGGGTTACATTTAACGGCTGCTAAGCTATGTCGCTGGGTGCGGTATGCGGAGACAAGTAAAGCACCATAGTAGAACACAGAAGAAGATTCTAAGTTGATATAATAGTCAGTAAGAAGCAGTACAATTCAAGTTTTAGTTATCGATTATTGACTTTTTAGCCGGCTTTGGTGCTTTGGACATGAGCTAGGACCTTACGATTTTGCATGAAAGGGGGACTAGCAGCCGCGTTGCACGGGTGAATTTGAAAAGTGTTCATATGTAGTAAAAACCTGAGAAATCCGTCCGTTTTCGTCATTTGTTATCGAATCGACTTAAAGCCAGATCGTCACATTGGCCGGTCTTACCTTCTGAAACGGTTACATTTATCGTCTACAAAGCTATGTCGCGTGTTGCGGTATGCGGAGTCACTAAAATCACCGTAGTGGAACACAGAAGTAGCTTCTAAGTTGATGTAATACCCAGTAAGAAAAAGTACAATTCAAGTTTTAGTTACCGATTATTGACTTTTTAGCCGGCTTTGGTGCCTTGGACATGTGCTAGGATCTTAAGAGTTTGCATGAAAGGAGGACTAGCAGGCGCGTTACACAGGAGAATGTGAAATGGGTTCATATCTAGTAACAACCTGAGAAATCCGTCCGTTTTCGTCAATTGTTATAGAAATGACTTAAAGCCAGGACGTTACATTGTCCGCTCTTCTCTCTGAAACGGTTACATTTATCGTCTTCAAAGCTATGTCGGTGCGGCGGTATGCGAAGACACAAAAAGCACCATAGTAGAACACTGAAAAAGCTTCTAAGTTTATGTAATAGCCAGTAAGAAGTTGTACAATTCACGTTTTAGTTATCGATTATTGACTTTTTAGCATTTTTTGTGCCTTGGGCATGAGCTTTGACGTTAAGGTTTTGCATGAAAGGCGGACTAGCAGCCGCGTTGCACCGGAGAATGTGAAAAGTGTTCATATGTAGTAAAAACCTGAGAAATCCGTCCGTGTTCGTCACTTGTGATCGAATCGACTTAAAGCCAGGACGTACATTGGCCGCTCTTCTCTCTGAAACGGTTACATTTATCGTCTGCTAAGCTATGTCGCGTGCTGCGGTATGCGGAGACACTAAAAGCACCATAGTAGAACAAAGAAGAAGATTCTAAGTTAAAGTAATAGCCAGTAAAAAGCAGTACAATTCAAGTATGGTTATTGATTATTGATTTTTAGCCGGCTATGGTGCCTTCGACATGAGGTGGAACCTTAAGATTTTGCATGAAAGGAGGACTAGGAGCCGCGTTGCGCGGGAGAATGTGAAAAGGGTTCATATGTAGTAAAAACCTGGGAAATTCGTCCTTTTTCGTCAATTGTTATCGAATCGAATTAAAGCCACATCGTTACATTGGCCGCTCTTCCCTATGAAACGGTTAAATTTATCGTCTCCAATGATATGTCGCGAGCTACGGTATGCGGAGACACTACAATCACCATAGTAGAACACAGAAGTAGTTTCTAAGTTGACGTAATACCCAATAAGATGTAGTACAATTAACGTTTTAGTTATCGATTATTGACTTTTTAGCCTTTTTTGGTGCCTTGGGCATGAGCTAGGACCTTAAGATTTTGCATGAAAGGACGACTAGCAGCCGCGTTGCACGGGAGAATGTGAAAAGTGGTCATATGTAGCAAAAACCTGACAAATCCGTCCGTGTTCGTCAATTGTTATCGAATCGACTTAAAGCCAGATCGTCACAGTGGCCGCTCTTCCCTCTGAAACGGTTACATTTACAAACTGCAAACCTATGTCGCTGGGTGCGGTAGGCGGAGACACTAAAAGCACCATAGTAGAACACAGTAGAAGCTTCTAAGTTGATGTAATATGTAGTAAGAAGTAGTACAATTCAAGTTTTAGTTTTCGATTATAGACTTTTTAGCCGGCTTTGGTGCCTTTCACATGAGGTAGCACTATACGATTTTGCATGAAAGGAGGACTAGAAGCCGCGTTGCACGGGCGAAAGTGAAAAGTGTTCATATGTAGTAAAAACCTGAGAAATCCGTCCGGTTTCGTTATTTGTTATCGAATCGACTTAAAGCCAGATCGATACATTGGCCGCTCTTCTCTCTGAAACGGCTACATTTATCGTCTGCAAAGATATGTCGCGTGCTGTGGTATGCGGCGACACTAAAAGCACCATAGAAGAATACAGATGAATCTTCTAAGTTTATGTAATAGCCAGTAAGAAGTAGTAGAATTCAAGTTTTAGCTATCGATTATTGACTTTTTACCCTTCTTTGGCGCTTCGACATGGGTTAGGGCCTTAAGATATTTCATGAAGGGAAGGCTAGTGATCACGATCCACGGAGAATGTGAAAAGTGTTCATATGTAGTAAAAATCTGAGAAATTCGTCCGTTTTCGTCATTCGTTATCGAATCGACTTAAATCCAGATCGACACATTTGCCGCTCTTCTCTCTGGAACGATTACATTTATCGTCTGCAAAGCTATGTCGCGTGCTGCAGTATGCGGAGACACTAAAACTATAATAGTAGTACACAGATGAAGCCTCAAAGTTGATGTAATAGCCAGTAAGAAGAAGTACAATTCAAGTTTTCGTTATCGATTATACTTTTTAGCCGGCTTTGGTGCAATTGACATGAGCTAGGACCTTAAGATTTTGTATGAAAGGAGAACTAGCAGCCGCGTTGCACGAGCGAATGTGAAAAGTGTTCATATGTAGTACAAACCTGAGAAATCCGTCCGGTTTCGTTATTTGTTATCGAATCGACTTAAAGCCAGATCGATACATTGGGCGCTCTTCTCTCTGAAACGGTTCCATTTATCGTCTGCAAAGCAATGTCTCGTGTTTCGGTATCCGGAGATACTAATAGCACCATAGTAGAACACAGATGAAACTTATAAGTTGATGTAATAGCCAGTAAGAAGTAGTACAATTCAAATTTTAGTTATCGATTATTGACTTTTTAGCCGGCTTTGGTGCCTTGGACATGAGCTAGGACCTTAAGATTTTGCATGAAAGTAAGATTAGCAGTCACGTTGCATGGGAGAATGTGAAAAGTGTTCATATGTAATAAAAACCTGAAAAAGTCGTATCGACTTAATTCCAGATCGACACATTGGCCGCTCTTCTCTCTGAAACGGTTACGTTTTGTCGTCTGCAATGCTATGTCGCGTGCTGCGGTATGCGGAGACACTAAAAGCAGAATGGTAGAGCACAGATGAAGCCACTAAGTTGATGTAATAGCCAGTAAGAAGTAGTACAATTCAAGTTTTAGTTATCGATTACTGCCTTTTTACCCTTCTTTGGAGCATTGCACTTGAGGTAGGACCTTAAGATTTTACATGAACGGAAGTCTATCAGCCCCGTAGCACGGGAGAAAGTGAAAAGTGTTCATATATGGTAAAAACCTGATAAATCCGTTGGTTTTCGTCATTTGTTATCGAATCGACTTAAATCCAGATCGCCACATTGGCCGCTCTTCTCTCGGAAACGGTTACATTTATCGTCTGCAAAGCTACGTCGAGTGCTGCGGTATGCGGAGATACTGAAAGCACCATAGTAGAACACAAATGAATCTTTTAAGTTGATGTAATGCCAGTAAGAAGTAGTACAATTCAAGTTCATTTATCGATTATTGACTTTTTAGCCGGCTTTGGTGCACTGGACATGAGCTAGGACCTTAAGATTTTGCATGAAAGGAGGACTAGCTGCCGCGCTGCACGGGCGAATGTGAAAAGTGTCATATGTAGAAAAAACCTGAGAAATCCGTCCGTTTTCGTCATTTGTTATCGAATCGACTTAAATCCAGATCGTCACATTGGCCGCTTTTCTCTCGGAAACGCTTACATTTATCGTCTGCAAAGCTATGTCGCGTGCTGCGGTATGCGGAGATACTGAAAGCACCATAGTAGAACACAGAAGAATCTTTTAAGTTGATGTAATGCCAGTAAGAAGTAGTACAATTCAAGTTCATTTATCGATTATTGACTTTTTAGCCGGCTTTGGTGCACTGGACATGAGCTAGGACCTTAAGATTTTGCATGAAAGGAGGACTAGCAGCCGCGCTGCACGGGCGAATGTGAAAAGTGTCATATGTAGAAAAAACCTGAGAAATCCGTCCGTTTTCGTCATTTGTTATCGAATCGACTTAAATCCAGATCGTCACATTGGCCGCTTTTCTCTCGGAAACGCTTACATTTATCGTCTGCAAAGCTATGTCGCGTGCTGCGGTATGCGGATATACTGAAAGCACCATAGTAGAACACAGAAGAAGCTTCTAAGTTGATGTAATAGCCAGTAAGAAGTAGTACAATTCAAGTCTTAGTTATTGATTATTGACTTTTTAGCCGGCTTTGGTGCCTTGGACATGAGTTAGGACCTTAAGATTTTGCATGAAAGGAAGACTAGCAGCCACGTTGCAAGGGACAATGTGAAAAGTGTTCATATGTAGTAAAAACCTGAGAAATCCGTCCGTTTTCGTCATTTGTTATCGAATCGACTTAAATCCAGATCGTCATATTCACCGCTCTTCTCTCAGAAACGGTTACATTTATCGTCGGCAAAGCTCTGTCGACTGCTGCGGTATGCGGAGACACTAAAAGCACCATAGTAGAACACAGATAAAGCATCTAAGTTGATATAATAGCCAGTAAGAAGTAGTACAATTCAAGATTTAGTTATCGATTATTGACTTTTTAGCCGGCTTTGGTGCCTTTCACATGAGGTAGGACTATACGATTTTGAATGAAAGGAGGACTAGCAGCCGAGTTGCACGGGAGAATGTGAAAAGTGTTCATATGTAGTAAAAACCTGAGAAATTCGTCCGTTTTCGTCATTTGTTATCGAATCGACTTAAATTAAGATCGACACATTTGCCGCTCTTCTCTCTGGAACGATTACATTTATCGTGTGCAAAGCTATGTTGCGTGCTGCGGTATGTGGAGACACTAAAACCATCATAGTAGTACACAGATGAAGCTTCTATGTAATGTAATAGCCAGTAAGCAGTAGTACAATTCATGTTTCAATTATCGGTTATTGACTTTTTAGCACGCTTAGGAGCCTTGGACATTTGCTAGGAACTTAGGATTTTGCATGAAAGGAGGACTAGCAACTGCGTTGCACGGGAGAATACGATAAGCAGTCATATGTGGTAAGAATCTGAGAAATCCGTCCGTTTTCGTTATTTGTTATTGATTCGACTTAAATTCAGATCGACACATTGGCCGCTCTTCTCTCTGAATGGATTACATTTATCGTCTGCAAAGCTATGTTGCGTGCTACGTTATCCGGAGACACTAAAAGCATCAGAGTAAAACACAGATGAACCTTCTAAGTTGATGTAATAGCCAGTAAGAAGTAGTACTATTCAATTTTTGTTATCGATTATTGACTTTTACCATCTATTGGTGCTTCGACATGAGCTAGGAAATTAAGATTTTGCATGAAGGGAAGTCTAGTGGCCGCGTTGCAGGGGAGAATGTGAAAAGTGGTCATATGTAATAAAAATCTGAGAAATTCGTCGGTTTTCGTCATTTGTTATCAAATCGACTTAAAGCCACATCTTCACATTGGCCGCCCTTCTCTCTGAAACGATTACATTTATCGTCTGCAAAGCTATGTCGCGTGCTACGTTATCCGGAGACACTAAAAGTGCCATAGTAGAACACAGATGAAGTTTATAAGTTGATGTAATAGCTAGTAGGAAGTAGTACAATTCAAGTTTTGTTACCGATTATTGACTTTTTACCCTTCTTTGGTGCTTGGACATGAGTTAGGACCTCAAGATTTTGCATGAAGAGAAGTCTAGTGGCCGCGTTGCAGGGGAGAATCTGAAAAGTGTTCATGTGTCGCAAAAACCTGTAAAATTTGTCCGTTTTCGTCATTTGTTATCGTATCGAATTAAAGCCATATCGTCATATTAGCCGCTCTTCTCTCATAAACGGTTACATTTATCGTCTGCAAAGCTATATCGCGTGCTGCGGTATACGGAGACACTAAAAGCACCATAGTAGAACACAGATAAAGCTTCTAAGTTGATGTAATAGCCAGTAAGAAGTAGTACAATTCAAGATTTAGTTATCGATTATTGACTTTTTAGCCGGCTTTGGTGCCTTTCACATGAGGTAGGACTATACGACTTTGCATGAAAGGAGGACTAGCAGCCGCGTTGCACGAGCGAATGTGAAAAGTGTTCATATGTTGTAAAAACCTAAGATATTCGCCCGTTTTCGTCATTTGTTATCAAATGGACTTTAAGCCAGATCGCCACCTTGGCCGCTCTTCTATCTGAAACGGGTACATTTATCGTCTGCAAAGCTATGTCGCGTGTTGCGGTATGCGGAGTCACTAAAATCACCATAGTAGAACACAGAAGTAGCTTCTAAGTTGATGTAATACCGAGTAAAAAGTAGTAAAATTCACGTTTTAGTTATCGATTATTGACTTTTTAGCCAATTTAGATGCTTTGGGCATGAGCTAGGACCTTACGATTTTGCATTAAAGGAGGACTAGCAGCCGCGTTGCACGGGAAAATGTGAAAAGTGTTCATATGTCGTAAAAACCTGAGAATTTCGGCCGTTTTCGTCATTTGTTA
Source organism: Schistocerca gregaria (assembly GCF_023897955.1). NCBI lineage: Eukaryota > Metazoa > Arthropoda > Insecta > Orthoptera > Acrididae > Schistocerca > Schistocerca gregaria. The sequence continues at coordinate 12,739,858 of NW_026061736.1, forward strand.
TCGAATCGACTTAAAGCCAGGACGTACATTCGCCGCTCTTCTCTCTGAAACGATTACATTTGTCGTCTGCAAAGCTATGTCGCGTGCTGCGGTATGTGGAGACACTAAAAGCACCATAGTAGAACACAGATGAATCTTCTAATTTGATGTAGCAGCCAGTAAGAAACACTAAAATTCAAATTTTAGTTATCGATTGTTGACTTTTACTTTTCTTTGGTGCCTTGGAAATGAGCTAGGACTTTACGATTTTGCATGAAGGGAAGTGTAGCAGCCGCTTTGCACGGGAGAATGTGAAAAATGTTCATATATAATAAAACCTATGAAATCCCTCCGTTTTCGTCATATGTTATCGAATCGACTTAAAGCCAGATCGTCACATTGGCCGTTCTTCTCTCTGAAACGGTTACATTTATCGTCTCCAAAGATATGTCGCCACTAAGGTATGCGGAGACACTCAAAGCACTATACTAGAACACAGATGAAGTTTCTAAGTTGATGTTATAGCCAGTAAGAAGTAGTGCAATTCAAGTTTTCGTTATCGATTATCCACTTTTCACCCGGCTTTGGTGACTTGTACAGCAGCTAGGACCTTAAGATTTTGCATGAAAGGAGGACTATTAGCCGCGTTGCACGGGAGAATGTGAAAAGTGTTCATGTGTAGTAAACACCTGAGAAATCCGTCCGTGTTCGTCATTTGTTATCGAAGCGACTTAGAGCCAGATCGTCACTTTGTCCGCTCCTCTCACTGAAACGGTTTATTTATCGTCTGCAAAGCATGTCGTTGGGTGCAGTATGCATAGACACTTAAAGCACCATAGTACAACACAGGAGAAGCTTCTAAGTTAATGTAATAGCCCGCACGAAGTAGTACAATTCAAAGTTTTCGTTATCGATTATTCACTTTTTAGCCGGCTTTGGAGCCTTGTACATGAGCTGGGACCTTAAGATTTTACATGAAAGGAGGAGTATTAGCCGCGTTGCACGGGTAAATGTAAAAAGTGTTCATATGTTTTAAAAACCTGAGAAATCCGTCCATTTTCGTCATTTGTTATCGAATCGACTTAAAGCCACATCGTCATATTGGCCGCTCTTCTCTCTGTAACGGTTACATTTATCGTCTGCAAAGCTATGTCACGTATTGCGGTATGTAGTGACGCTAAAAGCAAACATAATAGAACACAGAAGAAGCTTCTAAGTTGAAGTAATAGCCAGTAAGAAGCAGTGCAATTCAAGTATTGGTTATCGATTAATGATTTTAGCCGGCTTTAGTTCCTTGGATATGAGGTGGAACCATAAGATTTTGCATGAAAGGAGGACTATTAGCCGCGTTGCACGGGAGAATGTGAAAAGTGTTCATATGTAGTAAAAACCTGAGAAATCCGTCCGTTTTCGTAATTTGTTAATTTGTACATTGGCCGCTCTTCTCTCTGAAACGGTTATATTTACCGTCTGCAAAGCTATGTCGCGTGCTGTGGTATGCGAAAACACTAAAAGCGCCATAGTAGAATACAGAAGAAGCTTCTAAGTTGATGTAAGAGCCAGTAAGAAACAGTAAAATTCAAGTTTTAGTTATCGATTATTGACCATTTACTTTTCTTTGGTGCCTTGGAAATGAGCTAGGACTTTACGATTTTGCATGTAGGGAAGTGTAAGAGCCTCATTGCACGGGAGAATGTGAAAAATGTTCATATATAGTAAAAACCTGAGAAATCCCTTTGTTTTCGTCATTTGTTATCGAATCTACTTAAAGCCAGATCGTCACATTGGCCGCTCTACCCTCTGACACGGTTACATTTATCGTCTGCAAAGCTATGTCGCTGGGTGCGGTATTCTGAGACACTAAAAGCACCATTGTAGGACACAGAAGAAACTTCTAAGTTGATGTAATAGCCAGTAAGAAACAGAACAATCAAGTTTTAGTTATCGATTATTGACCTTTTACACTTCTTTGGTGCTTTGGACATGAGCTAGGACCTTAAGATTTTGCATGAATGGAAGACTAGCAGCCGCGTTGCACGGGAGAAAGTGAAAAGTGTTCATATGTATCAAAAACCTGAGAAATCCGTCCGTTTTCGTCATTTGTAATCGAATCGACTTAAAGCAAGGTTGTTACATTGGCCGCTCTTCTCTGTGAAACGGTTACATTCATCTTCTGCAAAGGTATGTCGCGTGCTGCGGTATTCGGAGACACTAAAAGCACCGTAGTAGGATACAGAAGAAACTACTAAATTGATGTAATAGCCAGTAAGAAGTAGTACAATTCACGTTTCAGTTATCGATTATTGACTTTTTTGCTGGCTTGGTGCCTTGGACATGACCTGGGATCTTACGATTTTGCATGAAAGGAGGACTAGCAGCTGCGTTGAACGGGAGAATGTGAAAAGTGTCCATATGTAGTTATAAAGTGAGAAATTCGCCCGTTTTCGTCATTTGTCATCAGATCCACTTTAAGCCAGATCGTCATATTGGACGCTCTTCTCTCTGAAACGGTTACATTCAGCTTCTGCAAAGCACTGTCGCTGGGTGCGGTATGCGGAGACACTAAAAGCACCATTGTAGAACACAAAAGAAGCTTCTAAGTTGATTTAATAGCCAGTAAGAAGTAGTACAATTCAAGTTTAAGTTATCGATTATTGACTTTTTAGCCGGCTTTGGTGCCTTGGACATTTGCTAGGACCTTACGATTTTGCATTATGGAAGGTGTAGCAGCCGCGTTGCACGGAAGAATTTGAAAAGTGTTCATATGTAGTAAAACCTGAGAAGCCCGTCCGTTTTCGTTATTTTTTATGGAATCGACTTAAAGCCAGATCGTCACATTGGCCGCTCTTCTCTCTGAAACGGTTACATTTATAGTCTGCAAAGAGATGTCGCATGCTGCAGTATGCGGAGACACTGAAAGCACCATAGTAGAACACAGAAGAAGCTTCTAAGTTGATGTAATAGCCAGTAAGATAAAGTACAATTCAAGTTTTAGGTATTGATTATTCACATTTTAGCCGGCTTTCCTGCCTTATACATGATCTAGGACCTTAAGATTTTCATTAAAGGAGGACTAGCAGCCGCGTTGCTCGGCAGAATGGGAAAAATGATCATATGTAGTAACAACCTGAGAAATCCGTCCGTTTTCGTTATTTGTTATCGAATCGACTTAAAGCCACATCGTCACATCGGCCGCTCTTCTCTCTGAAACGATACATTTGTCGTCTGCAAAACTAGGACGCGTGCTGCAGTAAGCGGAGACACTAAAAGCACCGTAGTAGAACACAGACGAAGCTTCCAAGTTGATGTAATAGCCAGTAAGAAGCAGTACAAATCAAGTTTCAGTTATCGATTATTGAATTTTTAGCCTTCTTTGGTACCTTGCACATGAGCTAGGACCTTATGATTTTGCATGAAAGGAGGACTAGCAGCCGCGTTGCACGGAAAAATGTGAAAAGTGTTCATATGTAGTAAAAACCTGAGAAATCCACCCGTTTTCGTCATTTGTTATCGAATGGACTTAAACCCAGATCGTCACGTTGGCCGCTCTTCTCTCTGAAACGGTTACATTTATCGTCTGCAAAACAATGGCGCGTGCTGCGGTATGCGGAGACACTAAAAGCAACATAGTAGGACACAGAAGGAACTTCTAAGTTGATGTAATAGCCAGTAAGAAACAGTAGAATTCAAGTTTTAGTTATCGATTATTGACCTTTTACCCTTCTTTGGTGCCTTGGACATGAGCTAGGAACTTAAGATTTTGCATGAAAGGAAGACTAGCAGCCGCGTTGCACGGGAGAATGTGTAAAGTGTTCATATGTAGCAAAAACCTGAGAAATCCGTCTGTTTTCGTCATTTGTTATCGGATCGACTTAAACCCAGATCGTCACGTTGGCCGCTCTTCTCTCTGAAACGGTTACATTTATCGTCTGCAAAGCAATGGCGCGTGCTGCGGTATGCGGAGACACTAAAAGCACCATAGTAGAACACAGAAGAAACTTCTAAGTTGATGTAATAGCCAGTAAGAATTAGTACAATGCACGGTTTAGTTATCGATTATTGACTTTTTAGCCGGCTTTGTTGCCTTGGACTTGAGCTAGGACCTTAAAATTTTGCGTGAAAGGCGGACTAGCAGCTGCGTTGCACGGTAAAATGTGAATAGTGTCCATATGTGGTTATAACATGAGAAATCAGTCCGTTTTCGTCATTTGTTATCGAATCGACTTAATGTCAGATCGTCTCATTGGCCGCTCATCACTCTTAAACGGTGACATATAACGTCTGCAAAGCTATGTCGCGTGCTGCGGTTTGCGGAGACACTAAAAGCACCATAGTGGAACATAGAAGAAGCATACATGATCTAGGACCTTAAGATTTTCATTAAAGGAGGACTAGCAGCCGCGTTGCTCGGCAGAATGGGAAAAATGATCATATGTAGTAACAACCTGAGAAATCCGTCCGTTTTCGTTATTTGTTATCGAATCGACTTAAAGCCACATCGTCACATCGGCCGCTCTTCTCTCTGAAACGATACATTTGTCGTCTGCAAAACTAGGACGCGTGCTGCAGTAAGCGGAGACACTAAAACCACCATAGTAGAACACAGACGAAGCTTCCAAGTTGATGTAATAGCCAGTAAGAAGCAGTACAAATCAAGTTTTAGTGATTCTTATTGACTTTTTAGCCGGCTTTGGTACCTGCGACATGAGCTAGAACCTTAAGATTTTGCATGAAATGAGAACTAGCAGCTGCGTTGCACGAGAAAATGTGAAAACTGTTCATATGTAAATAAAACATGAGAAATTCGCTAGTTTTCGTCATTTGTTATCAAATCGACTTTAAGCCAGATCATCACTTTGGTGGCGCTTCTCTCTGAAACGGTTACATTTATCGTCTGCAAAGCTATGTCGCGTTCTGCCATATGCGGAGACACTAAAAGAACCATAGTGGAACACAGAAGAAGCATCTAAGTTGATATAATATCCATTAAGAAACAGTACATTTCAAGTTTTGTTATCGATTATTGAACTTTTACCCTACTTTAGTGCCTTGGACATGAGCTAGGACCTAAGATTTTGCTTGAAAGGAAGACTAGCAGCCGCGTTGCACGGGAGAATGTGACAAGGGTTCATATGTAGCAAAAACATGAGAAATCAGTCCGTTTTCGTCATTTGTTATCCAATCGACGTAATGTCAGATCGTCTCATTGGCCGCTCATCACTCTTAAACGGTGACATATAACGTCTGCAAAGCTATGTCGCGTGCTGCGGTTTGCGGAGACACTAAAAGCACCATAGTGGAACATAGAAGAAGCTTCTAAGTTGATGTAATAGCCAGTAAGAAACAGTACAATTCAAGTTTTGTTATCGATTATTGAACTTTTACCCTACTTTGGTGCCTTGGACATGAGCTAGGACCTTTAGATTTTGCTTGAAAGGACGACTAGCAGCCGCGTTGCAGGGGAGAATGTGAAAACTGTTCATATATAGCAAAAACCTGAGAAATCCGTCCGTTTTCTTTATTTGTTATCGATTCGACTTAAAGCAAGGTTGTTACATTGGCCGCTCTTCTCTCTGAAACGGTTACATTTATCTTCTGCAAAGCTATGTCGCGTTCTGCCATATGCGGAGACACTAAAAGCACCATAGTGGAACACAGAAGAAGCATCTAAGTTGATATAATATCCATTAAGAAACAGTACATTTCAAGTTTTGTTATCGATTATTGAACTTTTACCCTACTTTGGTGCCTTGGACATGAGCTAGGACCTTAAGATTTTGCTTGAAAGGAAGACTAGCAGCCGCGTTGCACGGGAGAATGTGAAAAGTGTTCATATGTAGCAAAAACATGAGAAATCAGTCCGTTTTCGTCATTTGTTATCCAATCGACTTAAAGTCAGATCGTCTCATTGGCCGCTCATCACTCTTAAACGGTGACATATAACGTCTGCAAAGCTATGTCGCGTGCTGCGGTATGCGGAGTCACTAAAAGCACCATAGTAGAACATAGAAGAAGCTTCTAAGTTGATGTAATAGCCAGTAAGAAACAGTACAATTCAAGTTTTGTTATCGATTATTGAACTTTTACCCTACTTTGGTGCCTTGGACATGACCTAGGACCTTAAGATTTTGCTTGAAAGGAGGACTAGCAGCCGCGTTGCACGGAAAAATGTGAAAAGTGTTCATATGTAGTAAAAACCTGAGAAATCCACCCGTTTTCGTCATTTGTTATCGAATGGACTTAAACCCAGATCGTCACGTTGGCCGCTCTTCTCTCTGAAACGGTTACATTTATCGTCTGCAAAGCTATGGCGCGTGCTGCGGTATGCGGAGACACTAAAAGCACCATAGTAGAACACAGAAGAATCTTCTAAGTGTATGTAATACCCAGTAACAAGTAGTACAATTCACGTTTCAATTATAGATTATTGCCTTTTGAGCCGGCTTTGGTGCCTTGGACATGAGCCAGGACCTTAAAATTTTGCATAAATGGAGAACTAGAAGCCGCGTTGCTCGGCAGAATGTGAAACGTATTCATATGTAGTAAAAACCTGAGAAATCCGTCCGTTTTCGTCATTTGTTATCAAATCCACTTTAAGACAAATCGTCACTTTGGTCGCGCTTCTCTCTGAAACGGTTACATTTATCGTCTGCAAAGCTATGTCGCGTGCTGCGGAATGCGGAGACACTAAAAGCACCATAGTAGAACACAGAAGAAACTTCTAAGTTGATGTAATAGCCAGTAAGAATTAGTACAATTCACGTTTTAGTTATCGATTATTGACTTTTTAGCCGGCTTTATTGCCTTGGACATGAGCTAGGACCTTAAAATTTTGCGTGAAAGGCGGACTAGCAGCTGCGTTGCACGAGAAAATGTGAAAAGTGTTCATATGTAAATAAAACATGAGAAATTCGCTAGTTTTCGTCATTTGTTATCAAATCGACTTTAAGCCAGATCATCACTTTGGTCCCGCTTCTCTCTGAAACGGTTACATTTATCGTCTGCAAAGCTATGTCGCGTGCTGCGGTATGCGGAGACACTAAACGCAACATAGTAGGACACAGAAGAAACTTCTAAGTTGATGTAATAGCCAGTAAGAAACAGTACAATTCAAGTTTTGTTATCGATTATTGAACTTTTACCCTACTTTGGTGCCTTGGACATGAGCTAAGACCTTTAGATTTTGCTTGAAAGGAAGACTATCAGCCGCGTAGCACGGGAGAATGTGAAAAGTGTTCATATATAGCAAAAACCTGAGAAATCCGTCCGTTTTCTTTATTTGTTATCGATTCGACTTAAAGCAAGGTTGTTACATTGGCCGCTCTTCTTTCTGAAACGGTTACATTTATCTTCTGCAAAGCTATGTCGCGTTCTGCCATATGCGAAGACACTAAAAGCACCATAGTGGAACACAGATGAAGCTTCTAAGTTAATGTAATGGCAAGGAAGAAGTAGTAAAATTCGAGTTTTAGGTATCGATTATTGATATTTTAGCTGGCTTTGGTGGCTTGGACATGATCTAGGACCTTAAGATTTTGTTTGAAGGGAGGACTAGCAGCCGAGTTGCACGTTAGTATGTGGAAAGTGTTCATATGCAGTGAAAACCTGAGAAATCCGTCCGTTTTCTTTATTTGTTATCGAATCGTCTTAAAGCAAGGTTGTTACATTGGCCGCTCTTCTCTCTGAAATGGTTACATTTATCGACTGCTAAGCTATGGCGCGTGCTGCAGTATGCGGAGACACTAAAAGCACCATGGTAGAACATAGAAGAAGCTTCTATGTTCATGTAATAGCCAGTAAGAAACAGTACAATTCAAGTTTTGTAATCGATTATTGAACGTTTACCCTACTTTGGTGCCTTGGACATGAGCTAGGACGTTAAGATTTTGCTTGAAAGGAAGACTAGCAGCCGCATTACACGGGAGAATATGAAAAGTGTTCATATGTAGCAAAAACATGAGAAATCAGTCCGCTTTCGTCATTTGTTATTGAATCGACTTAATGTCAGATCGTCTCACTGGACGCGCATCATTCTTAAACGGTGACATATATCGTCTGCAAAGCTATGTCGCGTTCTGCGGTATGAGGAGACACTAAAAGCACAATAGTAGAACACAGACGAAGCTTCCAAGTTGATGTAATAGCCAGTAAGAAGCAGTACAAATCAAGTTTTAGTGATCGATTATTGACTTTTTAGCCGGCTTTGGTACCTGGGACATGAGCTAGAACCTTAAGATTTTGCATGAAAGGTGAACTAGCAGCTGCGTTGCACGAGAAAATGTGAAAAGTGTTCATATGTAAATAAAACATGAGAAATTCGCTAGTTTTCGTCATTTGTTGTCAAATCGACTTTAAGCCAGATCATCACTTTGGTCGCGCTTCTCTTTGAAACGGTTACATTTATCGTCTGCAAAGCTATGTCGCGTGCTGCGGTATGCGGAGACACTAAAAGCAACATAGTAGGACACAGAAGAAACTTCTAAGTTGATGTAATAGCCAGTAAGATACAGTACAATTCAAGTTTTATTTATCGATTTTTGACCTTTTACCCTTCTTTGATGCCTTGGACACGAGCTAGGACCTTACGATTTGCATGAAAGGAAGACTAGCAGCCGCGTTGCGCGGGAGAATGTGAAAAGTGTTCATATATAGCAAAAACCTGAGAAATCCGTCCGTTTTCTTTATTTGTTATCGAATCGACTTAAAGCAAGGTGGTTACATTGGCCGCTCATCTATCTGAAAGGGTTACATTTATCTTCTGCAAAGCTATGTCGCGTTCTGCGGTATGCGGAGACACTAAAAGCACCATAGTGGAACACAGAAGAAGCAACTAAGTTGATATAACAACCATTAAGAAACAGTACAATTCAAGTTTTAGTTATCGATTATTGAACTTTTACCCTTCTTTGGTGCCTTGGACATGAGCTAGGACCTTAAGATTCTGCATGAAAGGATGACTAGCAGCCGAGTTGCACGGGAGAAAGTGAAAAGTATTGATACGTATTAAAAACCGGAGAAATCCGTCCGTTTTCGTCATTTGTTATCGAATAGACTTAAAGCCAGATCGTCACATTGGACGCAGTTCTGATTTAAACGGTTACATTTATCGTCTGCTAAGCTATGTCGCGTGCTGCGGTATGCAGAGACACTAAAAGCACCATAGTAGAACACAGATGAAGCTCCTAAGTTGATGTAATAGCTTGTAAGTAGAAGTGCAATTCAAGTTTTAGGTATCGATTATTGACTTTTTACCCTTCTTTGGTGCCTTGGACATGAGCTAGGAACTTAAGATTTTGCATGAAAGGAGGCCTAGCAGCCGCGTTGCACGGGAGAATGTGAAAAGTGTTCGAATGTCGTAAAGCCTGGGAAATCTGTCCGTATCAGTCATTTGTTATCGAATCGACTTAAAGCCAGATCGTCACATAGGCCGCTCCTCTCTCTGAAACGGTTGTACTTATCGTCTGCAAAGCTATGTCGCGTGCTGCGGTATGCGGAGACACTAAAAGCACCATAGTAGAACACAGATGAAGCTTCTAAGTTTATGTAATAGCCAGTATGAAGTAGTACAATTCAAGTTTTTGTTATCGATTATTGACTTTTTACCCATCTTTGGTGCCTTGGACATGACCTATGAACTTATGATATTGCATGAAAGGAGGACTAGCAGTCGCGATGCACGGGATAATGTGAAAAGTGTTCATATGTAGTAATAGCTGAGAAATCCGTCCGTATTCGTCATTTGTTATCAAATCGATTAAAGCCAGATCGTCACATTGGCCGCTCTTCTCTCTGAAACGGTTGTACTTATCGTGTACAAAGCTAAGTCACGTGTTGCGGTATGCGGAGACACTAAAAGCACCATAGTAGAACACAGATGAAGCTCCTAAGTTGATGTAATAGCTTGTAGGTAGTAGTACAATTCAAGTTTTAGGTATCGATTATTGACTTTTTACCCTTCTTTGGTGCCTTGGACTTGAGCTAGGAACTTAAGATTTTGCATGAAAGGAGGACTAGCAGCCGCGTTGAACGGGAGAATGTGAAAAGTGTTCGTATGTAGTAAAACCTGAGAAATCTGTCCGTATTCGTCATTTGTTATCGAATCGACTTAAAGCCAGATCGTCACATAGGCCGCTCTTCTCTCTGAAACGGTTGTACTTATCGTCTGTAAAGCTATGTAGCGTGCTGCGGCATGCGGAGACAGTAACAGCACCATAGTAGAAAACAGATGAAACTTCTAAGTTGATGTAATTGCCAGTAAGAAGTAGTACAATTCAAGTCTTAGTTATCGATTATTGACTTTTTAACTGGCTTTGGTGCCTTGGACATGAGCTAGGAACTTATAATTTTGCATGAAAGGAGGACTAGCTGCCGAGTTGCACGGGAGAATGTGAAAAGTGTTCATATGTAGTAAAAACCTGAGAAATCCGTCCGTTAGCGTCATTTGTTATCGAATCGACTTAAAGCCAGATCGTCACATTGGCCGCTCATCTCTCTGAAACGGTTGTACTTATCGTCTGCAAAGCTATGTCGCGTGCTGCGGTATGCGGAGACACTAAAAGCACCATAGTAGAACACAGATGAAGCTTCTAAGTTTATGTAATAGCCAGTAAAAAGTAGTACAATTCAAGTTTTTGTTATAGATTATTGACTTTTTACCCATCTTTGGTGCCTTGCACATGACCTGGGAACTTAAGATATTGCATGAAAGGAGGACTAGCAGCCGCGATGCACGGGATAATGTGAAAAGTGTTCATATGTAGTGATACCTGGGAAATCCTTGCGTATTCGTCATTTGTTATCGAATCGACTTAAAGCCAGATCATCACATTGGCCGCTCTTCTCTCTGAATCGGATGTACTTATCGTCTGCAAAGCTATGTCGCGTGCTGCGGTATGCGGAGACACTAAAAGCACCATAGTAGAACACAGATGATGCTTCTAAGTTGTTGTAATAGCCAGTAAGAAGTAGTACAATTCAAGTTTTAGGTATCGATTATTGACTTTTTAGCTGGCTTTGGTGCATTGGACATGAGCTAGGACCTTAAGATTCTGCAAGAAGGGTGGACTTGCAGCCGAGTTGCACGGGAGAATGTGAAAAGTGTTCATATGTAGTAAAAACCTGAGGAATCCGAACGTTTTCGTCATTTGTTATCGAATCGACTTAAAGCCAGATCGTCACATTGGCCGCTTTTTTCTCTGAAACGGTTACATTTATCGTCTGCAAAGCTATGTCACGTGCTGCGGTATGTGGAGACACTAAAAGCACCATAGTAGAACACAGATGAAGCTTCTGAGTTGATGTAATAGGCAGCAAGAAGTAGTACAATTCAAGTTTTAGTTACCGATTATTGACTTTTTAACTGCCTTTGGTGATTTGGACATGAGCTAGGACCGTAACATTTTGCATGAAAATGTGGCCAGCAGCCGAGTAGCACGGGAGAATGTGAAAAGTGTTCTTCTGTAGTAAAATCCTGAGAAATCCGTCGGTTTTCGTCATTTGTTATCGAATCGACATAAAGCCAGATCGTCACATAGGCCGCTCTTCTCTCTGAAACGGTTGTACTTATCGTCTGCAAAGCTATGTCGCGTGCTGCGGTATGCGGAGACACAAAAAGCACCATAGTAGAACACAGATGAAGCTTCTAAGCTGATGTAAAAGCCAGTAAGGAGTAGTACAATTCTAATTTTAGGTATCGATTATTAACTTTTTACCCTTCTTTGGTGCTTTGAACAGGAGCTAGGAACTTAAGATTTTGTATGAAAGGAGGACTAGCAGTGGCGTTGCACTGAAGAATGTGAAAAGTGTTCATATGTAGTAAAAACCTGAGAAATCCGTTCGTTTTCGTCATTTGTTATCGAATAGACTTAAAGCCAGATCGTCACATTGACCGCAGTTCTGTCTGAAACGGTTACATTTATCGTCTGCAAAGCTATGTCGCGTGCTGCGGTATGTGGAGACACTAAAAGCACAATAGTAGAACACAGATGAAGCTTCTAAGTTGATGTAATAGCCAGTAAGAATTAGTACAATTCAAGTTTTAGGTATCGATTATTGACTTTTTACCCTTCTTTGGTACCTTGGACATGAGCTAGGACCTTACGATTCTGCATGAAAGGAGGACTAGCAGCCGAGTTGCACGGGAGAAAGTGAAAAGTGTTCATACGTAGTAAAAACCTGAGAAATCCGTCGGTTTTCGTCATTAGTTATCGAATAGACTTAAAGCCAGATCGTCACATTGGACGCAGTTCTGTCTGAAACGGTTACATTTATCGTCTGCAAAGCTATGTCGCGTGCTGCGGTATGCAGAGACACTAAAAGCACCATAGTAGAACACAGATGAAGTTTCTAAGTAGATGTAATAGCTAGTATGAAGTAGTACAATTCAAGTTTTTGTTATCGATTATTGACTTTTTACCCTTCTTTGGTAACTTGGACATAAGCTAGGAACTTAAGATTTTGCATGAAATGATGACTAGCAGCCGCGTTGCACGGAGAATGTGAAAAGTGCTCATATGTGGTATAAAGCTGAGAAATCCTTCCGAATTCGTCATTTGTTATCGAATCGACTTAAAGCCAGATCGTCACATTGGCCGCTCTTCTCCCTAAACGGTTGTACTTATCGTCTGCAATGCTACGTCGCGTGCTGCGGTATGCGAAGACACTAAACGCACAGATGAAGCTTCTAAGTTGATGTAATAGCCAGTAAGATGTAGTAGAATTCAAGTTTTAGTTATCGATTATTGAATTTTAACTAGCTTTTGTGCCTTAGACATGAGCTAGGACCTTAACATTTTGCATGAAAGGAGGACTAGCAGCCGAGTTGCACGGGAGAATGTGAAAAGTGTTCATTTGTAGTAAAAACCTGAGAAATCCGTCCCTTTAGTAGAACACAGATGAAGCTTGTCAGTTGTTGTAATAGCCAGTAAGAAGTAGTACAATTCAAGTTTTAGGTATCGATTATTGAATTTGTACCCTTCTTTGGTGCCTTGGACATGAGCTAGGAACTTATGATTTTGCATGAAAGTAGGGCTAGCAGCCGCGATGCACGGGAGAATATGAAAAGTGTTCATATGTAGTAAAAACCTGAGAAATCCGTCCGTTTTCTTTATTTGTTATCAAATCGACTTAAAGCCAGATCGTCACATTGGCCGCTCTTCTCTCTGAAACGGTTGTACTTATCGTGTGCAAAGCTATGTCGCGTGCTGCGTAAACACTAAAAGCACCATAGTAGAATACAGATGAAGCATCAAAGTTGATGTAATAGCCAGTAAGAAGTAGTACAATTCAAGTTTTAGGTATCTATTATTGACGTTTTAGCTGGCATTGGTGCCTCGGACATGAGCTAGGACCTTAAGATTCTGCATGAAAGGAGGACTAGCAGCCGAGTTGCACGGGAGAATGTGAAAAGTGTTCATATGTAGTAAAAACCTGACAAAATCCGAACGTTTTCGTCATTTGTTATCGAATCGACCTAATGCCAGGTCGTCACATTGGCCGCAGTTCTGTCTGGAACGGTTACATTTATCGTCTGCAGAGCTATGTCGCGTGCTGCGGTATGCAGAGACACTAATAGCACCATAGTAGAACACAGATGAAGCTTCTAAGTTGATGTAATAGCCAGTGAGAAGTAGTACAATTCAAATTTTAGGAATCGATTATTGACTTTTTACCCTTCTTCATTGCCTTGGACATGAGCTAGGACCTTAAGATTTTGGATTAAACTAGGACTAGCAGCCGCGATGCGCGGGAGACTGTGAAAAGTGTTCATATGTAGTAAAAACCTGAGAAAAACGTCCGTTTTCGTCATTTGTTATCGAATCGACGTAAAGCCAGATCGTCACATTGGCCGCTCTTCTATCTGAAACGGTTATATTTATCGTCTGCGAAGCTATGTCGCATGCTGCGGTATGCGTAGACACTAAAAGTACCATAGTGGATCACAGATGAAGCATATAAGTTGATGTAATAGCCAGTAAGAAGTAGTACAATTCAAGTTTTAGGTATCAAATATTGCCTTTTTAGCTGGCTTTGGTGCCTTGGACATGAGCTAGGACCTTAAGATTTTGGATTAAACTAGGACTAGCAGCCGCGATGCGCGGGAGAATGTGAAAAGTGTTCGTATGTAGTAAAACCTGAGAAATCCGTCCGTATTCGTCATTTGTTATTGAATCGACTTAAAGCCAGATCGTCACATCGGCCGCTCTTCTCTCTGAAACGGATGTACTTATTGTCTGCAAAGCTATGTCGCGTGCTGCGGTATGCGGAGACACTAAAAGCACCAAAGTAGAACACAGATGAAGCTTCTAAGTTGGTGTAATAGCCAGTAAGAAGTAGTACAATTCAAGTTTTAGTTATCGATTAATGACTTTTTAACTGCCTCTGGTGCCGTGGACATGAGCTAGGACCGTAACATTTTGCATGAAAGGAGGACTAGCAGCTGAGTAGCATGGGAGAATGTGAAAAGTGTTCATTTGTAGTAAAAACCTGAGAAATGCGTCCGTTTTCGTCATTTGTTATCGAATCGACTTAAATCCAGATCGTCACATTGGCCACTTTTCTCTCTGAAACGGTTACATTTATCGTCTGCAAAGCTATGTCGCGTGCTGCGGTATGCCGAGACACTAAAAGCACCATAGTAGAACACAGATGAAGCTCCTAAGTTGATGTAAAAGCCAGTAAGAAGTAGCACAATTCAAGTTTTAGGTATCGATTATTAACTTTTTACCCTTCTTTGGTGCTTTGAACAGGAGCTAGGAACTTAAGATTTTGTATGAAAGGAGGACTAGCAGTAGCGTTGCACTGGAGAATGTGAAATGTGTTCATATGTAGTAAAAACCTGAGAAATCCGTCCCTTTTCGTCATTTGTTATCGAATCGACTTAAAGCCATATCGTCACATTGGCCGCTCTTCTGTCTGAAACGGTTACATTCTTCGTCCTCAAAGCTATGTCGCATGCTGCGGTATGCGGAGACACGAAAAGCGCCATAGTGGATCACATATGAAGCATCTAAGTTGATGTAATAGCCTGTAAGAAGTAGTACAATTCAAGTTTTAGGTATCGATTAATGACTTTTTAGCTGGCTTTGATGCCTTGGACATGAGCTAGGACCTTAAGACTCTGCATGTAAGGAGGAGTAGCAGCCGAGTTGCACGGGAGAATGTGAAAAGTGTTCATATGTAGTAAAAACCTGAGAAATCCGTCCGTTTTCGTCATTTGTTATCAAATCGACTTAAAGCCAGATCGTCACATTGGCCGCTCTTCTCTCTGAAACGGTTGTACTGATCGTCTGCAAAGCTATGTCGCGTGCTGCGGTATGCGGAGACACTAAAAGCACCATTGTAGAACACAGATGAGGCTTCTAAAATGATGTAATAGCCAGTAATAAGTAGTACAATTCAAGTTTTAGTTATCGATTATTGACTTTTTAACTGGCTTTGGTGCCTTGGACATGAGCTAGGACCTTAACATTTTGCACGAAAGGAGGACTAGCAGCCGAGTTGAAAGGGAGAATGTGAAAAGTGTTCATATGTAGTAAAAACCTGAGAAATCAGTTACTTTTCGTCATTTGTTATCGAATCGACTTAAAGCCAAATCGTCACATTGGCCGCCCTTCTGTCTGAAACGGTTACATTTATCGTCTGCAAAGCTATGTCGCGTGCTGCAGTATGTGGAGACACTAAAAGCACAATAGTAGAACACAGATGAAGCTTCTAAGTTGATGTAATAGCCAGAGAGAAGTATTACAATTCAAGTTTTAGGTTTCGATTATTGACTTTTTACCCTTCTTTGGTGCTTTGGACATGAGCTAGGAACTTAAGATTTTGCATGAAAGGAGGACTAGTAGCCGCGATGCGCGGGAGAATGTGAAAAGTGTTCATACGTAGTAAAAACCTGAGAAATCCGTCCGTTTTCGTCATTTGTTATCGAATGGACTTAAAGCCAGATCGTCACATTGGCCGCTCTTCTGTCTGAAACGGTTACATTTATCGTCTGCAAAGCTATGTCGCATGCTGCAGTATGCTGAGACACTAAAAGCACCATAGTGGATCACAGATGAAGCATCTACGTTGATGTAATAGGCAGTAAGAGGTAGTACAATTCAAGTTTTAGGTATCGATTATTGACTTTTTAGCTGGCTTTTGTGCCTTGGACATGAGCTAGGACCTTAAGATTCTGCATGAAAGGAGGACTAGCAGCCGAGTTGCACGGGAGAATGTGAAAAGTGTTCACACGTAGTAAAAACCTGAGATATCCGTCCATTTTCGTCATTTGTTATCGAATCGACTTATAGCCAGATCGTCACATTGGCCCCTCTTCTCTCTGAAACGGTTGCACTTATCGTCTGCAAAGCTATGTCGCGTGCTGCAGTATACGGAGACACTAAAAGCACCATAGTAGAACACAAATGAAGCTTCCTAATTGATGTAATAGCCAGTAAGATGTAGTACAATTCAAGTATTAGTTAACGATTTTTGACTTTTTAGCTGGCTTTGGTTCCTTGGACATGAGGTAGAACCTTAAGATTCTGCATGAAAGGAGGACTAGCAGACGAGTTGCACGGGAGAATGTGAAAAGTGTTCATATGTAGTAAAAACGTGAGAAATCAGTTACTTTTCGTCATTTGTTATCGAATCGACTTAAAGCAAGATCGTCACATTGGCCGCTCTTCTATCTGAAACGGTTGTACTTATCGTCTGCAAAGCTATGTCGCGTGCTGCGG